>NW_028141946.1:15907500-16520000 GCF_025532165.1 Camponotus vicinus
AAGTATATGTATATGAATTAATCGGAATTTAGCAAAAATATATGTATATATATGAATTAAAATCAACTCGATTAGCACATCAGAATTAATTAGTAGAGTAAGAAAAATAGCTAACTGAGGATTCAACGGAAACTGATTGAGTGCAGACATTTAAAGAAAAAAACAGATTATGTTTGGAACAATATTATGCGTTTTATTGAAAAGTTTAGTGCTGACAAAGGCAACTATCACGTTTATGCCGAAGGATTATACCATTCCAAATAGCTTCCAGGAAGAATACGTATCCATGGTTCCGGATTTAAATTTCACACAAGTAAGAGATATTTTTCGCTTGATTTACAAACAATTGAATGTTATTGCGTTAATAGTGTAACTAAAAGTGTAATAATAAGTTATATACACTATATACAGGGTGATTCTGAACAAATGTTTGTCTTTAAAATATCAAATTCTTGAATGAATTTTAAGACAATTTTTCCTCTTACAAAATTTATATATTGTGTTGAATAAAACTATTCAACACAAAAGTATGATATACATATAAAGCTCGAAAATTTTATACATAATAATAAAATAAAATTATTCAATATAATAAAATATATAAAACTTGGAAGTTTTGCTTATGAAAGAATCTTATATAATATAATTTAAGTTTAATTAAAACGGTATATTAAAATTTGACTGTATTATTTCTCTTTCTCTCTTTTTCTTTCTCTCTCTCTCTCTCTCTCTCTCTCTCTCTCTCTCTATATATATATATATATATATATATATATATATATAAAATTATTATTTCTATAAATAACAATTTTTAAAATTAATGAGGTTTTCTGTCTACTTTTCGCTACATTTATATATACGTACAATGACACGAACAGATTTATATTAATTTAGATTTCATTTTATGAAATTAAGTAAAAAAGTTTGCATTATTTCTTTGCGTTAAGGATAATTATATAACAGAGCTACTAAATATCAAAACAGAAAATCGAGTATTCGTCTAATGACACTTCAAATTGTATCAATTAACTCTAACGTTAATATACTAATCAACAATATATGCAACAGCAACACGCTATGCGCTAGAGTTTATATTAATTTTCATTGTATATATATATATATATATATATATATATATCCATTTATGTATAAGTACATGCACATATTCTTATGATCGGCTTACACTATCATGTTCCTCAGGATCTGTTCGTGTTAAAAATATAATCAATAATCGAAAAAAATTTGACAAGATTATAGATAGAAGAATTTATATAATTTCTATGACTAATATTTAATAACTGTAAAGAAAGAATATTTTTAACATTTTTATTTTCGAAGTATAAACATTATTAAAACTTTAATAATATCGAGCAAATTTTTGAAAAGAAATTTGAGTTACAGTAAAATTGGAGAAGAGTTAACTAACCTATCATGAAAGAATCAAATCGTTATGCAAAATTATTTCAATTGCAAAGAGCTACACTTTCAGCTTACACTTGTATTATTTGCTACAAGTAGCTGTTATAAATCTTTATTGACTTTTATTAACCTATTGCATGACTTTCTGTTTGATATATGAATCATGCTTGATATACAAGATGTCTTAAAAAAGAATAAAAAATAGATTTTGCAAAAATAAAATTACATTGTATTTAACATATTATCAATTAGGAATAGTATATATATCAAACCGGTATTATTAATCAAACAAATGGCGATTTTTAATGGTATAATTTTATAATTTATATAATCTTAGCATTAAAAGCACCAAAAACAATTGCGTTTCTATACCAATGATAATCACTTAATTCTTTTCGTATGCTATACTTTATTTAAGGATATTTCAATGTTCGAAAAAAGTGATCATCGAAATTTGAAATCTGATCGGAGTTATTCTGATAGTATGACTGTGAGAAATAAGCGAGAAGTCAATGTGGTTCCAAGTAATTCTACGATCCCAAAATCTATCGGTAAGTTGCAAAAAAATGCATAAAACATCAATGAAAAAATCTACGACGGAAAATTATAAATATAATTTAAATATATGTATCAAATTCAAGAGATTCAAATTCAAGAGATAGTGAAATCACACAAATCTAAAAATACTTTCTAGTGGGAAAAATATAAGTTTTATATTCTGTCGAAAAAAGAAATAGAAAAATATAATATGAATATAACATTATATATAAAAATTGTCATGATTTAAGGTAAAGCCTATTTTATTAATTTGCTACTTTGTTTTAAAGCAATCGCAAATATTATACTTCCGATTTCTTAAACTATAGGAATTTTTCGAAAAGTAGTCGTCATTTTAATAAAAGTTATTTATTCGTTTTTGCCATGGATTAACAATTACTTTTCTAAGTCTTAAATGACGCAAAAATTTTTATATTATTTTATTTTTTAAACATCAATACTGTGCTAATTTTCATATTTTGTAATTTAGATTTATTTTTCCTCTTTCCTTTATTTTCATATTAAATTGTTCTTTCCGTTTTACTGAGATATCCACATAATTATTAATATAATTATGTTAATATGTACAATCTTCTCTAGAAAGCAGTTTGATGAAGCCAACATCTCTCAGAGCATTTGTACAATTCGACAGTCAATTCTCAAAAAAAGTAAACGACATTTCTGTTACATTAAGGTAAAGAATCTAAATTCTCAGTCTATATTCTTTCATTTTTCTCTCTTTTTCTTAAATTCAACGACATAGACACATAAAAACGTTATATCTGTTATAATTTTACTAAATATAAAACGACTAAAATTTTATTTTTTTACAGATGGAACCAACCTAACTTTACGGATGAAATAATACAAGGGTATACAGTGCAATGTTTTTTCATCGAGGACTTAAAAGAGATTCAAATCTGCGACGATAAAAATATCACAACTACAAAATTGGAGCATACGGTGCACAATCTAACATTTAACACAAGATATTATTTTCGAGTACGTGCGCATACTAAAATTGTTGCTGGTCCTTACACGGATTTAATCAATGTGTCGACTACACATGAAAATCCAATACCTAAATTATTATTCACAACGGATAACATAATCAGAATATGGGACCTAGACTCAAATACCATTACTTATCTCGTAATGTCAAAGTACGTATACTAATAAAAAAACATAGTTGTTGTGTACGATACTTGTGTATCTTAAGGGCATGTTCCTTCCACGCGTGTTTCACGGTAAGATTGCTTCGTGAAGGCATGGTCGAGAAAATAAGTGTTTCTCTTGATTTTAATTATGCTTTATTTCTTCTCGGCTTAGCGGTTACAAATTCGTAGCCTGGATGACTATATGGTAATTATTTAGCTTAGGGAAGCCACCTCGGATAACCTTGACCTTGACATATGTTGTCAAGGTCACTGTCCTGAGTAACATTCAAAAGGTTTTAGGCGGCGCTCATTGTTTATTTAAAAGTTATTAACAAAAGAATTTCACAATTTTAATGCTTTTTATCTCCGAAAATATTGATTTAAGAAAAAAAATTTTAAGCAAAAAATAAAGCCGCTGAAAAACTCTACAAAAAAGGTTATATCCTTTTTTTTCATAAACCTACTATTTTAGCTGTTATATAAAAAAATAATTATTTTAAATATCATCACTTAGAGGATCACTTTAATCATTATTTAGCGGAATTTATTTTCAAAAAGACATTCGATGATGAAAACCGATTAGATGCTTTCTTTCGAATAATGGCTGCTATGTATCCTATCAATGAAAATATAAATGAATTATAAATTACAATAAATAAACATTTATGCTACTTCCTAAAATTATTATTCTTCATTTTAAATACATAATACATTTAATACAATTAAAAAATATCACAAATGTATGTGTACATACACACACACACACACACACACACGGGGGAGGGAGTGCAAGGGGGGCCTTCGGCCCCCCTTCCACAACCACCCCGCCGGTAGGGGACGCATTGCGAAGAGTTGAATCACAATGGATATATGCTGTAAGTTATAAAGCGAGGTCCACCTTGCCTACCGGTGGGGTGTATTAAATTGTATTAAATTATATTAAATTCTATATAAATTTAAATTGTATTAAATGTATTTAAAATTATTATTTTTTTATATAACAGCTAAAATAGTAGGTTTATGGAAAAAATGCATATAACCTTTTTTGTAGTTTTTCAGCGGCTTTATTTTTTGTTTAAAATTTTTTTCCTCAAATCAATATTTTCGGAGATAAAAAGCACTAAAATTGTGAAATTCTTTTGTTAATAACTTTTAAATAAACAATGAGCGCCGGCTAAAACCTTTTGAATGTTACTCAGGACAGTGACCTTGACAACATATGTTAAGGTCAAGGTTATCCGAGGTGGCTCCCCTAAGCTAAATAATTACCGACTATACTAATACAGGGGGCGAAGCGTGGCACAGTAGACAGCGCGCTAGTCTACAAAGCCAAAGGCCCCGGGTTCGATTCCTGGCGGAACCATATAATTGTATACGCTCGCTCCTCTCTCGGAAGGCAATGGCAAACCACCGAGAAAATCTTGCCAAGAGAATCTCTCTCTATTCTAGCCGTTCGGAATTGGCATTAAACTGTAGGTCCCATATACGTGTGATAAACTGGTGCGCAACACAGGTATATGAGAGAGTGGTCGCGAACATCCATTAGTGGAGATGCATAGGAAGAAGAAGATACTAATACAGAACAATTTTGTGCGATAAAATAAAACTCTTACTTGCCGCCAGGACAGATTTGTGCCGACTCACGCAGCGTAAAGCTAATTGCTACTTGAGCGCCGCGCGTTGAAATTATCAAAACTAAACGGACTATGACAAAAGCATAGAGAAGCTACCGAACAATAGTTATAATTATCATAAATTATTTTTAAATGGGTTCAAGGAGCGACAGAATACGAGCGACACTAACTATAAAGTTAAAGTTATTATTATTATACACAAGTTTATTATTATACACAAGTTATTATTATACACAAGTTTATTATTATCAACATTATAGTAGTAATAATTATAAAAATAGAAATCTCAACTATAATTTTTTTACTATATAATTGTAGTTGACTCTTTTTCAGTATATTAGGTGTCGCTTACTCGATACTAGAACATAGAATTTATTGGAGTGAAGAAAATGATCTAATGACATTGAAAATTAATGAAAGGATTTTCACAAAGATGGCCAGATATGATGAAGAACTACGTGATCTCTACCTTGACTGGGTAGCAAGAAATCTATATTTGACCTGTAAAGCGTCAGACTACTCTTATATTGTAAAGTTCGACTTAACAATGTGGGAAAATGGCATAATTAAATTTGATAAGATTTTCAAAGCAAAAATTGCTAATGACCATTTAAATGTATCACCGTCTATGGGGTACGTTTACTATCGTTCATCTGAAAAAATATTATTTTCCATTAAAGATTTATGCAAATTTGTAATTCTTCTATAATTTTATGTGGTTTTATGATTATTTTAAAAGTAAAAAAAATAATAAGGTATTATGTAATTATAAGAATTTCGAATTTTTACTACATATAAGTTTCTGTTTTTTCTGTTTCTGTTTTTTGTTAAAATAGTGTTTTATAATGAGTAAAATAATTATATATTTTTTAGAATTTTATATCACACATCATACAATTCGATGAATAGAAAATACGATATGATAAAATATGATCTCGTTGGAAAAAACGAGCAAATTGTTCAGATAAATTCATCCAATATGTACTTTTGCTCACTTCATATAGATTCCTTTAGTCATATGATAATTGATGACATGAATAATGAGAAGCCGTTAATTTACTGGTTAAGTGCTGATCGCATAATTGTGACAGACATTAACGTTTCTATGTGTAATATAATTTTACACAAGAAAAACATAAGTGATAACATGGGATTTCAATCTATAACGATTGACAAAACATACATTTACATTTTAGCAAGGGATGATTGGTTTCAATATATTCTCTACGTTTTGAAAAAAAAATATGTAATTCTCGAAAGCGTGAATACAGACGAATATATCGAAAAAATAATAAACCCAGGTGAAATATATGATTCTTTTAAAGAAATTTACGCTTTTGATAAATCTTCACAACCATATCCTCCAATGAGATGTCTGACACCCGACGAAAAAATTTACAATTTTGAAAAAGTAATTCCAATGACAAACAGCATCATTGTAAATCTTCCGGAGCCGGTTGTAAAGAGTAAATGTAAAAAATATAATTTACCAACTACTATATATACTATCTCAGTAAGCCATTGTGTAGACGACAATCTCAATAAAACTAGAGAATTCAATGTGCAGACGTTCGAGCGATATTACGAGATTCAGAACTTAACACCGCTTACAGAGTACAAGTTGAAATTTGCTTTAAGTAATTTTTATTTTGATCGATTATCGATAAATCCACTCGACTCGAATGTGATACTAATTAAAACTGATTCGGGCAAGCTCAATGCACCGGAAAACTTAAGTGTTCAAGCTCTGACGCCTACTATAGCAGTAATTCATTGGATGTCACCCAAGAAAGTGAACTGCGTGGCCGTGACCTACGAAGTGCATTGGAAGTCAGTTACATTAGTGAATGACACGCAACAAAAGAGCAAACAATTTATCAATGTGCCGAAACGTATGGCAGACGGCAGATTTTTCACAAAGATTAACTTGTCGCTACCAGTACAAGATTACTTGATATACGTGCGTGTGTATCCAAACAATTTCAGCGATTTCTACAACGAGAGTTTAAGCAAGATCGTTTACATATACTCAGAGCCAAACAATATTACTTTGAGCCAGGTCAACATAAATAGCATAGACATTTCATGGATCTCAAACATTAATCTGACGGTCTTTTCTACACTAGAGTACAAAGAGGTTGCAACAGAAAAGTGGCAAACAACGAATTATATTAAAATGAATTATAACAAAGAAGTAAGATACCATATCGCAAATTTACAATCGGGAACTTTATACAAGTTTCGCTTGATATTGAGATATCCCGAATATGAGGAAAATTTTACATGGCCGGCTGACGAAAGATTTATTTTTTCAACACGTGGTAAGCAAACGAAGATACCCATACAGCACAATAAGGTTGCATGGATATATCGAAGAATAATTTCACTGAGACATTGCAATATTGCAAATCGATTGTGAAACTCTGCTGAATTATTGTTATAAGATTCTGACAATGTTAAGATGTTCGCTTTTTGTAATATTGCAATGAAATATATATTATTGCAACATTGCAGTGGAATATATTTGAAAGAATGTAATGGTATTGTAACCATTTAATAATATTACGTACAGAATATTTTTGTTTCAGACAGATAATTATCTCGGAAGCATATAATTAAATTAAAAAGCTTGATATAAATAAACGTTTCCAACGACTTTATATCTAATATAATATATATATATATATATATATATATATATATATATATATATATTGTAATATTATATTCAAACATAATCATATAACTTAAATATAAAATATTATACTTTGAATATAAAATTACTTTAAACTTTCACTTATACGAACCACTTTTTTTATTTTAAATGTTCTATATACTGTTATAACGGGGGTACAAATATATAAACATTAATTGGAATTAATTATACATTTATAACTAATTACAGTTTCATTTAAAAAATTTCAAAAATACAATTACATATACTTGCATGTGAAATATACTTAAAAATGCATCAAAAAATAAAAATAAAAAATTATAATGTTAAATAAAATATTATCTATTCTCTTAATATAATTAAAAAAATATATTAAAAATATATCTTTGAAAATCTATTAATACCGTATTTGTATATGAGTGTAAATAAAATATTAAAATTATATTTTTACGTAATACAGATATTTCGAGTACTCCTGGAATAACAGAGACAAAATATCATCTACCATTGATGTTAAGCTTTATCGTTATAGTTACTATAATCTGCATCTGCTACTTTTATTGTTGTAAGTATATTTGATGTAGGTATCGACTTGAATTGTAGATTATATATATATATATATCTGATATTATATCTAAAAATTTACTGAAAATAGTAATTTACTTATATAAAACTAAACGAATAAATTTATTAAAAAACAGTAAATTTTATAATACATATTATTACACAATTAAGTCGAAATTTTATAACAGTGTATCATCGACGCAGAGGAAATAATGAACAATTTTGGTCTTCAACAATGACCGATATAGAATTGGCGATTCTACATGAAGTACCTTGCCGAAACACTCAATTCAATATGATTTACAGTCCTATGTTAGATTATAATCCGGATGAATGTGCAATAACTAAAATCGCACGTAAACAAATTACATTTACAAAACTTCTTGGTAGCGGCGCATTCGGAATGGTAAAAATTAATTTTTTCAAGCAATGTTTCAAATTAATTTCTGGATCAACAAAACAGATATGTATTTTCTAATAAAGATATAAATTACATGAACTTTTATAATAGATTATAAGTAATATAAAATTTAGATAAGACAAGAAACATGCACTTTATTATATATTTTTCGTTGAATTATTTAATATAAAGTAAAATATAATATTACTTGACATTAAACTATGATGACATTTTCTAATGAATTTGTGTGAAATATTTCGCAGGTGTTTCAAGGAAATGTAAAGAACTTAGAAAGATCGGGTACAGAGATATCCGTTGCAATAAAAATGCTTCGAAAAGATGCTTCTTCCAATGAGAAAAAGAAATTTTTAAAAGAAGCCAGGCTTATGAATCACTTTCGACACAAACATATATTAAGATTGTTGGCCGTTTGTTTAGATGAGGATTCTCCATTATTAGTGTTGGAATTGATAGAAACTGGTGATCTGTTAAAATATTTGAGAGATTGCCGAAATTTGCAAGCGTCAGATTCGTATGCTCTGCATTTGCAGGATTTGCTCGCCATGTGCGAAGATGTTGCGCGAGGTTGTTGCTACTTGGAAGAGTTGCGTTTCGTACATAGAGATCTAGCGTGTCGCAATTGTTTAGTGTCGTCGAGAAATCGCGAGAATCGTATCATCAAAATTGGAGATTTTGGACTAGCTAGAGATATCTACAAAGATGATTATTATCGCGTGGTAAATACAATTATTAAAAAAAATTAGTGATTAAAAAATGAATTCTTTTGGAAATAGTTTTCATTTTCTTATCATAATAGTATCGTGCATTATTTCTTTAAGTAATATCGAATATAAATAGTTTTTATTTATATAAAGCAAGAGATAAACAAATGTTTTTTTCATTTTGCACATATTCTAAAAATGAACAACTTGAACCAGACAATTAAATTTTGGTTAAAATCTTATTTTAGAAAGGAGAAGGTTTGTTTCCTATTCGCTGGATGGCACCCGAATCTTTGACGATCGGAATATTTACTTCTCAAAGTGATGTTTGGTCATTTGGGGTATTAATGTGAGAAATTACATCGTTGGGTGAGCAACCTTATATTGCCAAGACTGATGAAGAAGTGATAAATTGTGTACGTGCTGGAGGCAGATTGCCGATGACTCTTAACTGTCCGTCAACATTGTACCAGTTGATGCTACGTTGTTGGAGTACAGCGGATGCTAGACCAAATTTCAAACTTTGTCTGAAAAATATTATAGAATTAAGAAAGAACATAGAAGATGCCTTATTGAGTCCAGTCGATATTATTTAGCCGATATAATTAAATTAATATTTATCTTCTTTTCCGAACGATTCAATAAATCTTAATGTAGGAAAAATATTTCTAGAATATTTCTAAATTGATTCTGTTATTTTCAAGTTTAATCTTAATATTGGATTTATCAATGAAGATGAAAAGAAATTTTTTAATCTTACCTTCCATAAAATTTTGATTATTAAAAAATATCACATCCGTTTTCATAATTGTAAACAATGTAATATAATGATACTCGTATATCTAATTTGTGTTTTTGAGTATTTGTATTTGAGTAATCGAAGCGAAATCTAATGGTTGCGATTATATTTTTGTTTGCGGAATTTAATTACTTTTCGAGTTATGAGACGTGAAATAATTTCTTAATTTTATATAAACTAGAAAATATTCTTCTGATCTTACCTCAATATTTTTATGCACAAAACAATGAGAGGAATCAATTGGTAGAATAAAGACACAGTTGCTTTTAAGAAAAAAAATATGTAATTTGCAATAAACAGTTATTTTATTCGAAATATAAACATCTCCAAAATTTCATATCTTACCTCTATCTAAAGACCTTTTATGCTGATTTGCATAACACTTTTTTTTAAATCATTCTAATTTTTTATATCGTAGAATATATTAAATGGCAAAAAAATTAAATGATAATATATTTGCAAAAAATGCAATTATTTAAAAATGAATGTGAAATATAATATTATATATGAAATATAATACAATATATAATATTATAAAATATGTTCTAAAGACATTTTAATGAATATATTGTAATTATATGAATTTAAATTTTATTAGAAAGTCATATTAAAAGATAAAGAAATAATATAAGGTAAGATTATAATATATAAGATTAATAATACAAGATTATAAGTTGAAGAAATAAGTACAAGATAAATACAAGATTATAAGTTGAAGAAATAATATGATAAATTTTAAATCTATATTTAACATCTATACATCATATAAAATTTGTATAAAAACTTTTTAAAGTTTATATTTTTAATTTGAATAAGATTATAAGAAAACATAATTGAATTTTCTTAGCTATATATATATTTTTTAATATTTTATTTGCTGAAATCATATTATATACTAGAAAAGTCTGCTTCTTATTAAAATATTATTTATTATTATTTTTTTTTATTTATTATTTATTTATTTAATCCTTGCCTTGCGGCTTAGGATGACTTCCGTCAACCATTACATAAATTTACAAACATATCACATAAATTTTGCAAACATATAACCTTCTCTTTTACATACATATATATTATAGATCATCCTAACTAACTCCCAAACTAATTCAACGTTCTGTCTTTCAATTTCCCTTTCTACTCCTCTCCCTCCATCCTATCCCTTTTCTCCGCCTCCCCTCTAACCTTTTCTATCCATTTCATTACTTTCAGTCCTTTTCCTTCCTCTCCTAAAAATTCTTCTAACTATATCTCACTTTTTGTCACTTCACATTCTTTTAGTATATGTTCTATGTTCTCCTCTTCTTTTTGGCATATCCTGCATCTCCTATCCTCTTCCTCTCTCCAATGTTGACTGCCTTTCACTTCACTCCCGCATCTGGCTATCAACATTCTATCCTTCTTTTTCTTCTTTCCTAGTAAATACTTTGGTAACTTTTCTGTTAACATCTCTTTATATTTACTATTGTATCTTGACTCGTTTATCTTTATCTATCTCTCCTCCCTCTCCCTCTCCTCTATTCTCTTTACAAAATTCTCCGCCGCCTCCTGGTCCTCTGCCTCCATTCCTCTCCTCAGCTGCTCCTTCTCCATTCCTGCCCTCTCTATCAGCTCCCTTCTCTTCTTCTCCCAATTACTTTCCTCTTTCCTTGGCCTGCTTTTCTCTAGATCCTTTATACATGCTTGAACTATTTTCTTCTCTGACTGTCCCGACTTCTCCTCATACCTCACAGCTCTCCTTATTGCCTTCACTTTTATTTCCTTTATTTTGGCTTCTTCTGATATTATATAATTCGGGGTTCTTCTATCCAATCCTAAAATCCATTTAACATACTTTCTTTTTATCACATCTAATCTACTTTCGTATAGCCACCCCCATATTTCAGCTCCGTATAATGCCACGCTTTCTACCAGTGCCTCGAACATCTTCATCCTTCTTCTAAAATCTTCTTTAAATATTCTCTCTCCTGTGCTCCATGTCCTCTTCATCGCTATTGTAGCCTTCTTCAGCCTATCTTTCATATGATTCTCCGCTCCCCCATTTTTCTGTAGTATACAGGGTGAGCCATTTTAATTAACGCACGCAATTATTTCGGAAACAAAGCATTTTAGAGAAAAATGTTTCAGACAAAAGTTTTATGGTTTCGAGGGGGCCATAAGATGGTATCATTGGTTTGACCTTGAAGAGTTATTTGAAGGTCACATGAAGGTCACCTTCAATTTCTTAAATGGAACCTACTATTTGTCATTGCATATTCTTGTAGCTTATCTCGAGAGCTTTCCAAAACACTATAATTAAGTACCTTTTCGTTAAGTACTTTTTGAGTTATGAGGCTTGAAATAATTTCTTAATTTTACATAAACCATAAAATATCTTGTAAAATATTCATTTTTCGATTATCTTATCTTAATACTTTTACGTACAAAATAATGAGAGGAATCAACTGGTGTAAAGAAAACACATAGTTGTTTTGGAGAAAAAATATATAATTTGCAATTAACAATTCCATATTTTTTCTTAAAAACAACTATGTGTTTTCTTTACACCAATTGATTCCTCTCATTATTTTGTACATAAAAGTATTAAGATAAGATAATCGAAAAATGAATATTTTACAAGATATTTTACGGTTTATGTAAAATTAAGAAATTATTTCAAGCCTCATAACTCAAAAAGTACTTAACGAAAAGGTACTTAATTATAGTGTTTTGGAAAGCTCTCGAGATAAGCTACAAGAATATGCAATGACAAATAGTAGGTTCTATTTAAGAAATTGAAGGTGACCTTCATGTGACCTTCAAATAACTCTTCAAGGTCAAACCAATGATACCATCTTATGGCCCCTACGAAACCATAAAACTTTTGTCTGAAACATTTTTCTCTAAAATGCTTTGTTTCCGAAATAATTGCGTGCGTTAATTAAAATGGCTCACCCTGTATATCCCAGATACTTTATTTCTTTGACCTCCTCTATGTTTTCTTCTCCCCATTTCCACTCCCTTTTCTTCCTTCTTCCCCTAGCTTCCTCGAACACCATTATTTTCGATTTCTCTGGACTCGGACTCAAACCCTTCCTTTCCAAATACCTCTTGAACCTCCTCATCATTTCCTTCAATTCTGCCTCTCTCGTCGCCATTAACACCACGTCGTCTGCATATGATATTGTCCAGAATTTTTCTTTCCCCATCACAAGGCCTCCTGCTTGTCCCTTTTCCATTCCTTCCTCTAAATCCATGATGTATAAATTGAATAGGTCAGGCATCCTTGCCTTAGTCCCTTTTCTGTCCAAAATTCCCCTGTCTTCTTATCCCTTATCTTCACTACATTTTTCGTTTCTTTATGTTTCCATTATTCTTCGTCTCAGGTTATCTTCAATTCCTATCTTCTTTATTGTTTTATTCAATTTCCTTCTATATACTTTATCGAAAGCTGCCTTGAGATCAACAAAGAATGTAAAAACCTTTCCACTCTTCTTACTCAGCTCCTTATTCGCTACATAGTTTATTGTGTATACTGCATCCATCGTTCCTCTATTCTTTCTAAACCCGAATTGCACCTCCCTTAACTTACTCTCCACCTCCTTCTCCAGCTTCGCATTTAAGATACTTGCATATATTTTGTACGCCGTATTCATTAACGTAACTCCCCGGTAATTTTTCGGGTCGTTTCTCCCTCCTCTTTTATGTATTGGACTAATCATACCTTTATTCCAATCTCCCGGTATGCCCTCTCCTTTCCAGATTCTGTTGATTAACTTCAGAAATTCTTCACCTACATCTTTTTGCATAAATCTCCACGTCTCATTCTCAATGCCGTACTCTCCTGTTGCCTTACCCATCTTCAATTTCTTTATTACTTCAATCACCTCTTCTCTCGATATTTCTTCGACTTCCTCCTCTACCTCCACCTTCGTACCATTCTCTTCTCCCTCGTCTTCTATGTCTAGCACCACTCTTTCCTTTGTCCCTCCTAACATTTCCATGAAATGGTCTCTCCATTCGTCCATTTGTATCTCCTCGCTTATCCCCTCAGTTTTCTTATTCCTGTATTTATTTATATACTTCCAAGCTTCCGCTTCACTTTTAATGCTCCTTATCTTTTCTTCTTCTTCGCTTTCATGCCTACTCTTCTGCACCTTACTCCATTCCTTGTGCTCCTTTCTTTCCCTCACATACTCTTCTTTTCCGATCCTTCCCTTCTTCCAGTCCCTCATCAATCTCCTCAATCTTCTTTTCCTTTCCTTCCATTCTTTATTGTACCATTCTCTTCTTCCTAATTTCCATGGTATTATCCTTTTCTCATGCTTCGTGATAGCGCTTCTTACTTTTTCTTTCATCTCCTTCCAGATATCCTCTGTATCCATTTGCGTACTCGACCATTCTTCACATTTCTCATGATATTCTTTCCTCCCTTCTTCTGTCCAGTCGCTTCTCTCTAGTTCTATTTCTTTCTCCTTCTCCCTGTCTCCATCACCTGTGGTCCTGTTAACTCCACCTCCAGCGGAACATGGTCCGATTCCGTTCTAATTCCTTCTTCAACCATATTTAGTTCTCCTCCTGCTCTGTCATTCCCTAAGACATAATCTATAACCGATGATCCTAAATCTCCTATATAAGTCCATCCCCCTTCCCTTCTGAAACTCCCATTTAATATCGCCCATCCTCTTTCTTCTATTTTATCTATTAATATACGTCCCTCTCTATTTACAACTTTATCTACTGACTTTCTGGTCTCGATCCTCTTTTCATTCTCTTCTTCATCATTTATCGGTCCTCCTCTGCTTCCCGTCCTCGCGTTGAAATCACCTCCTATCAGCAACCATTCTTCCTCCTCTTCTTGTACCTTCTCCCTTACCCACTAGACATGAAACGTACATGTAATGTTTCAAATTGTTTCATATAGATTCCAAGTGATATATTCTATTTGTATGTTTTAGACATATTTCATAAACATTACTATTGAAATATTTCACAATTGCTTATATTATAAATGTTTCTAAAGCAATGTTACAGTTAATACATCTTTTAAACAATTCAAAGTTGCGTTTTATGATTTGTTAATTTCGATACATTTATTTTATATTATTTTATAAATATTTACGAAACATAATTTTGAAATATTTAAAATACATATAATTTGTAATATATTTGAAATGTTCTCAATATAAATAATTATGAAATGTTTCAATTGTAACACTTAAAAACACTAACATTTCGTAAAAATTTTATTTAAAATACGTATAATGGTTATTGCATATATATGTATATTTTCAATTACATATACAACACGTTTATAATAAATTATATTTAGTTACTCCTCATGTTAAAATTCTTATTAATAATACTGTCAAAGCATTTTTCGGAAAACGCGCCTATTATTTTGAACATGCACACATGCGTATATTTCAATATGTATGTGCTCGCACAATGGGTCTTTCTTTCACTCTAACTAATTGCACTAGTGCAACAGTGCAGCTGAAAAGAACAGACCCAACGTACGGAGTGTTCGAGGCAGCGTATCGTTCGCAGTTCGCAGTGTGGTTTCGCGGTGTGCATTTGTAATTTACGTATGATAAAAAACTATTATTATATCTTTGACATTTTCTTCTTATATGTTCTTTTCTCTGTGTACGCGTCTAAAATTTGTGATATATAGTGCAAAATGAGTACACGTGAGAGTTCGAGTCAATCATCAAGTTTAGTATGTATTTTATCTGTACATTATATATATAGAAATTACTTAATTATTATAGAAGTATTATATGTAATAAATTTCTTATATGTTATGTATCTTCTAACACTTATTTATACCGTAAATAAGAAATTACAAAAATTGTATCAGTGATCCTAACACTAAAAATCGATTACATCTCAATTTATAACCTTTTTTTGTTTACAATATATGTGTTAGAATGCATATACGAAATAGAGATTACTTTTATTGTGCAATATTTATTTATATTCTATTTTTATTCTAGATACCACAACGGAAGAAAAAAGAAATATCAAAGGTTACAAATAGACATTTCCGTAGGATTGTTCATAATGAATATGCTAAGACCAGAGAACAACTACTGCATGTTATTAATAATAAAATACAGCACTCTTCTAATAATGAAAAATTTAATGAAAAAAATTATAATGAAAATATTTTAAATACAAACAATAGTAATACCGATAAAAATATTAACTTAGTTAGCAATTCTTCTGAAATTAAACCAACACATTTTAATGTTGATAAAGATATATTTAAGTCGCAGAATAAAATTGCCTTAGCAGATAAAATTGCTCATTGGATTATTAAAAATAACATCTCGCATAATTCTGCAAATGAATTATTATCAATAATGAAATCAGAAAACTTGCTTGTTCCAAAAAATTGTAGAACATTGCTAAAAACTCCTTCATTATGTAATATTGTAAATATGCCACCTGGTGCATATATACATTTAGGTATTGAAAAAGGCATAATTGAAAAGATGAAAAATACATTAACAGAGAATTTAGAAATTTTACCGTTAACAATTAATATTGATGGCTTACCATTGAGTAAATCATCAAAGAGTCAATTTTGGCCTATTTTAATGTCAATTGATTTATTAGAAATTGCAGAACCTTTTATTGTAGGTATTTATCATGGATTAAAAAAACCAGAATCGGTAATGGATTTTTTAAATTTATTTGTGGAAGAATATTTGTTTTTAAGAGAAAATGGTATTACTATAAAAAATAAAGTTGTTAGGCCAATATTAATAAAAATTATTTGTGATGCACCTGCTACAGCATTTGTTTTATCAATAAAATCTCATACAGGGTATTTTGGTTGCAATAAATGTATGCAAAAGGGTAAATATCTTAGAGGCAAAATGACATTTCCAGAACTCGATGTCACATTAAGAACTAATGAAAATTTTGCTTTACATTCACAATAAGAACATCATAAAGGTTCTACTCCTTTAGAAAAGATAGGAATTGGTTTAGTTAGTAATGTGCCGCTCGATTATATGCATTTAGTATGCCTTGGTATTATGAAAACACTTATATTGTTTTGGACTGGAAAAAAGGGAATAAGTCAATTAAAATTAAATGATCATGATATAAATTCAATATCAAAAAGTATGAAAATTTTTCGAAAATATATTTCTGAGGAGTTTTGTCGTCTACCAAGACCTATAGAAGATGTAGAACATTGGAAAGCAACAGAATTTAGACAATTTCTTTTATATACAGGTCCCGTTGCATTGCAAGGAAAATTGCCTAATATTCAATATAAACATTTTTTATGTTTACATATTGCTATAAGAATTTTATGTTCATCAGAGTGTATTAGGCTTAATGCATATGCAAAATCTTTAATTCGATATTTTATTGAAAAGTACAAAAAAATATATGGGAAGGAATATATTACATATAACGTGCATAATCTCTTGCATCTTTGCGATGATGTATTATTATTTGGAAAACTTGATAATTTTAGTGCATTTAAATTCGAAAGTTATATGAGTCAAATAAAAAGAAAAATGAAGAATTCGCGGTATCCCTTACAACAAATATATAATAGAGTTGTTGAAGATAGAAAGCTAACATCTGCTAACAAGTTTAATTTACGTGAAAAAGATGACAACCCTTTAATAATTAATGAAAATGGAAAAATTTATAAATATTATAAAAAAATGTCTTTTGAAAATTTTACAATATCACTAGCTCAAAGAAATAACTGTGTTCTTTTAAGAAATTCTAATTATATGCTTATTTCAAATATTTATAAAAATGAAAGTAATAACATAAAAATAACTGGAAAAGTTTTTCAAAATATATCAAATTTCATAGAAAAGCCTTCATTTAGTTTAGCTATAAAAGTCATTGATATACATGAAACATCAAATACATCAACATTTGATTGTAAAGATATAAAAGCAAAATGTTTAATTTTACCAATGAATGATAAATTTGCAGTAATTCCATTATTACACAACAATTTGTCATATCTATTGCATAGTAAAGTATTATGTTCACACATGTAAAGTTTAAATATTATTTTGACATTTAATAATTTTTTTCTAATTTATATTTAATTAAATATGTCACTTTTTGTATCATTTTAATCGTAAAAAAATGTTATTATGATTAATAATAAATTAAATTTTAATAGTAGTTTAATATAAGTGCTGTATAGAAAATAACAGTAGTAGTTAATTTTGTCTGGTCTTTTAAGATAACATTTGTCATCATTGTTATATAAAAAAGTATTTTTAAGTTAAGTATAATTAAATAAACTTTTATAAGTATAATTAAATTCTTAAAATTTGCATTTTTAAACAATATATTGTTTGCAGTTACTTTATTCTGTTGTAAAATTTAATGCCGAGTACGAGGAAGACGAAATATATTCCGTAATACCAACTATATGGTTAAAAGAAAATGACAAATATTCCTATTGGCCTAAAAAGGACACTCGGAATTGCATCATTAAATGTAAAAAACCTCAGAATGATTGGATTATGCACCCGGTTACCGTAATTGATAAATATGGTAAGTATATTTGCTTACATGATTAATAATGAAGAGCAGCATACATACATAATTTTATTATTATTTTGTGTATGTATTTAATGTATGTATAGATGTATGTAAGTATATATGTATATAGGGTGGTGCCAAACGGTTCAGCCACTTATGAACAAATTGCTTCTGATAAACATCCAGAAATGCTTTTATAAAAAATTAAACATAGGTCTAAAAAAAACTTAAAAATATATTTGAGTGTTAACTTATTCAAGGAATTTTTAGGTACATATGTTTTAAAGAAAACTTTATATTCAGATTTTTTGTCAAATCATAAAGTTTGGTTGGAACTTTTGACACCTCGTATGTATATAAATTTTTATTTTGTGTGTGTGCAAAATATTAATGACCTCTTGAAAAATATTAATTTGTATAGATTCATATAAACGTGCTCTCCAAAAGGAAAGAAGGTTAATGGAAGACAAAAGCAATACCGAATCGGAATCTTAATTAGGCCGTGGATTAAGAAATAAAAAAGTTTCAACTCGCATTTTAGAAAAAAATGAAAATGGTATAAAAATTTTCTTTGATGAAATTTATTGGAAACTATTTTTTGTGCTTGATAAATGAATATAATTATTCTCTTGAGTGTTATTTTACTTTCATATAAGATAATTCTTTTTTAGATAATATTAATAAGTAATACTAAACATAAATAATATTTTTCAGATAACTCTAGTACTTCAAGTAAAAATGAAATCAGCGATAATGATTCTATTCCTGAGTTAAATGAAAATATACAAGGTGTATAATAGCGATATTCTATATTTATTTTTTTACTTTATATGAAAATATGTTTAATGAAATCTATTTAATGAAATCTATTTAATGAGATCTATTTTAATGAGATCTATTTTATCTATATGAAAATATATTAAAACATGAAGAGTTAAAATTTTAATAACGAATGTGTTTTTCAGATAATGATGTCAATCAATTTGAAAAGAATATTAATAATAATGATCTCAATCAAGTTCAAAGAAATATTAGCGATACACAATTAGATATTAATGAGATTCCTATTATTATAGAAGCAGAGGACAATGTTATTCCTACAAAAGATGATATTCCTGTAGACAATTGTAGTAAGTTTTAGCTTTCAGCATTTACACACACACATATGCACACACACACACACACACACAAATACACACTATAATTATAGAAATAGAAATAAAAACATAGATACAAATCATATTTATTTTTTACAGCTACTAGAACTCTAAATACTATATTAGGAAATATACTCGAAATAAAATTAATGTGTAGACGAATAGACGAGCGTTTACATATTTTAGAAAATAATGGCAATAATGTAAATATTCACCGTAATATTAACTTGCTTCCACCATTACCAATGAATTGTCTTGAAAATATTAATAATTTTGAAATTATATTAGTATCTGAGGAAGCACAATCACAGCTGGTATGTACAATTTTATCTTTGTTTTTAAATTGATATTTAATGCGTTAGGAATATGATCAATAAATAATAATATTTTAGGTTAATATGTTAACTATGATTGGTGGAACAAATGAGAAAGATGCAATGAAGAGGATATTGCAAAAATTAATCACAAATAATTTGGCTTCAAAGTGTTCTTGGACAGGAGCTAAAAATAATTTTAAATTAAAAGATTATGACATGAAACTAATTATGTGCATGAAGAGTAAGTTGTATACAAAATATTGTTTCCCCATATCTTACACATATTTTATTTTTTATTTATTTTATTTTTGTATCTTATAAATATTCATTTCTTCAGATGCCATTAAAAATATCTGTCCTACAGAAGCACAATTTGAGGAGATTTTGAAAGCATGGTTTAGACAATCAACTCTGCGATTAAATCGTGAAAATGCAAGAAATGAAAATGCAAGGAATGAAACTGCAAGAAACGATACTGCGACAGACGACGTAAACATATAATGTTTTCATTTTTATTTTTAAACAAAAAATTTGATTTTTTATTCCACGAGTTTATTTTCTATAGCATTTAATATATGAAATTAATAATTATATAATTAATTTAAATTAAAATAATATATTTATATAATGGCAATAATTATTTTATATAATATTTATATTATTTTAAATACTTATTCTTTTTTAAACGCATTTAAGTGATTAAATTCTTACATTTATTTAATTTCAGTTGCAATTTACGAAAGTTTAGTTAAAAGTTATAAAGTTTTTAAAATATTTTATTATAAAATACTATACATGTATATAATTGTATATACAGATATAAAATAATTATTTTTTATTTTAGTGTTAACGATATAAATATTTATATATTACGTAATACTTTAATATTATGCTATGATAATAAAAAGAAGTTTTTTTTGCTTTATCTATGTTTTGTTTCAAATATAATATTTTTCATAGAGAGTTTACGATCTTCAATTTATATTAATTTATGTTATGTATAAATATTAAATTAAAATAATAATTATTTTAATAAATTGCGAGTTATACTTATGCAATTAAATAAATAAATGTATTATTTCATGAAATGTTGTTATTACGTCCATTTCAATTCCAATTTGCTTATATATAGTCGGTGATTATATATAATATAATTGTTAACAGTAAGAACTTTTAACAACATAACTTTGTTGACTTTAATCTATTTTTACGTATAACATATTAACATAACAATATATATTATACTTAAAAAATAGTTAAAATAGTTAAAATAGTTTAAATCGGTACATTATGTAGTTAAAAGTTTTACTATTGACTATAAATATATTATTGTGTATGTAGCTGTAAATATATTATAGTAATATACCATAGTAACATTTAAATACTATTTCCACAAAATGTTTATGATACAATATCAAGAAATGTTTCTATAATGTTTCTTATGTAAGTATCTGAATGCGGACATTAACCGTTTATGTTACCTCTCTAAAATGTTTCTGTATACATCTCTAAAACAATTCACGTTACAAAGAAACATTATCGAAACGTATTAAATACATTACTTTGTATAGTGGGTAGTGTTTCCATCGTATCTTCTATCTTTTGACTGTACAACGTGATTATTCTCCATTTGTTTCCATTATACTCTAGTCTGCTTTCTACCACCTCGTCGCTAATCTCCCTAACCTCTATAAGTTTCAAATTCTTGTTGACTGCTGTTATTATCCCTCCTTTTGCTCTTCCTTTCCTGTGTTCCCTTTTCGCTGGTACACAATTCCAAATATATTTGTTGGACATCTTATTTTTAATCTTCTTCCATTTATCTCCTTCCATCCATGTTTCTACTATCACGTCAAAATTCTCCAAATATTCCCACGTTTCCTCATATTTATTAATTAGTCCCGCCACGTTCCAAAAGCATATCCTTAATCCTCTTCCTTTTTCCGCCTTATCTTCCTCTTCTCCCTCCTCTCTCACTCTCCCTCTCTCCCTCTCCCTGTCTTCTCTCTTCTCTATTCTTTCCGAAAAACACCTCTGTTTTCTAGCATTTCGGTGCTTTCATTCCATTTCCTTTCGCAATTGTCTATCCATATTTTTTGATATCCTACCGTTGCTTTCTTCCCTTTTTCTCTCTCGCCCTTTACTATACTTCATAGATGTTTCTGTATCTGCCTCTCTGTTGCCGTCAGATCGTCATCCATAAATATCCTCCTTACTCTACCTATCTCCTTCCTCTTTGCCATTATTTCTCTTTTATCCTCTCATCTATTGAATCTGACTAGCGTCATTTTGTACTCTCCCCGGCCAATTGCCTGCACTTCTTCCACTTCCACCTTCTTTTTAGTGATTTCTCCAAGGAATTCTCCATCTTCTCTTTTCTTTCACTTCCATTTTCTATTTTCATTCCTTTTATAATTATATTATTTTTCCTTCTTCTCCTTTCGGCTAATTCGGCGTTTCTTTCCATCTCCTTCATCTTCTTCATTAATTCGCTACTCTCTAACTTTTCACCTCCACTGTTCTCCACTTTTTCTATTTTCTCCTCCAGCTGTTTTATTCTACTTTCTAAACTTGCTTTTTGCATTTTCCAAAGCATTTCTCTCTTTCTATATTCCTCTCTCAGGTCGTGTATCTCTTTCATTATCTCTTCTTTATCCTTCTTTCTTTCTCTCTCTTGTTCATCCATTTTCGCTAAAATCTCTTTTAGCATTTTTTCCGCCTCCATGCTTTCTTCTTTCTTTTCCTCTCTTTTTATTTTGTTTGGTGGCGACTTTATCACTCTTTTTCCCTTACTAAAATTTTCTAATATTTCTTTTTCGGCTTTTTCTGCCGTTTCTTTTTCTTCCTCCCTTCCTCTCTTCTTTACGTATTCTATAATTGATTCCTGGCTTCCTGTCCTATCTCTTATTCTTGACAGCTCCACCGCCCTCGTAGGTCTGCCCCTACCTTTTTCTATCATCCTATTCTCCTTCTCGCCATTCTTCGGGTTAATATCCTTTTTCTTGTCCTCCTCCTTCTTCTCATCCATCCGAATCCTTTTCTCACTTTTTATCTCTTCAACACCTCTTTCCTCCTGTCACTCTCTTCTTTATCGACCTATTTTCATCCTACTCTGACTCCGGTTTCTCCGTGCCTGTTTCCGCTTCTATCACCTAACCTCCAAATCGTCGCAGCAACACAGAATCCCCGAAATCGTCTGTAGTTCGGCTCCTACACTGCTGATTTATATCTGCAGTCAGTCCTGCATATCTGTGCATGCCACCCACCTGAAACAAAGTCGCCCCATGGCGAAGGAACGGCAGATGAGCTCGAAAAAACAGTGACGCGTTTGACAGGCGTGCTTCTCTCTACTTACCAATGCGGGAAGTCCTTATTAAAATATTTATAGAACATTTAATTATATACTTTGTGTGTGAGATTTATAACCTTATATTTATTCCAACGTAATTTTGTTTAAATGGCTTGATAACTGTTTCGAAAAGTTAAAAATTATAAAATTAAAAATTAGAAAAAAACATTGAAAAGTTAAAAATCTCTCTTATACCTGAAATCGACGCGATAGAGATAATAATTTTAAATTTACAACCATCATTCACTTGCAACTTTTCTTCACTTTCTTTTTAGATTTTTCGTTTGTATATAATTATAACAAATTTTTCTGTTTGTAGAGATGTTTTGAAAAATAATATTTATAAAAATATTGTATTATATTAGAATATTGTATTTTAATTATAATCTATGTTAATATTTTGCAGAACAGTGCATTCTTTCAAAGTGCAAATTTTACTTGCTGGCTAAATAGGTTTGCTATACTACTGCTATTAATGTTCCTTTTGTTGAGAATAACCGCAGAGAAATTCTTTGGGTATGTGGACACTCTTTATTACTTTTTATACATTTTTAGATTGAATGAGCCATCTTGCAAAAATTACTTATTAATCTGATAAATCAATCAAACTTTTTTACTAAGCAACGCAAAAACAAAATAGTAATGAGTGTAGTAATATAATCTTTCATCAAGCAATCAATAAATGTCATGGAATGCATGAAAATGCATAATAAAATGAAACATGTACAATAAAATACATACACAACGCATACATACCGCTCACCTTGAAAGCTTTCAACAATATAAACGTTTATAATAAGCTAAATACATGTAATGAAACCTTAAGAAAATAAAATCCTATGACATTAAAATTGGAGTAAACCTCGTCTAAATATGAGAATACTAATAAACATGACTAAAATCTTAATCTATTGGAAGAATACAAAGTTTAGTAATAGGTCGCTTATAAGTACCCTTGGTGGTACGCACTAAAGCGCTTCGTACTATTTTATCATCCCCTGGATAAACTTCTTCAACGCCTAAAATCTAGACTAACGGGGGCAAATTGTCCTCTTTTATTATTAGTTGTCCTACTATAACAGGAGATTCAATGGTATTCCATTTGTTTCGTTGTTGACAAGTATGCAAGTATTCTTTCGTCCATCCATCGTTTCCAAAAGTGTTGGCACAATTGTTCAACATATTGTCACCTCGTTAATCTATTTGTTTTTGAATCCTCTAGTTTAGGTTCTGGATAAGACGTAAGAAGAGAACCTATTAAAAAATGACCCGCCGTAACTGAAAGATCATTAGGATCTGATGGGGTGAGCGGTCTTGAATTGAAAATAGCCTTAATTTGAATTAATAATGTTAAAAATTCATCGTATCGCAGTGAAGCTTCGCCAATGATGCGCTTAATGTGAAATTTTGCAGCCTTCACTGTGGCTTCCCAAAGTCCTCCCATATGTGGGGCCTTTGGTGGAATAAAATGCCAATTTATACGCTCACAGCTTGTAACGTCTATGATCTTTCGTTTCGACTTCTCATCGTTAAGAATCTCATAAAGTTCGCTAAGTTGATGTTCTGCACCTACAAAATTTAAACCATTATCTAAATATCACTAGGCAGACCTCTTCTGGAAATAAAGCGTTTAAGCGCATTTAAAAAAGCTTCGGTAGTGAGGTCGCCAACTAACTCTATATGTAACGCCTTTGTCGCAAAACATACGAATATGGCTATAAAACATTTAATCAAACGCGAATTTTTACGCTGCCCTTTTTTATAATACATAGGACCAGCATAATCCACTCCACACTTTTCAAAGGGTCTTCCGAAAATGCTAACGCGAGATTCTGGTAAATTTCCCATCAAAGTATTAGATGGCTTCGGAGCGTTACGAAAATAAATTACACATTTACTTATAATATCATGAACAATGCTACGTCCTGTACATGGCCAAAAATTTTGTCGAATTGATGACAAAGTCATTTGAGCTCTAGCAAGAGCTGTAACAAGCGTTTATGTTCGTGATTTACAACCAATTGAGTAAAACTATGACGTCCAGGTATTAAAATAGGATGTCTCGCATCATATTGCAATTTTGCATGTTTTAATCGACCACCAACCCTCAGAATTCTATTCTTCAGAAGTCTAAGAAAGGATTTAGTTTTAAAATTGAACTTTTTTTGTTTACAATACCGAATTTGGAAATATCATCTACATATTTCCCTTTTGAAAAACCTTCCCTGCAAGATTTTAACGAGAACTAATTTTGCATTCTCCAATTCATCATTGGAGCATGGTGATATTGATTTGATTAAATTATGCTTTAAATCACGATGAGTTCTTTTTAATTTGTGTTTAATTGAGTTAATGAATCGTAAGCAAAAGGCAACAACTCGAATAAGTTTTTCATAACTAGAATATCTCTCTAATATGTCAAATTCCGGTTCCAAAGTAATAACATAAGAAGTTTTGCCGGGACTTACTCTATCTGGTATATTGTCTCTATCTGGTAATTTGTTACTTGTGGAATTGTTATCCCGCAACAGAGGATTATTTGAGAACCATTTTGGTAATTCAAAACCACCACTTTGGAGCAATGCTATTGTTTGATTCTTTATATCTAATGCCTCACTCAGAGTGGATGCACCAGTTAACATCCCACTAAACATGAAATATATATGCAATGTTTCAAAATGCTTCATATAGATTTCAAATGAGACGTTTCATGTCTATGTTTATAATATAATTCATAAGTGTCACAACTAAAATGTTTCATAGTCAGAAATATTTCAAATGAAATATCGTAGTTGATATGTATCTGAAATATTCCAAAATTATATTTCATGTATATTTACAAATGATGTAATTCATAAGTGTTACAATTGAAACATTTTATTTTTGCTTATTTCAGAAATATTTCAAATAAGATATTTCAATTGATACGTTTCGGAAATATTCCAAAATCATGTTTCATGTATATTTACAAATGATGTAATTCATAAGTGTTACAATTGAAACATTTTATTTTTGCTAATTTCAGAAATATTTCAAATAAGATATTTCAATTGATACGTTTCAGAAATATTCCAAAATTATGTTTCATTTATCTTTACAAATGATATAACTCATGAGTGCTACAATTGAAACATTTTATTATTGCTTATCCCGGGAAAAAAAGTCCATGTCTATTTATATAAAAAAAAGTAAAATTATATACAGTCTTATATAATTATATATAATATCACATATGATTTTATCAGAGCATACGTTTTTGTATATGCTTAGATATGATGTCCATCTCTGACCATTTCTGATCATAAAAAATGATATTAGATAACTCACGTCATTTTGTACAATTAGACATAGTCAGATATTGATATCATATCTAAGCATGTATAAAACCAAAGCAAATGTTAGTTTCATGTATGCTTTGATATAAATCATATATGATATTATATATAATCATTTAATATTATATATGATTTTACCTTTTTTTATATAGACAAATATAATTTTTCCTAAAAATTATATCTTGCATTATATATTTAATTAATTAAAATTCCTCTTTATAATTCCTCTTAATAAATATTCTTAATAAATAAGAATATATTCTTAATGAATAAGAATATATTCTTAATTTGCGACTTCTACGCCGCAACTCGATTTTCGTGTGCGCGACATGTTTCTTCATTTGCCGCTACGCGGCGACACCACTCTTAATTTTTCTCGTATTCAATATTTATCATGAAATGTATATAAAGGACTTGTATTAACGTAAGATCTAAAGTATATTTTTTTCCCTTAGTAGTGATGCGAAAGAGAGGACGCGGCTCATACACAGGTTTTCTGTGTGCACGTGAGCCGCATCCTCTTTCTGACATCACTGTTTATCAGTTTAATTTCAAACTGAATTTAAAATAATTTATTTAATAATCTGGATTCCTTGTTGGGATTCAGAATATTAAACAGATTATTTGAAATTAGGCGGAAAAAAACTTTTAGACCAATAATTAAATTTATTTGACTTCAACAAAATTTATTAAATCCAAAGAAATATTTTTTTCTGTATATTAACAATATCTCTTTAGAAGATTTTCCTCTTAACTTAAGAGGATCCTCTTGGCGCCTATTTTAGTGGTATATATTCTAAAGATAAATGGCATATTCTTAAGTTAAGAATACAATTTTTTCGGTGTACTCTTAGTGGTACTTAATTTTCAGATCTGATAATATTTATTCATATATGATATCATATATGACTATATTTGGCAAAACATAATTAGATATTGACAAAATCCATATATGGCCAATTTTATATGGACTTTTTTTTCCCGGGCATGATACCGCTATATATAAATTATTACAGAAATATAACATAGCAACATTTAAATATCATTTCTCAAGTATGTTTACGATACTATCTTGAAAAATGTTTTTGTAACATTTTTTAGGATAGTGTCGTAAACATTTTATATCAAGGTGTCTGAATGCGGACATTAACTGTTTATGCAATGTTTCTAAAACGTTTCTGCATGCATCTCCGAAACATTTCATGTTACAAAGTAATGTTTCCGAAAACTATCTGATATATTTCTTTGTATAATGGGATGTCATCAATGTAAAAATCTCTCAATACGATTTTCGCTCCTAAAGGATACAAAATTGTTTCATCTTCAGCTAATTTTTGCAAAGAACGTATAGCCAGAAATGATGCAGAAGCTGTGCCATATGTCACGGTAGCGAGCTCAAAAGTTTTTAATTTCTGTTGTGGATTATCGCGCCAAAGAATGCGTTGAAGACATCGTTGCGATGGATCGATAAGAACTTGCCGATACATTTTTGCAATATCGGCAGTCATTGCAAAACGAAATGTGCGAAAACGAGACAAAATCAAGAATAAATCTTGTTGACCAGGACCAACGAGTAACGCGTCATTTAAAGATTTTCCAGATTGAGTTTTACATGATGCATCAAAAACAACGCGCAATTTAGTAGTAGTGCTTGTATCTTTAATAACTACGTGATGTGGTAAATAAAAATAAATTTTAGCATCACGATCCACTGTCTTCTCTATTTGATACATATGATTCAGATCTTGATGATCACGTATGAACTTACGATATTCGTTATAAATTTCAGGTTGTTTTGATAAACGCTTTTCTAACATGAAAAAATGGCGTTCCGCGATTTCTCTGGATTTACCTAATTGTGAAATCACATCGTTCCTAAGAGGAAGTTTAACAACGAACCTACCCTCTTCATTTCGTGTAGTTCCTTCTTGAAAGAGAGCTTCGCACGCACGCTCTTCGGGAGAGAATGTATTTAGATTGCTGCTATAATTATTTTCTATCTCCCAGAATTTGGAGATGGTTTCATTAAGATCATCGATAGTAATTAAATGACAAGAAGCATTCTTTCCTTTCCTTTGAAGTTCAGCGAAAAGACCTGAAAGAATCCAACCAAACTTTGTTTTTTGAAGTGTAGGATGATCCTTACACTCTTTCATTTGACCTATGCATATGAGTTGCCAAAAGACTTCAGCTCCTATTAAAAGATCTATATCACTCGGGATATAAAAGTTTGGATCTGCGAGTTTAATGTTTGATGGAATTTTAAATTGCGAAGGATGTATAAATTCTTGTGGTAATTTTTGAATTATTTTTGGCAAAATAATGCAATTTAATTGCTCTTTATACGTGTTGAATCGAGACTGTACCGTTACATTAACTGAATTTCTTGCCTCAAAACTACCTTCCGCGATGCCCGAAATTGGCATATTTATAGACTGCTCATTTAGATGTAATTTTTTAGCAAATTCTTTAGTTAAAAAGTTTAATTGCAAACCATTATCTAATAATGCCCGATAAGCGTGAGTCTTGCCCTTTGAGTCATATACATGGATTATTGCGGTGGATAAAAGCACTCTCGATGGAATTTTTTGCGAACACTGTGTGACTACCGAAGTAGATATGTCTTTACTCTCCGTAGGTGTATTCTGAAGACTAGTATTTTGTATTGTATTCGATTCAAAATGTAAAAGAGTATTATGTGTACCTTGACATTTCCGACAAGACGACGGAGGACAATTTTTGGCTTGATGTTTACTAGTTCTTAAACAATTAATACATAAATGTGGACCCTTTACAATTTTAAAACGTTTGTCGACGGGAAGTTTCTTAAAAGATTCACATTGATAGAGAAAATGATTCTCCTTACAACACTCACAAGCTAAATTTGCAGTGGCCGCGTTTGCTACCGTCTTTTTTTATTTATGAGATGCAACGTTATTACCAGCACCAATGCTTGTAGTAGACTTACTTGCTATTGCTTCTAATGCTAAACATCTTTGAAGAAGAAAATCCTTAAGTTGTTTGAAAGTAGGAATAGAAGAATTTGTACGACTTGTTTCCCATTCCTTTTTTGTAGTCATATCTAATTTTGAAATGACCAGATGAATGACAAGATCATCCCAAACATCGACGGATCTTTCAAGAACCTTTAGAGCACGTAAATGTTTGCATACGCCATCGAGTAAGGCACGCAATTGCGTATGATTTTCCTTTGACATGGATGGTAACTCAAAAAATAATTTAATATGACCTTGAACGATACGTCGACGATTATCATATCGTTCAATCAGCAATTCTCATGCTTCCATATAATTTTCTGTTGTAATTTCAAATGCCTTTATAACCTCAGCAGCCTCACCTTCGAGTGACGATCTTAAATAGTGAAATTTCTGAATTTCAGAAAGACCTGGATTAGCATTAATTAATTTCTCAAATGTGTCATAAAACGTGTACCAATCTTCACTATTTCTTGAAAATGATGGTAATTCAATTTTAGGTAATCTAATCTGAGATGATATAGGATTGTTACGAGATTGTGGCATAGAATTCTGAGGTCTGATGTTCTCCTGATTTTCACGAAGATCAAGTTCATGAAGAACAGTTTCGAAACGAGATACAAGATTAAAATATGATAATTCAAACGTAGCCCGTTCGTCATTATGTTGTTTATGCAAAGTAGTAGTATTTGCTATCGCCAATATTAACAAAATCTAATGCTTCAATTCGAGATTGTATTTCATCATATTGATCTCACAAAATAGACAATTTTTTAATTCGTTCTGTTAAATCAAAACGCGATAATTGATTAGGATCCGACGAATCTAAAAAATGTTTAAGACGTGTGACTGTAGCTTTAATAGTTCTACGCTTGTTTCTCGCTTCGATTGCTGAAAGCGTTGATATTTTATATGGCGAAAATTAACAATTTGAGTAATGCAAATGATACAATAAAATACAATTGAAATAATACAATAGGAACTTGATGATACGATATAACGATATACAGGGTAGGGCAAAAGTTCCGGAACGGCTAAATATCTCAGAAAATATTAATTTTTTGAAAAAATAGTTTGGACAGAAAAAATGGCTTAAAAAATCTATTAGCTGATTTATTTGATCTTGGAATGACCTTGAAAAGCGCGGTCAAGGTAACCATAAAAATCTTAAATGGCAACCCCTATTTTTTATTACATATTCTTATAGCTAAGGTCGAGAGCTTTTCCAAAACACTATAATTAAGTTAGTTTTCATTAAGTACTTTTCGAGTTATGAGGCTTGAAATCATTTCTTAATTTTATACATAAACCATAAAATATCTTGTAAAATATTCATTTTTCGATTATCTTACCTTAATACTTTTATGTACAAAATAATAAGAGGAAGCAATTGGTGTACAGAAAACACATAGTTGTTTCGAAGAAAAGATGTAATTTGCAATTAACAATTAGATATTTTTTTTTTTAATAACTATGTGTTTTCTTTACACCAATTGATTCCTCTCATTATTTTGTACAGAAAAGTATTAAGGTAAGTTAATCGAAAAATAAATATTTTACAAGATATTTTACGGTTTATGTAAAATTATGAAATGATTTCAAACCTCATAACTCGGAAAGTACTTAATGAAAACTAACTTAATTATAGTGTTTTGGAAAGCTCTCGAGATGAGCTGAGTAGATAAGAATGTGTTATAAAAAGTAGGCGGTTCCATTTAAAAAATCAAAGTTGACCTTCAAATAACCTTGAAAATGACCTTTAATGTCGAATCCAAGGTCACTATTAGATAGCCCCCTTTGTTCCCTACAACTTTTATCCGAGTCGTTTTCCTTCAAATGTTGATCCTGAAAAGTTATGAGGGTGGAACTTTTAAAATAAGACACCCTGTATATACTACTTGCGCGCATATAATTTTCAAGAGAGAATGTCTTCTAAAAGTCCAGTGATCCAACGTGTTGTCCGAGAATTAACGTTTGAGATGCCACAGATCTTCTGTCGATCAAGCGTTGAGAAAGTAGATGCGTTTTTGAAATGGGGATGCGAAATGCCGGCCAATGTTATCGTTGCGATATAGTTTGAAGCGACTTCAAAACTTCTTCTGTATTTGGCCCAATGCCAATAATGTTGAAGGGATCTTGTGAATATCCTGTGAGTTTAAATGTTCAAAAAATTAAAAAGAAAATAGCATAAGAGCCAACGCGCGGTAGTTGGAGCGCAGAGAAGCAACAACACTTCTTTCTTTTTTCAATATTAGTTTATTAAAAAACACATTATAATAACAAAAAACGAACGTTTCGGATCATCTTTTGATCCTTCTTCAGCGCGATGTTAACAATTTATATTACAGATAGTGACGCGTTACATTAAACGAATTTGTTCTCGACGCGTAGGTGACGCTAAATTGCATCCCGCGGAGGTCTAGTAAGCGCTCTGCTTCCAACAGTCAATTAAATATACTATAGTTATACTATGCGACGTCACAGCAGATCTTACAAATCGAAAATTCATAAGCCGAACTGTCCATTTAGGGTGATTGTCTCCTCAATCAACACTCCCCTATATCAATTAGCTGCATTTTTACATAACATCATCTATGACGCTATCCCCAGGGCACATAGTCATGTTGCCAATAGCTTTGAATTAGTCAAAAAACTATCAGGTGTACAGTTAAATGACCACTTTAAATTACTATCATTGGATGTTGTTTCTCTCTTTACTAACATCCCGTTAGATTTAGCGTTGGATAGCGTCTCAGAGAGATGGCGTTTAATAAAAGAAAAGTGCAGCATTCCCCGCGACGAATTCTTGACTGCAGTTCGGTGTATATTAAATTCTATTTTCTTCACTTTTAATGGAAAAATATACCAACAAACATTCGGAACTCCCATGGGCTCTCCCCTATCCCCCATCATTGCCGATATCACTCTGCAAGATTTGGAAAATAAAGCAATTGGACGAGTTCCCTTCAATCTACCATTCTATTATAGGTATGTGGATGATATAGCTTTGGCGGCTCCCTCTTCTATGTTCAATGAGGTCTTGGGTATCTTCAACTCTTTTCACCCAAGGCTTCGGTTCACATTGGAGGAGGGAGTTGATAATAAACTTAATTTTCTTGATGTTACGAATCGTGAACAATAATTTAATCGAATTCGATTGGTATCACAAACCTACTTTTTCCGGGAGATATCTAAATTATAAGTCGAATCATCCACTATGCCATAAGAGGGGAACAATCGTAGGATTGGTGGATCGTGCCTTTTTATTATCGCATCCGAGATTCCATCAAAAAAACTTTGAGCTGATAGTCGGCGTCCTCTTGGACAATGGCTATCCTCTATTTTACATTTTCCATGTAATACGAGAACGTCTGAAGTTGCTATTGGCCTTGAATCGGACAGGCTTGGAGCCCGACGAGGACCACCCTGAGAAAAGACCCTCTTCATATTTCACAATCCCATACATTCCAACGTTTTCGGAACAATTTAAGCGAGTTCTTCCTAATCATGACACGGGAGTTTCTTATTTTGGCTTAAATAAACTTCGCAATTTTGTCAAGGTCCATAAAGACATAATGCCAAAAGATTCGTGTAACAATGTAGTGTATAAAGTCTCGTCGCAATGATTGCGATGCGTCATATGTCGGCCAAACTAGCAGACAGTTAAAAAAACGAATTTCTGAACACCGAAATCACATTCGACGTCACAAATACGAAATACGTCACAACCTTCGGTTATAACTAATCACAGACTGGAATTCGGTCACGATTTTAATTGGGAAGAATCTGAGATTTTGGATAGGGAGTCCTCGTTGGGCAAAAGGCTTGTCTCTGAAATGCTATTTGTCAAGCGCCAAAAAAATAGCTTGAACTTGCAGAGTGATACAGAGGGCTTGCATTATACATTTGCGACGATAATCGATAATTTATCGAAAATATGAGGCGTTCGTTCACGCGTCGGTATGTTTGTTATTGTTGAGTCAACTGCGCATGTCCTTGGTTGAGTCCATGTTTACGTCCTGACAACCGAGGATATATTTATACAGTTCGTCACCGAATCTCGAATCGACATGGAGCGCACAGCGGCATACTATATTATTAATTGTAAAAAGCGCGGAATCTGATGAGCCATGCTTCTAACTATTAATTTAAGCAAAAAAGCTTATTCACGTGTAATATCTTTCGGTATTTATTTTATTATTTTTATTCGATTTGTAAGATCTGCTATGACGTCACATAGTATAACTATAGTATATTTAATTGACTGTTGGAAGCAGAGCGCTTACTAGACCTCCGCGGGATGCAATTCAGCGTCACCTACGCGTCGAGAACAAATTCGTTTAATGTAACGCGTCACTATCTGTAATATAAATTGTTAACATCGCGCTGAAGAAGGATCAAAAGATAATCCGAAACGTTCATTTTTTGTTATTATAATGTATTTTTTAATAAACTAATATTGAAAAAAGAAAGAAGTGTTGTTGCTTCTCTGCGTTCCAACTACCGCGCGTTGGCTCTTATGCCATTTTCTTTTTAATTTTTTGATTACTTGAGCCAAATCTCTAATTATTAAATTTAAATGTTCAGTTGTAAGTCAAGGACAATTATGCACAAATTGCAATAAATTGCTGTTTTGCAATGTCAAACTGTTATCAAAGCAGTAGATGCAAGATGCAAGATGTATGCTCGAGAAGCCTGGTAATGGCGATAACTCAGATCTCTCAGAAGCACCCAGAAATTCTGCCATATCCTTGAGAGTCGACGAAAGAGTGATGAGTATATTTACTCCAATAATTATCTATCCGGCTCGAAGGACCAATGTTGAGAATAACTGCAGGGAAATTCTTTGTGTATGTGGACACTCTATTACTTTTTATACATTTTTAGATTAAATGAGCCATCTTGCAAAAATTAATTATTAATCTGATAAATCAATCAAACTTTTTTACTAAGTAACGCAAAAACAAAATAGTAACGAGTGTAGTAATATAATCTTTCATCAAGCAATCAATAGATGTCATGGAATGCATGAAAATGCATAATGAAATGAAATGTACAATAAAATACGTACACAACGCATACACCTTTGAATTTAAGCTTGAAATAAAATTATAGAATCTCAATAACAATTTTTACTTATGAAGAAACATTTTTGTAGGTAAAAATCCTTCCATATACAGAATATCAAAATTACTTATTCATCTTAATCTTTTCAAAGTCTTACAACTTAATGTCTTAACTTATAAGTTAAATGTAATAAATTTAAAGAATGTAATAAATTTTAACTTGTAAGTTAAATGTAATAAATTTTACACAGATCTTTATATTATAAATCTTTTACTATTGCATTGAATCCAGAAATAAAAAATATTTTTCCTTATTATTTATGTTACAAGTACGCGAACAAAAAATTACAAAATGCGTAGAATATATACGCATGAATTGATAATTTCTTTCTACGAGTTCTTTTTATGAAATTGTCGAAATAATATCACATATACGTATGCTGCACATGCTAAATTGCGAAACATATTGTTGCGAGAAGTGTTACGAAAAGACAAGATTCATTAGGATCAAGCAATGTCATGATTAAAATAAATCTCGAAAACTTAATGGCACGCATATTATTTAAAATAAAATTCTATATTAATATATTTTATTGTTTATATTATTGTTTTAATATTAATCCCAATTTTGAAATTTATAAATTCTCAATATATCTTCACGAAAATATTAAAATATTTTTATTACGCATACATAATTTTGATACGTTTATATTGATACGTTTATTTTGATACGGTTATATTGTAAATTACATGTACATTAAAGATAAAAGTATAAAAGTATTTTCAAAATACTCTTCATTAATCCAAATTAATCACTAGAATACATTGTGAAAATTGTATATCATTTGGATAATTTTCTTCCAGGTGTTTATTGGTCAGCGAGCGACCTTTCAGAGATCCTCCATGGCAATCGGCATTGCATCCACCGAGATACCAACATCGCTCTGGAGTCGCATATCACTATGTTAAAAAGCAGCATTAGGTGTGAGGTCTGGATAGCTCAGAAGTCTAGAGCCCAAAAAGCGAAAGACTCGGGTTCGATTTCCGATCTAGCCACTAGCACCTCACATATTTTTCTAGTCCACAAATATTGTTTTCTAGCAATTATTCGTTAGGCTTAAAATGCTCTCTTCACAGGATATGCATCGATGTCGTTGCCATGGATGGATTCTGTCATTCGTTAACCAAATGGGCGTCCGACCTTCTCCCACATACATCCTTATCTTTTCTGGGCGTATCTTTCCAGATACGTAATGAGTATCTTCAAATCTATAAAAGAATCGCCCTATTTTTTATTATCGATTTTTTTCGGTAAACATATCGATATACGATCTAAAATTAAAAAAACAGAACACACGTTGTAGAAATGAAAGATCATACTCGTAAAACATAAGTGATTTATAAGACTGCCACAAATATTCATATCTTGTTACGCATAACATAATGTATTATTTTCGGTGAGAATTATGTAGTGCGATTGACGGACATTATCTGAAGGTTCTTCATATAAAAAATAGTTGCGATATTCACATAAATATGGTAACATACCACTTGCTCCCAAAAACATGTAATCACATTTATCATGCCAAGCAATTATCATCCCATCATAATTTCGTGAATTGTGAAACAAATCCAAATCTCGTAGCCGATATGTTACGATCGTTTCCACAGCATATATAATTTCTTCTTTCCTTTCTTTTTATTATTTTTCTATTGCATCATTAGATCTAAAAATGTAAAAGCAACATTCAAATAATATTTTGTTGATTTGTAAAATAATGATTTAAATTGTAATTAATTATAATTAATATAATTTCTTTATTTATTGATAAATGAATGTTAAAATATATTATATAATGTGTAATAACTTACCTCTATTACCTTTATAATTTGTTCGTAGCAACCTTTAATCCATAGATGATTTTACAATGTTAATTCAATATCTTCTTCAGATAAACAGGAAGCGGGATATCGTATTAAATTTCCATTTATAATTTATATATTTATTACATTCTAATTTACGATTGAAATATATCATCATGCTGTGTTATCTAAAAAAAAACAAATAAACAAAATTTCAATTGCAGACAAGAAAATAAAAATAACGTTTGTTACTTTCATTCATTGATTATAAAATGTATTAGTTTATTAACTTACTATATTATTAAGGCTTATAATTAGCATTATTTTTTACTTATAATTAAATGTTATTTATTGATATAAAATGTAATATAAAGTATTACTTGGAATTAGCAGTAATTGTCATCAAATTTATACGGTAAATGATATTTGTGATATTTTCCTGTGAAAACATTTAACGGATAATTTAGCACGCGCGATACCGTTCTTATTTAAAAGTACTCTGCATTATCCCAGTTTTTGTATTACTGCAAATAATAAAAAGATATCCATTATATATATACAGGTATACATAATTATTCTGAAATATTTTACGAAATATTTCAGAATAATATAATTATTTAGATAATTTATTGATTTTCGAACGTTTTGTATATTCTATTACAGTTTTTGTACAATATTAATTAATTTTTTCATGATTTAATGATCACTCGGTTGGAAGCAGATTGAAGGCATCATCACATTTTTTAACGCATCTTTTCGAAACATTGCGCGATTTTCGAAATCTATTATATTACAGTTTTCCTATTAATTAACCATGCTAATTAAAACTCTGTTAATGATTGAAACTTATAAAATGAAAGAATGCAACTCGGACTATATGAAAACTCTAATAGAATATACAAAACGTTCAAAAATTAAAGTAAAAATTAAGTATCTAAATAATTATATCATTGTGAAATATTTTGTAAAATATTAAGATATTTACATAAAATTATGAATTAATAATCTGAACAATAGTCTTTCATTTTACAAAGAGTTTCAATTATTAGTAGCACACATTAAATAATTTTCTTATGATTTTATTTTATTTTTTTATTATCGCTCGGAGACGGAGGCTGAAAACACGTAGTAAAACGAATCAAATAACAAAATTAAATAATTAACGTAACGGAAAGCCTTTTGTTTTTTTATGGAATTAATAAAATAAATTCATACACACACACACATACACACACACACACACACACTCTCTCTCTCTCTCTAAAAATGAGTCAGTATATTATCACTAAAAACAGTAAACAGAGTCGCTGATACAGCAGTTATAAGTTATTATAGCACTGCTCTCTAAAAGTGAATCAGTGTATTATCACTGAAAAACAGTAAATAGTCACTGATTACAAGCAGTTATAAGTACAGCACTGTAAATCAGTGACAATACACTGATTCACTTTTAGAGAGTGTAAATCAATAATATTTCACTGAAAGAATTAGTAATATTGACTGTTTTAATCAGTAATATTAATTTATCTACTTCGTATAAAATTAAAAATTTTATTTATATTTACATACGTATTAGAACAAGAATGTTAAATAAATGATAGTTTATTTTACATCTTTAACATATAATGAACAGATCATTTTCGTTTATTCGCCGGACATTTACTTGTCCGATTTATAAAATCCATTTAATATCTGAAGTTCTTCTACTCTCTAAAAGTGAATTAATGTATTATCATTGTAATCAGTGCTGTACTTATAACTGCTTGTAATCAGTGAGTATTTACTGTTTTTCAGTGATAATACACTGATTCAATCTAGCGAAAGTAGTATATATACTACTTTCACTAAAGTGAATCAGTGTATTATCACTGAAAAACAGTAAATACTCACTGATTACAAGCAGTTATAAGTACAGCACTGATTACAGTGATAATACACTGATTCACTTTTAGAGAGTATTGAGATTGTATCAGAAATTAAATCGAAGTGATACTTTTAATTTTATCCGTCGCCCTTTGCAAGCTTTATACAATTCTCATGATTAAAACTTAAGTACAAGAAAAATAGCGCACTGTAGCGGTATAAACGAACGAACTAGCGATTACTGATTTTACAGTGAAATTTTACTTCCACTGACTATAATTAGTGAGATCTAAGATAAAGTAACAAAAAAGAAGCGTTTCTACTATAGATCAATAAAATACTGATTCTTAGTAATCTTATTTATATATTTGTAAATTAATATAGTTTTCGTAATAATTATATATATATATATATATATATATATATATATATATATATTTATATGTATGTATGTATATGTATATATATGTATATATGTATATATAATTTGAAATTAATAAAAATTAGTTTTTATTTTGTCTATAGAAACGTAAAAAATACGTTTCCTTAACTATGGTTTTAAAAGCATTTCTATAGAAACGCTTCTTATTAATGTTTTACGGTTAAAAAATATTGGATACGTTTAAGAAATGTATATAAAACGAATGTGTGCTACTTGGAGCATCATGGCATATCTTAAAGTTATTTATTGACGACAGCCATGTGTTATAAAACGTTTCGTCATCTATTGACAATGCGTAATTAAGGGTTAACTGTCCATTTGACATTAATATTGTCTTGTTGCCATGCAGCGGGAATTAAATCAAACTTCAAATTTTATCTCGAAAATATTATAGTTCTAAGAAGTGACATAGAAGAGATGATATATTGAATCCAATAAATATTGTCATTATATGTATTATCTAATTGATATAAATTAATGAACTTAATTAATGAAGAAAAAATTGTAGATGGACATACATGTATTAATACTTGAATGTTTGTTTCCTTACAATACTTATTAGATATTCAACATGTGTACTTTTGTATTTTATATATTATATAAATATAGATCTGCACTTTTTAATATTAATATAATAGTAATATTAATCATAAACTTAAATTTAAGGCCATAAGAGCTAAACGCGGATGATAGTGCGTAAGTTCAACGAGAAAATAAGTTTTTCGTTGAAACTTATTTGTGTGCACAGGGCACAAATTTTCTTGGTACGATACCAAGCAAATTTAAATAATTCTCAATTCGAGAATTTATTTAATTATTATCCCTCTTTCCCCCCTGTAATGTTGTAGGCGAGAAAAATATCGGGCCGAAAGTCGCTGAATCGGGAATCGAACCCGAGTCTTACGCTTGCCGGGCGACTGCTCTAGACTCGGGTTCGATTCCCGATTCAGCGACTTTCGGCCCGATATTTTTCTCGCCTACAACATTACAGGGGGGAAAGAGGGATAATAATTAAATAAATTCTCGAATTGAGAATTATTTAAATTTGCTTGGTATCGTACCAAGAAAATTTGTGCCCTGTGCACACAAATAAGTTTCAACGAAAAACTTATTTTCTCGTTGAACTTACGCACTATCATCCGCGTTTAGCTCTTATGGCCTTAAATTTAAGTTTATGTTTCAATACACAGAGCCTAATTTCTTATAGTAATATTAATATTAACTAATAGTAATATTAACTATTTTGTAAATTCATAAATGTTAACACACAATTGTAAGTTTCTTTCCAAGCTTTTTTATATTATGTTTTGGAGCTTTTTCCTATTTCAAACTGTACATATAAATCTTTGTACATACATATATCATTGCTGTGGAGGGAATAAATTTTTATAAATGTATAAAATATTTGAAAATACGCCTATTATTATGCATGAATTTAAAAAGAGATCATTATATAAATACTTATTTAATTATTCTTAGTTATTCTTAACATAATTATTCTTAATTATTCTTAGCGGAAGTTTCTCTAATGATATAAAAATATTTTTGAAAATAAAAATGTTGTATATCATTTAATATATGAATGGACTGAATAAGTCACAAAAGGAGACCAGAGCATTACAAAATTATTTTCAATTATATGTCACGTAATTAAAATGTTTATAACTTTTTTTGGAAAAAGTAATTGATTTATAGCGGGAGAAAGAGAGAATTTGATTGGATGCACTAATGCACACTGGTGCATATAAAAATTGTCGTATATAAAATTACAATAGTATAATTAAAATAATAAAGTAATTAATATAAGTTTTTCATATTATATTATATTATATTATATTAAGTATATTATGTTAAATTAATATCTTTAATAAAAAAATTCCTTAAAAATAATTTTTTACAGTAATTTTCCCTCAAAAAATCATTTTCCTAAAAAACAAAACCTCAACAAATAATTTTCATAAAAAAATATTAAAAAATAAAAGATCAAAACTAAATATGAAATCAATAATTACTATTAGCCAAGTACTTAAGAGCAATTTGTAAATTTGATATAATATTTGCCGTAAAATATCAATTTTATACAATAGAAATATTATACATAAGTTCTCCCTAAGAAATTAAAACGCATGTTATATTTATTCAGAGAAAATTGATTTTTAAAATATTTAATGAGAATTAGGATTCTCTTAATTATCAAAACACTTTTTATATAATGTATATAATTTAAAAAAAAAGTTTTACTCAAGTTTTAAATCGCACAGTCTTTAAATCGAAGTAAGTTATGAAAACTTGGCGTGCCCGGATTGTTTACATTATAAACAAATATATCTCCAATAAAATGTAAAATATTAGACATTATGTAATTAAATATTTAATCTGTATTTGATTACGATCTGGGCACGCCAAGTTTTCATAATTTACTTCGATTTAAAGACTGTGCGATTTAAAACTTGCGTAAAACTTTTTTTTTAAATTGTATGCATTATATGAAAAGTGTTTTGAGAATTAAAAGAATCCTAATTCTCATTAAATATTTTAAAAATCAATTTTCTCTGAATAAATATAACATGCGTTTTAATTTCTTAGGGAGAACTTATGTATAATATTTCTACTGTATAAAATTGATATTTTACGGCAAATATTATATCAAATTTACAAATTGCTCTTAAGTACTTGGCTAATAGTAATTATTGATTTCATATTTAGTTTTGATCTTTTATTTTTTAATATTTTTTTATGAAAATTATTTGTTGAGGGTTTGTTTTTTAGGAAAATGATTTTTTGAGGGAAAATTACTGTAAAAAAATTATTTTTAAGGAATTTTTTTATTAAAGATGCATACAAGGTAGAATATTTTTTATGTACTTGGCGTATTTTTTTTACCTTTGTAAGGTTTTTTTTAGAGGGATTTCACACCTTTTTGTAAAATTTTATACCCTTTTTACAAATTATTTTTTGGGGGAAAATATTTGCATATTATCTATTACTCTATAGTTATATAGTATATAATTATATATATATATATATATATATATATATATATATATACATATGTGTGTGTGTATGTAGAAATTTACATATTTGACTGCGCAACCATAATTATAGTTACATAGATATTTATTACATTTGCATGCGTAGACACAAATATAGTTACGCAGAAATATTTCCTACATGTATAATTATATATATATATAAATAAATATCTATGTAACTATAATTATGGTTGCGCAGTCAACTATGTAAATTTCTACACACACACTATATGTGTGTGTGTGTGTGTGTGTGTGTGTGTGTATGCACACATACACATATATATATAATTATCATTATACATGTAGGGAATATTTCTGCGTAACTATATTTGTCTACACAAGCAAATGTAATAAATGTCTATGTAACTATAATTATGGTCGCGCAATCAAATATGTAAATTTCTACACACATACACACACACACACACACACACACACACACACACACATATATATATATATATAATTATAAATTACATAATTATATATATATATTCCACAAAATGATAACTGTTTATTCTCTTTATTAAGATTAATGTATAATATGTCAAAATATATTATGTCTAAACAGATAATGAAAAAAATTTTACAATATTTTTACTTTTTGATGAATTTTTCACAATCCACTTGATTGTTGTTAAGTGTCACATACACAAGTCTGTGTTTTTATTATATAATAAATGTACTTGGCGTCGCGACGCTACCGCGTCGCTTGATAATAACCTTTAATATGTCACTTCTCTTCCTTGTTCCGTACTATAGTTTTATTTATTTACTTATTTATTTATTTCTTTTTTATTTTTATCATTTTTATTTATTCATTGTTAATCTGTGTTTAATAACCTAACTGCTTAACGTGTCACTTCTCTTCCTTGTTATACACTATTCCGCACTATACATTAATAATTTCACACAACATATAACTTGTTAAAGCCTTTTACATACCGTATAACCGTATACGCACGATGTGAACGCTTGAGGGACAAACTCGCTTTGCTTGTGTGCGTGCGAGCATACGTACGTGAGACTGAAGAAAATCCGGGAGAACGTAAAATGTCACAATTTTGATATGCGATCATCATTTCTCGGGATTGATTGCACCGATTTTATTCAAACTGGTCGCAATCGAAAGCTTGTATCCACATTATATAGTAAAAGTGCCGTTAGATTTTTTCTTAAGGTCTTAGTTTCTGAAATATCTTAATCGAAAGTTTATATGATGTGAAATTCCGGATAAGCTACTTGGCAGCGCCGTGTCGATCGAGAGCAGTGACTCTCAATGCTCGGATCCTGTTTTTTATGTACTTGGCGTCACGACGCTACCGCGTCGCTTGATTAAGTAAAGTTATATTATATACGTTATTATATTATAAGGTTATTCAATGCAAATAACGATAATAATAACTCATACAATCATTTTATTTATTTTAATTATTTATGTGTTATTGGAAATTTGTATTTATTTATACTAGAACTACTAGAATTATACTAAAAACGCTACCGCGTAACGTATTGATTCAAACTGCATTATATGAATGTCACAGAAAACGTATAAATCAATTCTTTTAAATCCATTATTACTTTCCTTATAATCAGAATTTCTTTTTATATAGTACACGTGCCTCTTATGCCAAAAAGAAGATACTCAGAAATAAATTAATATAAAAAGTTTAATAAAATTCATTAAACAATTATATATGCATATAATTATTTTTATTTATATATACCCAATAAACACTGTTTTGTAACTTTTACAGAACATTCACAAAACAGCTGTTCGCTGTTGTGGTAACTGTTATGTCCACGATTAAGTAACGTTTAGATGGAAATGTCAGCAACATTATGCTTGTATATAATACATAATAAATACATAAAATTTAAACGTAATAGACACAAAATTAAAACGTAATAGATATATAAAATTTATATGTGAAATTACGTAACTGTAACAGAACATAGTAAACACTGTTCTGTAACATTTACAGAATAAATATGGTAACCGATAAAACGTAATAAATACATAAAATTTATATATAAAATTACGTCACTGTAACAGAACATAGTAAACACTGTTCTGTTACAAATTATTTACTAAGTGTTACATCGCATTTTTATTGTCTTACATTTAACTAGATACAGTACAATATCCTTTGTAATCACGTGTGTATATATATATATATATATATATATATATATATATATATATATATATATATATTGATTTCCGACATTCACCCGACATAAAAAAAAATTATATTCGTATATTTATCTCGAAATTTTATTACTTTTTTTAACTACGTTTGTTTTTTAAGATGTAGCCTATATGATAATTCTATCTGAAAATTAGCGTTTTTTGTAATGGATTAAATGTTTCCTCGTATTTGGAAAACACACTTACCTTGATGGGACTCGAACTCGGGACCTCTGGATCGTGAGCCAACTGCCTTACGTGGTAGACTACTTCTTCATTTAATTTAAGTGTTATATATTATCTACATATGTCATAACTAGCGCAAATATATAATTTTCCATAAATTATTTTAAGAACCAAATTTATCATTAAGAAACAAATTCAGTTTTAAGAAAGTAATAAAATTTCGACATAAATATACGAATATAATTTCTTTTTTAATGTCAGGTCAATGTCGGACACCAGTTGTCGCGGTATTGCCAACGTTGACCCGTGAGTCGGCATCTGGCAAGAGTCGGCTAACCTCGCTTGGGCCGACGCCGCGATGTCGCGTCGCGATCGAATAATGACAGTCGGTATATATATATATATATATATATATATATATATATATATATTTATATATATATATATATATATATACCTGAAAGCCATAGCGAAACGGTTATAGAAAGCATAATATTAGAAGAAAATTTATTTTACATTTATTTATATCAACAGTGAGATAATTTTATGATTATTTATTTATTGACATCGTATCTAGATCTTTTGCAATGTGTATACATATAAGTATATCCCAATCACAGTTATTAAGCACAAAACAAAATATTTCACCTATCTGTTGTTCATGAGTGCATTGAGGAAAAGATACATATACATTTCGATCAAAATTTCTCGTTTATATAGAATCGTATACAATTATGCATGATTGTATCTGAACTATATTTGTTACTTATATATATTGATATATGACGCAAGACTTATATATAATTATATATTAAACTAACAGAAATCCATATATAATTATACATAAAACATTGTGAACATCATATATAAGTATGCAAAATGCGCACTTATATATAATTATATGTAACAGTTATTGCATTTATATATAAATATATATAATGTCCTGTACTCTATCATTTATAATTATACATATTTTTGCACAATTATATATAGTTTTGTACAATTATATTCAATTCTGCATGAATATACATGAAAAATTTTTTACCGGGTTATCGCTTTTAAATTATATATAAATATATCGCAACTTTTCTTTATCAAAATCTTTCATTTTCTTGTTTCTGCATATTTCTCCTCTTTTTACGAATTCTTTTTACAAGATTTAAACAAAAATGTATACATTCACATCAATAAAATACTGTTAATGTTACATGTTTAAAATAACGTTACAATTATGTCGTTAAAGTTGCATAGCATTCATGAAGTTTTTGAAGTGTACCCATTTACATTCACCAAAATACATAAATATTACGTATTTAACATAACGTTTCAATTATATCATTAGAGATACGTAGCATTTATGAAGTTTTTAGAGTCTACACATTTACATTCACCAAAACACATAAATATTACGTATTTAACATAACGTTACAATTATATCGTTAGAGTTACATAGCATTTACAAAACTTTTAGAGTATACACATTTACGTTCAACAAAATACATAAATGTTACGTATTTAACATTACGTTTCAATTATATCGTTAGAATTACGTAGCATTTACGAAACTTTTAGAGTATACACATTTACATTCACCAAAATACATAAATATTACGTATTTAATATAACGTTACAACTGTGTCGTTAGAGTTACGTAGCATTTACGAAACTTTTAGAGTATACACATTTACGTTCAACAAAATACATAAATGTTACGTATTTAACATTACGTTTCAATTATATCGTTAGAATTACGTAGCATTTACGAAACTTTTAGAGTATACACATTTACATTCACCAAAATACATAAATGTTACATATTTAACATAACGTTACAACTGTGTCGTTAGAGTTACGTAGCATTTACGAAACTTTTAGAGTGTACACATTTACGTTCACCAAATTGCATACATATTACATAACAAAGTAACGACAAAATTACATAACAATTTTATGTAAGAATTATAGATTCATTATGTTATTGACATAACTGATACGTTATAGTTTCATTTTAATTATCTGTAATATATACATATAGAACATTATGTAATTGTTACGGAAATGAGTCCTGCGTGTTTACTAGATAGAATTATTTTTGTTTTATACATATATAACTTTTTGTCAAACAATTTTTAAAGATTTTAATTCTTTTTGAAATAACGCGAGTATCTCTGTGGAGAAAAATAAATTACAAACGGAATGCAGCTAATAAGACGTCGTGGCAACACATGATCAAATTGATCATTCGAAGTCAGTTACTATTGTGATCGCTAGCCAAAACATGCTACCGCGTTACTTGTCGTTTGATTCAAACTGCATTATATGAATATCACAAAAAATTGTGTACGAATAGTGGATTTTAAAAAGCATACGTAGTAACACAATTGTATGTAGTAACACAATCGTACGAATGAATTGTCATAATTACATTTAATAAAACCAAAGATATAGCAAATATTGAAGTGAATTCGATTACACGCTGCGTGTGCTTGAATATGGCTGAAAATATTATAAGATCTGTAATTCTATAACTTCTTTGATCGTTTGTAATTTAATTGCTATTATCCTTTTATCGACTGCTTTTCTACTATAATGTTAATAAAAAAGGAAAGCTGATAATAATTATATTCCTGTGTTCGCGATATAATCAAATGAATATGTATTATTTCGCATTGTCATTTGTTCTTTTAAAAAAATAGAAATTATTTATTTACTCAGAATTCCCTAATTTAATCTTAAGATATATGTTGTGACCATAAAGAGAAATCTAAAAACATAATATTAGAAGATAATAACTTGCGATTCGTTAAAAAACTGAATTTTAAGGAATTTATCGAAAATATATGTATATATATGAATATCAATTTGATTAGCACATCAGAATTAGTGGAGTGAGAAAAACAGCTAATTGAGGATTCAACGGAAGCCGATTGAGTGCAAACATTTACGAAAAATGCAAATTATGTTTGGAACAATTTTATGTGTTTTATCGAAAAGTTTAGTACTGACAAAGGCAACTATCACATTTATGCCGAAAGATTATACTACTTCAAACAGCCTCCAGAAAGAAAATGTTTCCATATGTCCGAATTTAAATTTCACGCAGGTAAGAGATATTTTTTGCATGATTAAGAAACAATTGAATGTTATTGCAGCTAGTAGTGTGACTAAAAATGAATGATAATAAATTATATACTGTTTCTGTCTATATAATAAGATAAAGAAAACACATAATTGTTTCGAAGAAAAAATATGTAATTTGCAATTAACAATTACATATTTTTTCTTCGAAACAACTATGTGTTTTCTTTACACCAATTGATTCCTCTCATTATTTTGTACATAAAAGTATTAAGGTAAGATAATAAAAAAATGAATATTTTACTAGATATTTTATGGTTTATGTAAAATTAAGATATTATTTTAAGCTTCATAACTCGAAAAGTACTCAATGAAAAAATACTTTATTATAGTGTTTTGGAAAGCTCTCGAGATGAGCTGCAAGAATATGTAATAAAAAGTAGGCAGTTCCATTTAAAAAAATTGAATGTGACCTTCACGTGACCCTCAAACGACTTTTCAAGGTCAAACCAATGACACCATCTTATGGCTCTCTTCAAGCCATACAACTTTTGTCTGAAACATTTTTTTCTAACTCTAAGTAATATCGAGATATTTGACTGACAAAAATAAAATGGGACACCCTGTATATTATATATACACTCGTCAACAAAATTATCGCATAGGTAATTTCATGTCAAATTTTCGCATAACTTCAAATAAGTATAACTCCGTCAAAAGTGGTCGTATTTGAAAAATTTTTTTTTCATTTTAAGGCTTTAAGCTTGAAAATGAAAAAAAATTTTTTCAAATACGACCATTTTTGACGGAATTATACTTATTTGAAGTTATGCGAAAATTTGACATAAAATTACCTATGCGATAATTTTGTTGACGAGTGTATTTTTAGCATTAAATGTTTGTATCGGTGAAAATCCGCTTAAGGACATTCATTTGACATCATTTACAGTGTTTCTACAAAAATTCGTGATAATCGAGCGTGGGTCGTTTTCGGAAGTTTATCCCATATTAATTAGGAATGGTATATATCAAACCGGTATTGTTAAGCAAACGAAAAACGAATAGCAATTTTTCTTTTAATTTTATAATTTATATAATTTATCATTAAAAGCACTAGAAACAACCGCGTTTTTGTTTCAACGGTACTCACTTAATTCTTTTCGTATGTTATACTTTATTTAGGATATTTCAATGTCCGAGAAAAGTGATCATCCTATACTAAATTTCAAATCTGATCGGAGTCATTCTGATAGTACTGTGAGAAATAAGCGAGAAGTCGATGAAGTTACACTTGAAAATATTTCTGTTATCCCAGAATCTATCGGTAAGTTGAAAAAATGCATAAAACATTAATAACAAAATCTATGACGAAAAAGTGTAAATATAATTTAAATTCAAGAGAGAGTGGAAATCAAATCTGAAAATATCTTCCAGTAGTGAGAAAAATATATAATAAATTCTATTCCATCCAAAAAAAAAATAGAAAAACATAATATAAACATAATATTGTACATAAAAATTGTCATGATTTAAGGTAAAGTCAATTTTATTAATTTGCTACTTTGTTTTAAAGCAATCGCAAATATTATACTTCTGATTTCTTAAGCTATAGAAATTTTTCGAAAAGTACTTGTCATTTTATTAAAAGTTATTTATTCGCTTTTGCCATGAATTAACGATTACTTTTCTAAATCTTAAATGACGCAAAAAGTTCTTATATTATTTTTTTAAAGGTCAATACTGTGCTAATTTCCATATTTTGTAGTTTACATTAATTTTTTTCTATTTCCTTTATTTTCACATTAAATTGTTCTTTCTGATTTACTGAGATAATCCACTTAATCTTATATATAATTATGTTAATATGTACGATCTTAAAATCTCTAGAAAGCAGTTTGAACAAGCCAACATCTCTCAGAGCATTTGTACAATTCGACAGTCAATTCACAGAAAAAGTAAACGACATTTTTGTGACATTGAGGTAAAGAATCTAAATTCTCAGTTTGTATTCTTTCATTTTTCTCTCTTTTTCTTAAATTCAACGACATAAATATATAAAAATGTTAATTCTGTTATAATTTTGTTAAATATAAAAAGGCTAAAATTTTATTTTTTTACAGATGGAACCAACCTGAATTTACCGATGAAATAATACAAGGGTACACAGTGCAGTGTTCTTTCATCGAGAACTTAAAAGAGATTCAAACCTGCGACGATAAAAATATCACAACTACAAAATTGGAGCACACGGTGCACAATCTAACATCTAACACGACATATTATTTTCGAGTACGCGCGCATACTAAAATTGTTGCTGGTCCTTACACGGATGTAATCAATGTGTCGACTACACATGAAAATCCAATACCTAAATTATTACTCACAACGTTTCTAGGTATCCAAATATGGGACGTGGATTTAAACGTTAATAATTCCTTAATATCAAAGTATGTATACTGATAAAGAAAAATAGTTATAATTATCATAAATTATTTTTAACACTAACTATAAAGTTATTATTATTATGCACAAGTTTATTATTATCAACTTTATAGTAGTAATAACTATAAAATTAGAAATCTCAACTATAATTTTTTTACTATACAATTATATTTGGCTCCTTTTTTTCAGATCAGAAACAAATGTCGCTTATTCGATACAAGACAATAGAATTTATTTGAGTGACGGAAAAGACTTAAAGACATTCAAGATTAATGAAAATAATATCACAAAGATAGCTACATATGATAAAGAATTATTTAATATCTGCATTGATTGGGTAGCAAGAAATCTATATTTGACCTGTGAAGGGTCAGACTACTCTTATATTGTAAAGTTCGACTTAACAATGTGGGAAAATGGCATAATTAAATTTGATGAGATTTTCAAAGCAAAAATTGCTAAAGACCATTTAAATGTATCACCGTCTATGGGGTACGTTTAATACCGTTCACCTGAAAAAATAATTTTTCATTAAAGATTTATGCAAATTTGTAATTTTTCTATAATTTTACGTGGTTTTATAATTAAGATCGTAAGTAAAAAAAAATAAGTTATTATATAATTATAAGAATTTCGAATTTTTACTACATATAAGTTTCTGTTTTTGGTAAAATAATGTCTTATAATGAGTAAAATAATTATATATTTTTTAGAATTTTATATCGCATGTCATACAATAGAAAGAATAGAGAATATGATATGATGAAATATTATCTCGATGGAAAAAACAAGCAAATTTTTCAGATAAATGCTTCCATTTGCCCATTTTATGATATAGATTCTTTTGATGTGATAATTGATAACATGAATAATGAGAAGCCGTTAATTTACTGGTTATGTATTGATCGCATATTTGTGACAAACATTAACGTTTCTATGTACAATATGATTTTATACAAGAAAAACATAGGTGATGACATCACATTCCAATCTATGACGATTGACAAAACAAACATTTACATTTTAGCAATGGATGGTTGGTTTCAATATATTCTCTACGTTTTGGAAAAGAAATATGCAAGTCTCAAGAGCGTAAATGTAGACAAATATGTTAAAAAGATAGGCCCAGTTGAAAATTTTCCTTTTTATAGAATTTACGCTTTTGATAAATCTTTACAACCATATCCTCCAATGAGATGTCTGACACCTGACGAAAAAGTTTATAATTTTGAGAATGTGACTGCAACGACAAACAGCATCATTGTAAATCTTCCGGAGCCGGTTGTAAAGAGTGGATGCAAAAAATATAATTTACCAACTACTATATATACTATCTCCGTAAGCTGTTTAGACAACAATCTCAACAAGTATGAAAAATTCGATGTGCTGACGTTCGAGCGATATTACGAGATTCAGAACTTAACACCATTTACAGAGTACAAGTTGAAGTTTACTTTAAGCAATTTTTACTTTGATCAATTATCAATAAATCCATTCGATTCGAATGTGATACCAATGAAAACTAATTCAGGCAAGCTTAATGCACCAGAAAACATAAGTGTTCTAGCTTTGACGCCTACTATAGCAGTAGTTCGTTGGATGTCACCCAAGAAAGTGAACTGCGTGGCCGTGACCTACGAAGTGCATTGGAAGTTAGTGAACGGGACGCAACAAGAGAGTAAACAATTTATCAATGTGCCGAAACGTATAGCAGACGGCAGATTTTTCACAAAGATTAACTTGTCGTTACCAGTACAAGATTACTTGATATATGTGCGTGTGTATCCAATTAATTTCAGCGATTTCTACAACGAGAGTTTAAGCAAGATCAATCACATATACTCAGAACCAAACAATATTACTTTGAGCAGGGCCAACATAAATAGCATAGACATTTCATGGATTTCAAACATTAATCTGACGGTTTTTTTTATATTAGAGTACAAAGACATTGCAACAGAAAAGTGGCAAACAACAAATTATAGTAAAATGAATTATAGCAATGAAATAATATACTATATCGGAAATTTACAATCGGGAACTTCATACAAGTTTCGCATGATATTGAGATATCCCGAATATGAGGAAAATTTTACATGGCCGGCTGATGAAAGATTTATTTTTTCAACACTTGGTAAGCAAACGAAGATACCCATACAGCACAATAAGATTGCATGGATATATTGAAGAATAATTTCATTGAAACATTACAATATTGCAAATCGATTGCGAAACTCTGCTGATTGTTATAAGATTCTGATAACATTAAGATATTCAGTTTTTGTAATATTGCAATGAAATATATATTATAGCAACATTACAGTGGCATATATTTGAAAGAATGCAATGTCTCATTGCAACCATTTAATAATATTACGTATAGAATATTTTTGTTTCTGACAGATAATTATCTCGGAAGTATATAATTAAATTAAAAAGCTTAATATAAATAGACGTTTCCAACGATTTCATATCTAATATAATATATATATTGCGACGTTTCTCACGAAGTGATAATTTTATATACAATTCCTCCTCGAGGTGTTAGAGAGGAGGATGCGAGGTGTTAGAAAGGAAGGGGGAGCGAAAACGTCGTCAAAAATACAAGGATAGAGATACTCGCGCTTGGAGGAACTAAGATGGAGGGTGTTCTCGCGCGAGCCGCGGCGAAGCGAAGGCCGTCTCGAGATCTCGAAGTTGGGCGCCAGATACGGTCTTTCGCGTATCAGTTCGCTAAAACGCCAGAATAACGCGAAAATCCTAATTTGCCACGGGCCGACTAGCTCACCTAACGGTAGAGGGGCAGGGTCTGTTGAAAAGGATATTGAATTATTTTATGCGAGGCTTTCGGGAATTACGAAAATCGACAGGCACAACGGACTTTAACAATCATGAAACGCGAACACTCAAATAAATTACGCGAGCTTAATATAAAAGAAAATATAACAAATTTATTCAAGAAAGAAATATAAAAAGAATATAAAACAGAAGAAATAACGAAATCAAGAAAAAAAATAATAATAACATAAATTAGCAAATTTGAAATAACTAAATATCTTAAGTCGCTGTAATCTATTATGCACTGCGACACACTCACACGCACGACAAATATCTCGCAATAAACGCAATCATACACGTAACAAGCGCGACAAAGACAGCACGATAGTCACGACGTCACGATACGCAACGATCATACACTCACATACACGCTAATTAATACACGAAAATCGCCCGGAGATCGATTGCGGGGATGTCTTACGCGGCTTCGACAACTCTGTTCGACAGCACGGATAGCGAACGCATTCCCCGCGATTTACCGCGCACGTGGTCGATATACGAGAGCCGGTCGCTACGCGTTTTACGACACTCCGAATCCCGGAGAGAGACGAACGGTTCCTTATCGACTACGGCCGACGTTACGATCGTCCTTGATGCCTCGGTCGCTTGTCTCCGGTCGCCCGAAATACACGAAAATCGCGAGCTCGGTACAAAGCCCGAGCCACAACGAGACACGAAAATGGCGACGGCGATAGAGTGGCCGGTCTACGGACGGAATCGCGTACGTGGCTTACAATATAGCGATGGGCAACCTCACCGATACTTTCTCCCGTGGCTAGGGGATGATCCTCGGCTCGTCCTCTCGCCTTGATCTAGGCTGCGATACACACAATTAACGACAACGATACTAGCTAAAGTGACTATCCGCCAAGAGCGCCCGCACCAGAGTGTAAGCGCCTAAGAATTTTGAGTATATTTGAGTTAGTCTGTACTTGCGAAAATAAATATGTATATATATATATATATATATATATATATACATACATATCTTAAGGAATGCGTGCCCCACGCTATCCCTATGATAGCTCAGCACCACCTGTCGCGATAACCGAAAATTTGATTTCGATGTTCGAGCAGTTAGCGAAGGATCGTCTAACACTGCGCATCATTACGTATTGGCGAAGGACTGCCGAGAATATTATAGAACGTTCGCGAAGGATCGTCGAATGTGTCGAGTTCGTTTGTGCAACATTTATAGTTCGATAAAAGTGTTATCGATTTATATTAATAAATCTAACTGTAGTGAAAAGGTTTTCTGTGCCAGTGAACATTTATTTCCACGCCCTAAAATTGAATAAACGGCTACAGAACCACAGTTTTTCAGAAGTGGGATTCACCTACGATAAACTTTGTTAAGAAATAACTCCAGACTGTTTGCCTGAGTTTTTCGTGCATAGCTCGTGAGTAATAAACGCATCAATTGTTTTTACGGAATATATTAATCGGTTATATCGAGAATATCGAAAAGAGAATAAAGTGAGCACGTGCTATCAGAGAAAGTTCTCGAACCGGAAGTACGTCATATAGAACATTCTAGATCTTGCTCCGAAATTGCTGACTCAGCCATGTTGCCGGTAAGCGCAAATTTAGAGAGCCATCTCTATATCAGGGGTGATATTAATTTCATATCACTATCCTTTTCGTATTTCGACATCGTTTCAAATTCTGAGGATAACAAAGGATTTCTGTGATTATCGATACTTTCACTTGTGAGACTTATTTATCGGTGTGAGACTTATTTATCTTTGACCGATTGAACGATCAATATGAATCGAGAGAAATTGGAATCATTATCGATAAGCGATTTGAGAGCTCTTGCAGCACGTTTAAAAATCGATACAAAAGGAACACGTTCTAATATTTTTGAGTCTCTCATAAATTATTATGAACGAGAAGGATGGTCAGAACAATCGCATGGGCAGTCATCAACGGAAAGCACCCAAAAACCTAGGAGTGATCCATCCACTATATCATCGGGCAGTGAATCTCACGTAGAAAGACCGGAGATGTCAACAATTCAGCCACCCTGTATGATACATACAGCGGGTCCGTCATCTGGAGCGAGAATGCAAAATCCGCTAAATATCGGCTCTTTACCCGATATTCAATTTATCGTGGAGTCGGTTGTGCAAGCGTTACAACAGGCCTCTTCCTCTTCATCTGCTAATGTGCCTCATCAAAATACAAGTGATACGCGTGAATCAAATGGAAATTCTTCTAACATTTGGCAGCGTGTAAAATGTGCTGAGAAACTGATTCCTACTTTTTCGGGAAAAGAAGATGAAAACGTTGTTCGATGGCTTGAAAGAATAGCTAATATCGCATAGACGTATCATTTCAGCAATGATGTTTTGCTTTTGGCTGCTGTAAGTCAATTAAAAGAATGTGCTTTAAATTGGTATAATCGTCAGCCACTCGAATCTGTGTCTACTTGGGAGGAATTTAAATTCCAATTGAGACGATATTTTGAATGGAAGGAATCTTACATCACAACTTTGGCAAGAATTAGCACTCGCTTTTGGAAATCGCACACAGAAAAATTTATTGATTACGCTGAAGCAAAATTAAATTTAATACAATCGCTAACGCTCTCTGAAAAGGAAATAATGGAACTCTTAGCTGACGGAGTGAAAGATTCTAATCTCCGAAAAATGGTGCTGAATACTTGGATTGATAATGTTCCTGACTTTATTGAACACGTGCGCAAAATTACAGAAGATAGCATTATTGTGCGAAAAGGAGAATCTAAACATCCAACGAAAAAAACGGGAGAGAATACATCATCAACCGAGAAGACTTGTTTTACTTGCAAGAAACCTGGACATTTATCCAAGGATTACCGAATCGGAAAAGCAACGTGTTTTAAGTGCGGTCAAACGGGTCATCTAAGCAACACGTGTCCTAAGAAAGAAGCCAGTCGCAGCACTACATTGAACCATGTGGAAGAAGATGCGTCGCTGCCGTCAACATCGACCACGGGGACTACATCTCGGTCTGAAAGATGTTCGATCTTTCGTCCTCCGTCCTCGGAGGGTAGCGTCGATCCGGCCAGGTGATCCCGATCCAAGACAGCTGTTTCTTTGAGACTTCTCCTCCTTTCCTTCGCAGGGGGCGAATTCTATCCGCGACTCTGCGCTGTCCTGATCCTCGGGCGCTATCTCCGTTCTCGAATCGGAGGTCGGAAATGTCGTATCGACTGTTGCAAAAAGGATTCTTCTTTTGCTTCTTCCGGTTGCTTTCCGGCGAGTTGCCCGACGTACAAATAATACAAAAAAAATTAATTAATAACGCGAAATATAACAAAGGCTCGTCTCTCCGGAGATTTCGATACGGCTCTCGCAATCTTTTTCTGGCGCCGCCGCTCGGCTCGCGCCCCGTCAAGATTCTGGGGCGGATGGACGCGCGTCGGGACGGCAACGTCACACCATATATATATACAGGGTGTCCGATTCCTGAGTGACCGAACGAAAAGTAGTAGTAGATTGGGTCAAACTGAGAAGAAAAGTCCTCTACCATTTTGCAAAATTCGCAACAATTATTAAAAAATAAGCAAAAATGTCTCGGTACATGAGAAGCGATAAACCGCTTGTAGTGTGTGATTATTAAGTGATCAAATGAAAAGTGGTGATAGATTGGGTCAAACTGAAAAGAAAAATTCTCTACCATATTGCAAAATTCGCAATAATTATTAAGTTATAGGCAAAAATGTCTCAGAGTATAAGAAGCGGTAGACAGATCGCTTCTCATGCGCTGAGATATTTTTGCCTATAACTTAATAATTATTGCGAATTTTGCAAAATGGTAGAGGACTTGTCTTTCCAGTTTGACACAATCTACCACCACTTTTCGTTTGATCACTTATTAATCGGACACTGCGAGCGATCTACCGCTTCTCATGCGCCGAAACATTTTTGCTTATTTCTTAATAATTATTGCGAATTTTGCAAAATAGTAGAGAACTTTTCTTCTCAATTTGATCCAATCTACCACTACGTTTCGTTTGGTCACTCAGGAATCGGACACCCTGTATACAGGGTGTCCCATTTTAAAAGTTCCATCCTCATAACTTTTCAGGATCAACGTTTGAAGGAAAACGACTCGGATAAAAGTTGTAGGGAACAATGGGGGCTATCTAGTAGTGACCTTGGATTCGACATTAAAGGTCATTTTTAAGGTCATTTGAAGATCAACTTCCGTTTTTTAAATGGGAACCCTTATTTTTTATTACTTATTCTTGTAGCTTATCTCGAGAGCTTTCCAAAACACTATAATAAAGTATTTCTTCATTCAGTACTTTTCGAGTTATGAGGCTTGAAATAATTTCTTAATTTTATATAAACCATAAAATATCTAGTAAAATATTCATTTTTCGATTATCTTACCTTAATACTTTTATGTACAAAATAATGAGAGGAATCAATTGGTGTAAAGAAAACATACAGTTGTTTTTAAGAAAAAATGTGGAATTGTTAATTGCAAATTACAGATATTTTATGGTTTATATAAAATTAAGAAATTATTTCAAGCCTCATAACTCGAAAAGTACTGAATGAAGAAATACTTTATTATAGTGTTTTGGAAAGCTCTCGAGATAAGCTACAAGAATAAGTAATAAAAAATAGAGGTTCCTATTTAAAAAACGGAAGTTGACCTTCAAATGACTTTGAAAATGACCTTTAATATCGAATCCAAGGTCACTACCAGATAGCCCCCTTTGTTCCCTATAACTTTTATCCGAGTCGTTTTCCTTCAAACGTTGATCCTGAAAAGTTATGAGAGTGGAACTTTTAAAATGGGACACCCTGTGTATATATATATATTCTAATATTATATTTAAACATAATCATATAACTAAAATATAAAATATTATACTTTGGATATAAAATTACTTTAATCTTTCACTTATACGAACCACTTCTTTTATTTTAAATGTTCTATATACTGTTATAACGGGGCATAAATATATAAACATTAATTGGAATTAGTTATACATTTATAACTAATTATAATTTCATTTAAAAAATTTCAAAAATACAATTACATATACTTGTATGTGAAATATACTTAAAAGTGCATCGAAAAATAAAAATAAAAATTATAATGCTAGATAAAATATTACCTATTCTCTTAATATAATTAAAAAAATATATTAAAAATATATATTTAAAAATCTATTAATACCATATTTGGATATGAGTGTATTGAAAATATATCTTAAAATGTATCTAACGATGATATAAAATGTTATTTATATTCTTTAATAGAAAAAATAGCAATTTTTATCTTTAGCTTATAATTATATTTTTTTTAACTCGACTGATATCATTCCTGTGTCAATTCATTTGACTTTATCTGCAAAAAAATTAAAATTCATCGCAGATATACAAATATAAAAGAATTAAAAAAATAAATATAAAAAATATATTATTACATATATATATTATTACAAATGTATTATTTTTTTTATAAATATAATAATCCTTTCGTACCTCCGTGACTTTGGCTTGTTTTAAAGAAGAAAATTCAAGTTACATGTAAAAAAATCGCACACTTTGAAATATAATGCTTACTAAAATCTACTTTCAAAAAAAAATCAAACTTTTAAATTAAATAGTGAAAGTATAGTGAAGAGTAAGCATATATTATGTCGAAAAATCCTAGAATTGATATGCTAATTATATACTTAAAGTTTTATTTAAACGTGATTACTTTATTATGATAAATGTTATAATAGTTTAGATATATAATTTAAGTGTGCACAAAATAAAACGACATGTGCGATAGACATCCAAAAGAGTCTCGTGACAGATGCGCGACTTGCAAAAAAAAGTGTGTAACAACACCGTGAGTCAAGTGTGTGTGTGTGTGTGTGTGTGTGTGTGTGTGTGCATTTTCAGAAAAAACATAATATATATCTAAAAAAATAAAATCCAAACTCAAATATTATAAATATATCGATATTTCAGCGTTTCATGGCTACCATCTTGAATCTGTCATTATGAATTTAAATTTTAACAGTATATTTAGAATCAACACATCCAAAAACCTATAAAATTGTTTCATATCAAACGCATCTTTTTTCGGAAAGCCAGAGGTGCGAAAAAGTTAGAGTGTTATAGTTTTAAAATGTTTCTAAAATATAAATATCATATTGCTAATATCTAACTGATATTTTGTTAATTTATATTTCTACAATGTTTCTGTAATGTTGCATTACAATTTGCAATATTGCAACATTGTCGCAAAGTAGCTGTAATATTCTGTGGTGTATGGATGTTATAATATTATATGCTTATTTTTTTATATATGAATCGACTTACAAATAAATTAATTAATAATTAATTATTAATTTATTATTAATTAATTTATAATAACGTTATTAGTAGAAATAAGTTTTTAAATAAAACGCACACACGAAAATATTAAAATTATATTTTTGCGTAATATAGATATTTCGAACACTCCTGGAATAACAGAGACAAAATATTATTTACCATTGATGTTAAGCTTTATCGTTATAGTTACTATAATCTGCATCTGCTACTTTTATTGTTGTAAGTACATTTGATGTAAATATCGAATTGTAGATTATACACATATATCTGATATATCTAAAAATTTATTGAAAATAGTAATTTACTTATATAAAACTAAACGAATAAATTTACTAAAAAATAGTAAATTTTATAATACATATAGTTACATAATTAAATCGAAATTTTATAACAGTGCATCGTCAACGCAGAGGTAATAACAAACAATTTTTGTCTTCCACAATGACTGATATAGAATTGGCGATTCTACATGAAGTACCTTGCCGAAACACTCAATTCAATGTGATTTACAGTCCTATGTTACATTATAATCCGGAATATGCGATGACTAAAATCGCACGTAAACAAATTACATTTACAAAACTTATTGGTAGCGGCGCATTCGGAATGGTAAAAATTTTTTTCAAGCAATGTTTCAAATTAATGAAAATAAATTATTTCTGAATCAACAAAACAGATATGTATTTTCTAATAAAGATATAAATTACATGAAGTTTTATAATAGATCATAAGTAATATAAAATTTAGATGAGACAACAAATATATACTTTATTATATATTTTTCGTTAAATTATATAATATAAAGTAAAATATAATATTACTTGACATTAAACTATACATTTTCTAATGAAGTACGCATGTAAATTTGTGTGAAATATTTTGCAGGTGTTTCAAGGAAATGTGAAGAACTTAGAAGGATTGGGCACAGAGATATCCATTGCAATAAAAACGCTTCGGAAAGATGCTTCTTCCCATGAGAAAAAGAAATTTTTGAAGGAAGCCAAGCTTATGAATCATTTTAGACACAAACGTATATTAAGATTGTTGGCCGTTTGTTTAGATGGGGATTCTCCGTTACTAGTGTTGGAATTGATGGAAACTGGTGATCTGTTAAAATATTTGAGAGACAGTCGAAATTTACAAGCGTCAGATTCGCATGCTCTGCATTTGCAAGATTTGCTCGCCATGTGCGAAGATGTTGCGCGAGGTTGTTGCTACTTGGAAGAGTTGCGTTTCGTACATAGAGATCTAGCGTGTCGCAATTGTTTAGTATCTTCGAGAAATCGCGAGAATCGTGTCATGAAAATAGGAGATTTTGGACTAGCTAGAGATATCTACAAGGATGATTATTATCGCGTGGTAAATACAATTATTAAAAAAAATTAATGATTAAAAAATGAATTCTTTTGAAAATACTTTCCATTTTTTTATCATAATAGTATCGTGCATTGTTTTTTTAAGTAGTATCGAATATAAATAGTTTTTATTTATATAAAGCAAGAGATAAACAAATGTTTTTTTTTTCATTTTGCACATATTCTAAAAATGAACAACTTGAACCAGACAATTAAATTTTGGTTAAAATCTTATTTTAGAAAGGAGAAGGTTTGTTTCCTATTCGCTGGATGGCACCCGAATCTTTGACGATCGGAATATTTACTTCTCAAAGCGATGTTTGGTCATTTGGGGTATTAATGTGGGAAATTACATCGTTGGGTGAGCAACCTTATATTGCCAAGGTTAATGAAGAAGTGATAAATTATGTACGTGCTGGAGGCAGGTTGCCGATGACTCTTAACTGTCCATCAACGTTGTATCAGTTGATGCTGCATTGCTGGAATACAGCGGATGCCAGACCAAATTTTAAACTTTGTCTGAAAAATATTATAGCATTAAGAAAGAACATAGAAGATGCCTTATTGAGTCCAGTCGATATTATTTAGCCGATATAATTAAATTAATATTTATCTTCTTTTCCGAACGATTCAATAAATCTTAATGTAGGAAAAATATTTCTAGAATATTTCTAAATTGATTCTGTTATTTTCAAGTTTAATCTTAATATTAGATGTATCAATGAAGATAAAAGAAATTTTTTAATCTTACCTTCCATAAAATTTTGATTATTAAAAAATATCACATCCGTTTTCATGATTGTACAAAATCAAATAATATAATGATATATCTAATTTGTATTTTTGAGTAATCGAAGCGAAACCTAATGATTGCGATCATATATATATATACAGGGTGATTCAAAATAACCCCTGTGTCCCTGAAATTACATATTCTTGAATCAATTCTAAGACGATTTTTCCTTCGGCAAAATTTCGTCCGAAGCTTAGTTTTTGAATTATTAAAGGAAGTAGTTAACGTATGACGGGTCGAATACAAGAGGCAGGCAAGGGTGGCGCGATTCACCGTCAGACGCGGGAGCTTACGCGGGGCGCCTGCTGCGATCAGCTGATCGCTATACACATACAGACACACATGCGAACACATACATTCTCTCTCTGTCTGTCTGTCTGTCTGTCTGTCTGTCTGTCTGTCTCTCTCTCTCTCTCTCGCTCATTCGCTCACTCACCTGTTTTTTTTTTTTTTACGAGAGAGGGGAAAATGCATTTTATGCATACCCACCGGTCGATCCAGTGAGTTATGTGGGACTCGATTACCAAGTCGAATTACCAACTCGGTACTCCCTACCCACTAAAAACCCCTCTCTTTTCAGGAATTTCCTTTAACACACTGTCCCTCTGACTCCCCGAGATCTGTTTTCACATAACGTCAAAAAATAGTTATTACCTTGTTCGATGACTTTTGATGTATTGCTGTAATTGCTTGAAGGAGAAATGAATTTTCCGATAGATCGTACGTTCTCAAATTTAACGTAGATATCACGTTGCAAAAGACAAGAAATCCACACTAAATTATTAACTGAAAGTTTTTCTTCTTTCATGAACTGTATTCTTTTATTAAACTTTAACATAATCACATTTATTTACTCACTCGATGAGACGAGAAATTTACTAATGACTCTATCACTAATCACTATTAATCACTGTCGAATAATAATTGTTGGCGATTAAAAATCACTCGATGAAAGAAACACGCGCGAACACGTTACTACACGACGCGACGACGCGACAATGCGACGATAATTACGACTCGGCGACTGCAAGCAGTTTTTTGTCATGGTAGGTTGCGGTAGGTTAAGGTATTACTGGCGCTATCGAACGCGATCATGTGTTCGATTGAAGAATGCGCTAAACATAATAAACATTTAACATATTAATATTATTATTATGTTAAATGTTTATTATGTTTACCGCATTCTTCAATCGTACACATGATCGCGTTCGATAGCGCCAGTAGTACCTTAACCTACCGCAACTTACCATGACAAAAAACTGCTTGCAGTCGCCGAGTCGTAATTATCGTCACATTGTCGCGTCGTCGCGTCGTGTAGTAACGTGTCCGCGCGTGTTTCTTTCATCGAGTGATTTTTAATCGCCATCAATTATTATTCGACAGTGATTAATAGTGATTAGTGATAGAGTCATTAGTAAATTTCTCGTCTCATCGAGTGAGTAAATAAATGTGATTATGTTAAAGTTTAATAAAAGAATACAGTTCATGAAAGAAGAAAAACTTTCAGTTAATAATTTAGTGTGGATTTCTTGTCTTTTGCAACGTGATATCTACGTTAAATTTGAGAACGTACGATCTATCGGAAAATTCATTTCTCCTTCAAGCAATTACAGCAATACATCAAAAGTCATCGAACAAGGTAATAATAACTATTTTTTGACGTTATGTGAAAACAGATCTCGGGGAGTCAGAGGGACAGTGTGTTAAAGGAAATTCCTGAAAAGAGAGGGGTTTTTAGTGGGTAGGGAGTACCGAGTTGGTAATTCGACTTGGTAATCGAGTCCCACATAACTCACTGGATCGACCGGTGGGTATGCATAAAATGCATTTTCCCCTCTCTCGTAAAAAAAAAAAAAACAGGTGAGTGAGCGAATGAGCGAGAGAGAGAGAGAGACAGACAGACAGACAGACAGACAGACAGACAGACAGACAGAGAGAGAATGTATGTGTTCGCATGTGTGTCTGTATGTGTATAGCGATCAGCTGATCGCAGCAGGCGCCCCGCGTAAGCTCCCGCGTCTGACGGTGAATCGCGCCACCCTTGCCTGCCTCTTGTATTCGACCCGTCATACGTTAACTACTTCCTTTAATAATTCAAAAACTAAGCTTCGGACGAAATTTTGCCGAAGGAAAAATCGTCTTAGAATTGATTCAAGAATATGTAATTTCAGGGACACAGGGGTTATTTTGAATCACCCTGTATATGTATAAACAATATTTTTTTCAACATGGGAATATAATTAATTTTCGACATTATATATGACTGATAATTACAAACTGATTGTAACATTTATAAGTAAAAGAGGAAACGCGAATAATATCCTCTATAATTAGTTGTAAATATATAAATACAATAATATAATTATTTTTAAATTTATAATAGTTATCATGTTTAAATTTTTTACATCAAACAATATAATTTTTTACATTCGAGATAAGTATATACATATATTTTATCTTCATATTTAGTGACTTACTATATATTCAAATTATATTGATGATTATAAAAGTATACAGTTGTAAAAATGAACTACATTTATGTATATTTACACACAAGTACGTCTATCATTTCGAAAAAATTCTTGCACGTACATATATCTTTGTTGGTGAGTAAAAAGTTTTTATAAATTTATAAAATGTTTGAAAATACAACTGTTATTATGCACGAATTTAAAAAGAGACCGTTATATTAATGTTTAAATTATTAAAAATATTCTTATGCAGAATGTCCCTTTAATAATATAAAAAAATTTTTGAAAATAACAATATATATCATTTAATATATGAAAGGACTAAATAAGTCACAAAAGGAGACCAAAGCATCACAGAATTATTTTCAATTATATTTCACGTAATTAAAGTTTTTATCACATTTTTTTGGAAATAGAGTAATTAATTTATAGCAGGAGAAAGAGGGAATTTTATTGGATGCACTAATGCACACTGGTGCATAATAAAGACTGTCGTATATAAAATTACAATAGTCGAGTTAAAATAATAAAGTTATTAATATTATAAATTTTTATATTACATTATATTATATATTAAGTATATTATATTAAGTTAATATTAACTAAAGTTATATTATGTAAGTTATTATATTATAAGGTTATTCAATGCAAATAATGATAATAACAGCTCGTACAATTAATTATAATATTTATTTTAGTTATGTATGTGCTACTGTAAATTTGTACTTATTTATACTAGTGCAAAAACGGTAAGGCGTCACGTATCGCTTGATTCAAACATTATGTGAATGTACAGAAAACGTGTAAATCATTTTTTTAAATCCATTATTACTTTTCTTATAATCAGAATATCTTTTTATATAGTAAACGTGCCTCTTATACCAAAGAGAAGATACTCAGAAATAAATTAATATAAAAAGTTTAATAAAATTCATTAAACAATTATATATACATATAATTATTTTTATTTATACATATATAGAACTATTTTTGTTTTATACACATATAACTTTTTTGTCAAACAATTTTTAAAGATTTTAATTCTTTTTGGAATAACGGCGAGTATTTCCGTAGAGAAAAATAAATTGCAACGGAATGCAGCTAATAAGACGTCATGGCAACACATGATCAGATCGATCATTCGAAGTCAGTTACTACTTGTGATCGCTAGCCAAAAAACACTACCGCGTTATTTGTCGCTTGATTCAAACTGCATCATATGAAAATCATGGAAAACGTGTAATTGTGTACGAATAGTGGATTTTAAAAAGCATAGCACGTAGTAACATAATCGTATGAACGAGTTGTCATAGTTAGATATTTAATAGCAAAGATAGCAAATATTGAAGTGAATTCGATTACACGCCGCGTGTGCTTGAATATGGCTGAAAATGTTACAAGATCTATAATTCTATAACTTCTTTGATCGTTTGTAATTTGATTGTGGTTATCTTTTTATCGACTGTTTTTCTATTATAATATTAATGAAAAAGAAAAGCTGATAATAATTATATTCCTGTATTCGCGATACAATCCAATGAATATGTACCATTTTGCATTGTCATTTGTTCTCTTTAAAAAAATAGAAGTTATTTACTTACTAAGAATTCTCTAATTTAATCTTAAGATATATACTGTGACCATAAGGAGAAATCTAAAAACATAATATTAGAAGATAATAACTTGCAATTCGTTAAAATTGAGTTTTAAAGAATTTATCGAAAATATATGTATGAATTAATATCAATTCGATTAGCACATCAGAATTAGTAGAGTGAGAAAAACAACTAACTGAGGATTTAACGGGAACCGATTGAGTGCAAACATTTACGAAAAATGCAAATTATGTTTGGAACAATTTTATGTGTTTTATTGAAAGGTTTAGTACTGACAAAGGCAACTGTCACGCCGAAGGATTATACCACTTCAAACAGCCTCCAGAAAGAAAGTGTTTCCATGTGTCCGAATTTAAATTTCACGCAGGTAAGAGATATTTTTTGCTTGATTAAGAAACAATTGAATGTTATTGCAGCTAGTAGTGTAACTAAAAATAAATGATAATAAATTATATATTCTATGTATATAACAAGATAAGATAAAATCTAAAATAAAAAAAATTAATTAAATAAATTTAAAAAAATAAAAAATCAAAAAATAAATAAAACAAAAATATTAAGTAATAAAAAAATATTTCACAAATATTTAATATTTAATAATAAAAATATAAGCTTAGAAAAGTTTGAAATAATGTCTAATTGTAAATATTAATACAATTAACTCTTCAAATTATTATTAAATATTACATTTAAAAAATTATACATGTATATGAGAAGTAATTATTATTATTTCAATTTATTCTTATTTGAATTGACTCTTCATATATTTAGCGTAATATGATTTACAAAGGATTAAGATTTTAGAATTAAATAATATTAACAAATTACTTTGTTACATTGTAATCATTATTAATTCTATATTTTACAAGAGCAGTCGGGAGACGCCGCGCTAGGTGTGTTCGGCGTGTATACATGAATGTGTGTATGTGTGCGCGTATGTTTTTAAATTTATTTAAATAGTAAATCATATTACGCTAAATATATGAAGAGTCAATTCAAATAAGAATAAATTGAAATAATAATGATTACTTCTCATATATAGTACATGTATAATTTTTTAAGTGTAATATTTAATAATAATTTGAAGAGTTAATTGTATTAATATTTACAATTAGACATTATTTCAAACTTTTCTAAGCTTATATTTTTATTATTAAATATTAAATATTTGTGAAATATTTTTTTTATTACTTAATATTTTTGTTTTATTTACTTTTTGTTTTTTTATTTTTTTTAATTTATTTAATTTTTTTATTTTAGATTTTTATTTGTTGTTTTTTATTAAACTTTTCTTTTTCCTTTATTTTATATTTTTTATTATTTAATTTATTAATTACTTTTTTATTTTGTAATTATTGTTGGCAGCAGTCGGGAGTATTTTTTTTTTTGAAAAAACTTTTTTATTATTTCATTCTTTTAAAAACTGTATGCATCAAAAATACAACGCGTTAATGTATTACACATTCTGTGTATAAGAACCTTAAACATGTATTATGTTCTAGATATATAATGGTTGCATTCAGCAGAACAATTACTCAATCGTCGTCACTTGATGTTGATTTGTTCAATATGCTATTTTTCGCATCAAGCGCAATTACTTTCTTGCTGCATTACTTTTTCATCCAATATTCTTTTTTCCTTTTCGTTCTTCGTGTTACTTGTCACATAATTATCTTTCTTCTTAAAATTCTTCTTTTATATTTTATACTTGATCGTGACTATAATCTTGAAATATTTTTTATTAAATAACTGTAACGATGCACCCCCTGCACGTTACTTTGTTCCCGGCATGCGATCCGCCGGAAGCTGCCGCCCGGCAGAACACCCGCCGGGCAGAGGCAGGGGCGCGGTGCGCCCACATTTTTAAGCGTTTGAAACGTACCGTATACGGCTTTAAGCCGTTAGGCTAAATTAGCCGGAAACCACCGAGCGTCGCCGATGCGGCCCGGACCGCCGACCGGCGAAAACCCGCGTTCGGCGCACTTCCCGAACCCCTCCGAACGGGCCCGACCGTACCGTTTTCCCGAAACCCGTCCGGAAGGGGGTAATATCGCCGCGCGCCGACGCGGGTAATTAGCCGGTATAAAAAGGCCGCATTCGGCGAATTAAGCACCTATTTTTCCTATCCGCTCACGCAAGTGAAACGATCCGAAACCTAGACCGCTCCAAAGAATTAGCCAGCTTTCAAGATCCGGAGGTAGAGAGAACTCTTCCTCCATCGAGCACTCTCGATTCTTGAGGCTCCTTCCATCTGAGCAGTATCCGACCGAAAGGAAACCGAATCAGAGTGCACTCCGATTCGATCGAGGGATCTCGATATCGGTCAAACCATCCGACCACCTAACGCCGGTGCAGAAAATATCGAAAATATAGAGAGGAGAGCTACCTCGGACGAGTTGTTCTCGTCGGCACGGCGTTCCCAGGAACATCCTATCTGAAACCGGGAATTGTAAAAACATTTCCGCGAAAACGACGCTAAAGCGATCCGCGTAAAAACGGGGCTAGACCTATCGCCCAGACGCGCGACAAAAACCGCCGAGACACGCGCTACGTCAAACGGTCATTGACCGCGGTAAATTGTAAACACGCGCGGCATACGAACATCATAGCGTGCGAACGCGTTTCGAGATATATCGAAACGCGACTTAAAGCTGCACCATCTCACATACCGAATTCGGGTGCAGACGTACGAACGAACGAATACTTCTGATTCGCACATTTATACTCACGCAACACAAACACACACTGTAACACGCCATAAACTCTCGTTCTTTGTTTTCATTTACATACGCTCTAGTTTATTTTCGACCGCCTACCGGACTCTGATCCCGACTCCGACTATCCGACGGCAAATCGCGCGGAAGTCGTCCGTGACATAACTATAAGAAATTAGGCTCTGTATATTGAAATATAAACTTAAATTTGGTAGTGCGTAAGTTCAACGAGAATTAAGTTTTCGTTGAAACTTATTTGTGTGCACAGGGCACAAATTTTCTTGGTACAATACCAAGCAAATTTAAATAATTCTCAATTCGAGAAATTATTTAATTATTGTCCCTTAAATAATTTCTCGAATTGAGAATTATTTAAATTTGCTTGGTATCGTACCAAGAAAATTTGTGCCCTGTGCACACAAATAAGTTTCAACGAAAACTTAATTCTCGTTGAACTTACGCACTACCATCCGCGTTTGGCTCTGATGGCCCGTTTAAATTTAAGTTTATATTTTTTATTAAATTTATCGATGACATTTAGTTGGTTCCTCTTCCCTGGCGAAAATAAGAAACTTTATAAAGCGTTAACAACCGTTGAGTGAGGGTTTTCTGAGAGTTTATATGCTTTTCAAACTTTGTAAGAGCACTTACATAACGCTGTTGGGTTTTGAATGCGTATCAAACGCTGCAGTGTTGCAATTTTTGTTCTACAAACTCTTTATATAATGTTACATGAAAGTTTTGCAATGCTGAGGTAACATTTTTCAGAGTACGTTCAGTAAACGTTGATACATCTTCGTGTACAGAGTTTACTCAGACTTTTCAAACGTTTACGATTACGCTATAACGTACAAACGTCTTTTAAACGCTGCAGTGTTGCAATTTTTGTTCTACAAACTCTTTACTAATCGTTTTTAAACTCTCGACGAACTTCCACAAACGTTCATGTAAACGCCAAACAAACGTCTCATTTTTGCCAGGGTTCAGAGATAGTAAAAAGCAATATTACTGCTAGTATGCACGTTATGAGTGCGGCGCAACCATGCAGCCAATATATATAGTCTAACCATGCTGTTTATTGTTATCAATAATTATAAATAATTATCTTCCTTTTTCTTAAAATTCTTCTTTTCTCCTTTATTCTTGATTGTGACTATAATTTGGATATATTATCTATCAATGGTCTTTCTACCTGAATCCTCTTCACAGAAAGTAAGGCGCAATATTGCTGCCAGTATGCACATTATGAGTGCGGCGCAACCATGCAGTCAATATATGTAGCGCAATCATGCTGTTATTCTTCTTTTGCCCTCATATTTCTTCATCCTATACATATCTACAATTTTAATTATTATCTAACATGTAATATATATATGTATATGTATATATGTACATATGTATGTACATATATATATATATGTAGTCATTATTTTAGTGGTCACATATTTTACATTTATTTGTCTAATTACATTTATTTAATAATATGTACAATAATATGTACATTATCTATGTACAAGTTTATATTTGCAGCATAGTTATAATAAATAATACAACGATAATATAATGTGAGTAAAAATAACTTTCTGCGCAGCTATATAATTATGATTATATGATATTTTTGCATATAAATAATCAATAAGAGTGAATATTAGGGTTGCGCAACAACATAACATAATGTAAGAGTAAATATTAGGGCTGCGCAGCAACATAACATAATATAAGAATGAATAATCTTCTGCGAGTCATATAATTATGATTATATAGTATTTCTGCAATCATAAAAGTTTATATATTTAAGTTTATATATTTAAGTTTATATATTTGCTGCATAGCCAAGAATGATTGTAGAAATATCATATAATCATAATTATACGGTTACACAGAAGATTATATTCTCTCATATTATGTTATATCACATTATTTATTATTATGACTATGCTGCAAATAAAAATAATTATTATTAATAAATAATACAACAATAACCCAGATAGCCAAGTCTGCCAAGATCATGTATTGCAAATAATGCGCTACATATTATAACGGCAGCACTCTGGCAACAGTCGCGCATGATCTGCCGTCTCAGTTAGTGCCAGCAAAAATGCAACAGAAAATAAACAGTCTTTGCATTATAATATGCTACAAAAAATACTGCAAAATTGAAGCAGAAGTCATTGGCATAAAAACAGTAGATTTTAAACATTGCATGTTGGCACAATATGTCAACAGAAATTACATAAAAATAGAACATAACATGACTACATCGGTTATATCGGCAAAATATCATCAGAAATCAAACTCATCTGCAGGCACTGCGTGACGGCAGAAAAGCGGCAAAAATTAAATATGTGCTGCCGTCTTAAAAGGTAAAGCGGGGATCACAGACTTTTGCATAAGCGCACAACTATAAGCATAAGTAAATTGATTGGGTCCATTTTCTTATGCATATATTTATAGACCTATCGATTTCCTTGTGCTTATAATTATGTTCCTGTGCTCTCGGCTTAATAACAAAAATACAGCAGAATAAAGTCATAAAGGTAACAATTTTTATCTATTTCGAAGTTTCCTGCCACTTCATAAAAACAAGTTGATTATCGCTTTTGGCGCGTTCAACAGCCAACAACATTTTTCTGTAGAACGCAGCGAAAAAGTGAATTAAGTGTTCAGTGACATCGTGCACATCTTTTGGATCCATACAGATTAGGCGAAAGACTAAAACATAAGGGCCGGAATTCATAGTCCAATCTTATATTCAAGATTGTCTTAAGTTTGGTCTTAGGTCGTCTTAAGATTCTGTTCAGCCAATGAAATAGCCGTATAACATTTTCAAACCTACAGCGTCGTTTAAGACTTAAGTCTTAGTGTGGGTCCACAACCTTGCTTTAAGTGACGAAAGCTTTAAGCCGTAATCCGTATGCTTTAAGTCGCAAGATACAACCTTAAAGACAATAGTCCACAATATTTATACGTCTAATTCCATAACGCTTAATGCATAATGTTTATTTTCTCGTAGATAAGTGTGTGCTTTCCTTAACCTTATTTACATTACGAAGGAATAATGCCGCAAATAATAAAATACAACAAACGAAAACGTTTATTTATCCTTGCGTGTGTTGGAAATATATTTATATTTGAACTCTATTTATATTTAAAGCGACTAAAAAAATGTGGTCGGCGTTGGTGGGTGCACCCTTTAATTCTGGAGCGTGGGCAACTGGGAGCGTATGAGACTGTTTTTTTGAGATACAAACATACAGATCATGAAAAGTTTTTCCGATTTACGCGACTCACAGTTGAACAATTTGAAGAACTTTTAACAATCATCACAGATGATATTCAAAAACATAGTTATAGAGAGTTTTTAACTCCAGAATTTCGTTTAGCCATCACACTTAGGTATGTTGTATTTCATTTGTGACTACTTTTTTTGTATTATTTTGTTTTATTATTTTTGTATTATTTTGTTTTTCATTTTGTTATTAAATTGTATATTGGTTTGTAGTTACTTAGCATCTGGCAATAGCATTGTTAGTTTATCAAACTATTGGAAGATAGGCAAGTCTACTGCATATGAGGTGATTCGAGAGACATGTGAAGCTATATGGAAGTGTTTAAAGGGTACTCATTTAGCACCTTCCACGATAGAATGGAAACGCATAGCAGATGGATACTGGTCAAGATGGAATTTACCAAACTGTTGTGGAGCTTTAGATGGGAAGCATATCAGATTACAATGTCCACCAAAATGTGGCTCCCAATTCTTCAATTATAAGCAATATTTTAGCTTTGATGGCACTCTGTGACAGCAAATATTGCTTTACATGGATGGAAGTAGGAAACTATGGTACGTTGTAATATAGTATAAAAATGACCTTTCTTTCTTAATTTGATTGTTTCTTATTAATAACTTCAACATTTTTTTAGAATCTCTTCCAGACAGCAGTATTTTCAGTTCCTCTGCATTTGGTATAGCCATGGAGGAAGGGTCTCTTAATTTCCCAGATCCAGAACGGTTGCCTGGTAGTAATGTGTTTGTTCCCTACTTTCTTGTTGGCGATGAAGCATTCCCATTACGCACCGACTTAATGAGACCATATCCAAGAAGAAATCTCCTAAGCGAGGCACATCGAATTTTTAATTACAGGCTATCTCGTGGAAGACTCACAATCGAGAATGCCTTCGGAATTTTGACATCAAGGTATTTCCATTAACATAATAGTATTGACAATGAACTATTATATAAAGACAAGTAACTCAATCATATTTATTTTTATTTTAATTCTAATAGGTGGCGAGTTTTACGCACCACTTTGGCTCACCATCCTCATAATAGTGAAAGCATTATTCTTGCCACAGTGTGTCTTCATAACTTTATTATGAAAAGAGAAGAACACCTGCAGGGATTCAAACAATATTGCCCACCTTCATATGTGGATCATGAAGATGACAGTTATAATATAGTACCTGATGAATGGCGGAGAGATCCTTTCTGTAACTACCTCTAGAATATTGGTCGATTAGGAGCAAACAGAGGTGCATTAGTTGCAACTCATCAGAGAGACACAATCGCAGAATATTTTTTGAGTGAGGAAGGGAAAGTGCCTTGGCAGTGGCAAACTATTTACAGAGGTTTTGATATAAATATGCCTTAGTTTCATTTGTAATAAAAAACAGTAAATAATATTTTATCATTATTATATTATAATAATTTATTATATATATATATATATATATATATATATATATATATATATATATAGTTTATTTATAATGTATATTATAATTATTACATTATAATATAATATAATAATAATTATTATTATAACTAGCATTTTTTTTCTAAAACAATTTTAATATCTTTTAATAAATATATATATATTTTAAAAATTTGTATAATAAACTTTGAAAAAAATTGTACAATAAAACATTGAAAAAAGTTTTATTTTTTATTTTATGACTGTAACACATTTTCCCTTAAACTATAACATTACAATACTTGTAGACATATTTTTATACTATTATTACTATATCTATATACTAAAATAAAAATCACAGTATATGTCAACACAAAGATTACTAATAATAGATATTAATTTTTATTACGAATTAACATTTCTGGTAAAAACAATTTTGTTCATTAGCAAAATAAATACTGTACTTTTGCATAATATAATGAAAAATTTTAAAAATTAGAAAAATTAATTAATCTTCCAATATTTTAGTTAAGGTTCTTTGAAATAATACTTTGAAATAAAAATCTTTGAAATAATAATTTAAAAGATTAATAATAATATTAATTATTGTTAAAATAAAAATTATTTCATAATTAAAAATAAAGATGTATAACAATTAAAAATAAAAACAAATAGTTCTTTGGAATGACACCTTTAGAAAGAAATCACACTTTGGCAGAAAATCAGGAAGCAGAAGCCAATCAGAACTCTCGCTGAGAATAAGCTTATTAAGGAAAGTAGTAAGATTATGATAAGGTTACTACCAGTGCGAGTTCTGATTAGCTTCTACTTTTTTGTAAAGATATGAAACTTCCCTTAGAATATTAATAATATTCTTGCTAAAATAAAATTATTACATAATTAACATTTATTATAGGAACGATTTTGTTCACTAGAAAAATAAAAATGTATCCTTGTATAACATAATTAAAATTAAAAACAAATTTAGAAAAAAAATTGACTTTTGATTTTATAATCAAGGTTCTTTGGAATGGAAACGTATTCATCGATGACTATGTTTACACGTCACCTTTAATCGGATTTTATAATATTCGTAGTTCTAAGACTGGCTAATCATAGCCATTCCTCTGAAACTCTGAAGAATGGAACGGTTATGATTGGCCAATATCTTACAACTACAGATATTATTAAACCCGATTAAGAGTGACGTGTAAATATAGTTGATGGTACAAGTTTATTTTTGATATTTGCTGATAACGTTCATAACAGCCATAAAACATTCCATTTCCATTTCAGCTAAAACCTTTTCAAATGCTGCTTCTATAGCAACAACAAAAGGATGCACCTTTTTTTCTTTATTCGTTTCATTTAGAGTATCCTGTGTGAAACATGTCGCCATAGATTGGATGGCAGACGAAGACTTTGCAATCAGCAATTCTAGATTATTCTCTTTATTCTTCTTTTGTTGAGAAAAGGTATCCAATGACGGGACAGCAGTTTTATATTTCTTGGACGGAAATCCAGCATTCTTTTCATCACTTTCATTTAATTGTTTTTTCTTATCACCATCATTGTTTGTCATGTCAATAAAAACGTTGTCTAAATCATCCGATACAATTTTTATAGGCGAGGAACTGCATGTATTCCCTTCTGCATCGTACTCGATTGATATTTCGTCACTCACCAAATCGAGTGAAGATGGTGATGGTGATATCACAAAATTTTCAGAGTTTGAAGATGAACCGCTTGGTGGTGTTGACGGTCCAGAGTTATGTGAGAAAGTCATGGAACCTCGAGTTCTGTCAAAAAAATTCTGGAAATTAATATTAGGGCATACTTTAATACATAGAGAAAGTTGTAAGTCATAAAAGGTTTACTGCGTAAGTGATGTTATGTCCAACTATAACAGTTTCTTAAGTTATGTATCATATACAATGGAAAAGAAATCTTTTCTTTTTTTTCGACATTCTACACAGTATATCTTTTATGACTTACAACTCAGTAAAATAAAGGATCTTTTTGTACCATATGAGAATTATAAGAATTTTATTTACCTTCTATGTTCAATGTGAGGTATGAGAAAGGACATGGCTGGCATTAAATCCCAAGTGGTCATTTTCACTCCACCTCCGGAACCACTGGGCGGTTTACGTTTGATCTCCCACAACTTCCTTCCTAACTGGTTTCGAAGTTAGTTCCATCTATTTTCTGCTTCTTCTCCTGAAATCAATAATTTTTCAGTATGTTAAAGGTTATAATGAACCTGATATACATTATACCATGGATATGTAAAACATCTAACTTAACCCTAACCTAAATTTAATTCACGTTACATATTTAAGACATAAATAGTCAATAATTTTTATATAGAAAAATAGAAATATAGAAAATACTTGCCAGAAGTTGCACCACAACATGTACTAATGACTTTCCATGTATCCTTTTTCACTTCAACATTCTTGAAATCTTTATGCTTTTTATTGTATAAATATGGATTGCTCTTCACAAGAGCGGCCAAAGCTTCATCATTAATATGTACAATGTCTTCAACAACATTTTCGTTTATACAATCGCTCATTTTTTCCACAAATTGTGAAACGTCGCACCAAAACACTTTCCGCCCGCGATGATGTATTGGGCTCTATGCTTTTAACTTTAGCGTTAAAAAATGGATTTGACCATTTCCTTTCCGCCCTACGTGATCCGGCTTAAAACATTGTTACGCCCGGACGTGACGTCACTTACGTACTGCGCCTTAGGGCTTACAACACATTAAAGTAAGGTTGTGGACCCACACTTACGCCTTAAGGGTGCAGTCCCACGTAGAAGAAAAAGCGGAACGGAAAAGCGGAACGGAAAAGAAGTATAGTGGGGGTAACCAATCAGAACGTTTCTCCAAAAGACATCATACCTAGCGTTCTCGTATGTATGTACATACCTAGCATATCTAGTCTTTCTTACTCATAAATAAAATTTATAAATTTATTTTTATATAAAATAATAATGTCATCGGTAAATTTTTTTATTATAATATAAAATATGTGTGTGTGTGTGTGTGTGTGTTTTATTTTCAGATATATATATTAAATTTTGTAACAATTTATTACACTTAACATTAAATTAGGTGAATATATTATTCTGAATAAAATATTTGTTACAATATAAAATGTAATTTTATCATTGTTTCATATAAATAGTTTAGTTTAATTTTATATTTTCACAAAATATAAAAACATAATAAAATTACACTAAAATAATATATTTCTCTTGTTAAATTATATTATTATATATTATTATAAAGTTCTTTATTCCATTCCGCTTTTATATGACTGGGTTCCCCATGGAATATATTTTACGCAAAAACTGAAAAAATTCTAACCTAAAATTTACAATAATTCTGAATTAGCTTTGATTTTTCGTAAATTATATTCCATTGGAATTTTCCATTTATTATAAAAAGATATTTTTTTACAAAATTGATTATTTTTGTTAACTATAATTCATAAAAAATAATTTTTTACTCTTACTTATTTCCGCTTTTTCCGGTACATGGGGAACCCGGTTATTTAAAATCGGAACAAATATGTCTTTTGGAGAAACGTTCTGATTGGTTACCCTCACTATACTTCTTTTCCGTTCCGCTTTTTCGTCTACGTGGGACTCATAGACCTTATAAGTATGGACTGGCAATCGCCTATAGTTTCTGTAGAGAAGCAGTGTCCGGAGGAGGTTAGAGAGAGAAACATACTTTTCAGTACTTCTCTCTCTACAAGTGTCCGGACACTGTCCGGACACTTGTAGAAAGACAAGTACCAAAAAATATGTTTCTCTCTCTAACCTCCTCCGGACACAGTCTGATACGTATTGCCAGTCCATATCTGTAAGGTCTATGGTGGGACTGCACCCTCATTGTAGACGACGCTTTACTTAAGATGATCTTAAATATTAAATCGAACTATGAATTCCGGCCAAGATCTGTTTGTGTTGCTAGTGTAAAGGCCTAATCACACTAGCAATTGCCGATTGGATTGCGATTACGATTGGCCATTACTTTTCAACCAATCAGAGCAAAGCAGGCAATAATTGAGATTAGCGATTGCCATTTAGACTATGCTCTATTTTACAATCATCAAACGCAATCCAATCGGCAATTGCTAGTGTGATTAGGCCTTAAAGGCCTTAAAGGCCCTTGCGCGTACAAAAATTGTAATTGTAACCGTAAGGTCGTAAGAAAACTGACCAATCACAGTTGATTATTCTTTTATAACAAGAAGAATACTCGACTGTGATTGGTCAGTTTTCTTACGACCTTACGGTTACGACTAAAATTTTTGTACGTGCAAAGGCCTTAAGACATGTCTAAAGGTGAAAGCACATAAAATTGCATAGGCGCATAACCATAAGCATAAGAAAATTGATTGGTTCATTTTCTTATGCATATATTTGTGGACCAATCAATTTCTTTATGCTTATGGTTATGCGCCTATGCAATTTTATGTGCTTTCACCTTTAAGTCGCCATGATGGCGCCAGCATACAATAAAGAGTGCGCAGTTATTGCAAGTTGCGATAACGTAATGCGTCGTGATTGGTCGCTGCTATCTCGTGTTTCTGACAAGTAACACTACTCAAGTGCCATTCGTCGATATTCTTGAAACTTTGCACATACGTAGTACATCGAAAACCATTAAACACGTGTTTTTTTATTTTGGCTAACAAGGCGTTTTAAGGTTAGAAAACACATTCGAAAGTTTAACACCATTTAGCACAATGCTAACTAACGCTACTCATGAGTGTCATTCTCTTACAGCTTTTACGACATTTCTCTATCATAATTTCATTGTCTGCGTGTTTTTGAGATCGCTAATGACGATTTTGACATCAGTTATATCAATGTAGAGGCTGATGAAAAATGGCAAATTTAATAGTAGTCTTACGAAGGATGTCAAAATGTGACTGGGCAAATATCGGTTGGCAAACTTCTTAACACCCTTCTTTCAAATGACGGAAACAATAAGCAAATCACGAAATTTTAAGAAATTGAACCTTATGAAGACAGGATTATTAGGTCTTTTTAATGTTTCCAATTATACATATAGTAATCAGAACGGCCGATGGTAACTTATATGTTCAAGTTTCGTCTAACATGCTTACGATACCACAATTTGCACATATATTGTCAAAATGAATTATATTATATTTTTATCGCATTTCATTATCATTATTGCAACTTTTGCTAATACCATTCATAACGAATAAGGTTTCATCAATCGTTTTTAAAGGTTGAAATCAGGGAGCAATACGACAGGCTTCTGATTACAATAAGTTATATTCACGAAATATTATCTTTTTTCATTGCGTATTTTCGAACTACAATTGATAACAATTAGTTTTTCATCGGCCGTTTTCACAGCACACGGCTTTAATATTTTCTACATTGTGTATCTCTTTGAATACAATTTATAACAAATAGGTTTTCATCAGCTGTTTCCACGTCTACTATTTGTTATTAATCAAGAGACACGGTAGTGTCTCGCGCCAAGTTCATGCGAAGCATTAGCGCGGCACTCCGTGTATCTATACGCGAGTCGGACAGTTGAGAGTAACTCAGATTATCGGATTTCAATAACGGCTGAACGGATCGAATTCTTACTAGCCTTAATCGATAGAGTGGGTTTGAATTGTATAAAGAAAGTATCTTTATTTTTGTGCTGCGTGATCTATAAACGGAGATATCATAACGCAAAGTCGAAATATGAAAATTTTCAATTAAGAAACGTCTTTATCATCATCGTCATCAACGCACATGTACACAACACATAGAAAGAGAAAACGTACATTTCCTACTCTCGACGGAAGATTGCGCTAATGACGCTTTGCGATATTTGCGATATTAATGACATGTGTCATATGTGTCATTAGTGACATGTATCATTAACCGCATTTTGAGTAGTGATAAATAATAAAGTGCAAGTTAAATAATAAATAATAAAATTATTAATTAAAAATTCGCAAGAGCCAGTAAGGTATGATAATTGGAGCGCAAGGTAAATAAATATATCTATTTTACAAGCCAAATATAAATATATATAATATAATTATATACCCACACAACATTATGTCGTCTTAAAGATGTCTTAAAGACGTCATGAAATTTCTAAAGACGTCTTAAGAAGTTATCAGAATTACATCTTTATGACGTTTTTAAGACGTCTTATGTCCCGATTTAAGATATCTGTCGGGCATTGTTTTAAGACGTCTCACTCAAGACGTCCCAATCAAGATATAATTAAATGTCTCACTAAGGATGTCATAAAGACGTCTCAGACATTTCAATTAAGACGACTTTTAGACGTGCGTAATTCGGTCGGTAAAATAGCTGCATATTGATTTATTCTATAATAAATAACAAAACTCATCATTTTAAGTTCATTTCTTTATTATATTTTGGTTGATACAAAGTTTTCAATGGTACAACTAGTCTAGTAGCATCAATACGCGATGATGACCAAGCATTCCATTGCGCACATCGTCACAATCTTCATTTTGTTGAATAAAATCTTCATATATTGTCATAGTGCTGTAAAAAAATATACAAAAGATAATTAATATATTTTTTTTTTACAATATAGAATTTAATTTTTTACACACACACACACACACACACACACAAAATTAAATATATAAGTGAAATATGATATAAGATGATATACATTTACATATATTAAAAAACATATTAATTTCAATGTTTTCTCATTTTCAACACTAAAAATGTTATGCAGCAACATTATACAGCCCTATTGTTTTTTAAATAATATCGTATGGAATTTTCAATAATTTACCAACCTTCTTCTCCTTATTTCTTAAATAGTCGAGGCGATCTCCCGCATGTCGTAACCATTCTTGGATGGTCTTTTTAATATCGTGCATATTACTTTTTTCGTCGTCCGAAACGTATGCTGAAAAACGATTTGTTACATAATTATTAAAATATTTTGTGCTTTAATTCCAATAGTTAGAATAGGGTAGTCATGAAGTAAAGTATAGCTATAAACGTTTGTAACTTTTGGAAAGAATATAAAAATTTTGATCCGTAAAAAATTGGAAAGAGTATAAAGTGTAGAAGAATATTTGAACGAAATTTGAAGTAAGATCTTATTAATAATTCTGAAGAAAAATTTAAAGTTAAAAGTGCACGTTACATCTAAGCATATGTTAGATACTATCTCGAATACTGATGTTCGAATACATTAAAGGTGCAACTATTTTTAAGCAATATTACATAAAAAGGAGAAATAAAAATATATCTTAAAGAAATAATAATTACCCATAATAACTGTGACAAAACTTGTGTCCTTAATTGCCGTTGATCCTTTTTAGCCTGTCCATGATAATTTGCGGCACAATTCATCCGATAATGTGTATTTTATAATATTCCTTGTCTTGTGAACGAAAGCGTTTCCTCCAATTTTTGCAATTTTCCTTTTCTATAACAGAATGTTACAAAAATGTTTAATAATATTTTCAATTTAAGCCGCTTGAATTGAAGAAAAAGGAAACATGAATTTAATATATTTTAAGAGCTTCTTTCAAAATTACTAAGCGACAAAAGGCAGCAAAAATTGTAATAAAATTTAAAAGAATGTTATATATTACGCTTTAAGTAAATTTAAGTAAATATTTTATACTATATATCTAAATTTGCGCACTAATAACCGCGTGTCTTTTGATTTTTATTTGCCTTTTTACCCATTAGTAATTTATTATTATGTTGAGCCTATTATTTTCATTATTTTATTTTTCAAAATTGTTTTTATTATATGAATAAATAAATAAATAAATAAATAAATATATATATATATATATATATATATATATATATATATATACAGGGTGTTTCAGACCACCCGTATCAGCCGAATATCTCGAAAACCGAGAACGGCAGACAAAAATGTTTCCTATAAAAGTTATAGGGTTTCAAATAATGCACAGTAATATTAGTACGACCTTGAATAGCGTTGTCAAGATCATGTGAAGGTCACCTTCAATTTCTTAAATGGAACCATTTATTTTTCATTGCGTTATTATTCTTGTAGCTTATCTCGAGAGCTTTCCAAAACACTATAATTAAATTAGTTTTCATTAAGTACTTGCAGAGTTATGAGGCTTGAAATCGTTTCTTAATTTTATATAAACCGTAAAATATCTTATTTTGTACATAAAAGTATTAAGGTGAGGTAATCGTAAAATATTCATTTTTCGATTACCTCACCTTAATACTTTTATGTACAAAATAATGAGAGGAATCAATTGGTGTAAAGAAAACATAGTTATTTTTAAAAAAAAATTGTAATTGTTAATTGCAAATTACATATTTTTTTTTCGAAACAACTATGTGTTTTTTTTACACCAATTATCTTATCTTAATACTTTTATGTACAAAATAATGAGAGGAATTAATTAGTGTGACACCCAGTATATTCAATATCTAGATTTTGTCTTCTACTTTTATCTCTACAAAAGAATTTTTGTTGTTGATTGAATTATAGAAATATACATTTATTTCACATTTAAAAATAGAGAGAAGAAGAAAAAAGAAATGGACGCAAAAACAGAAAAGTACTCACTAATTGTTTCCGAATCTCTCTGTCCTTTTGGAGATCCGTGTCAAATTTGAAAAATTCGTCAACTGTTGATAGCGGAAATTCCGGCAATAATTGGACTTCGTCATTATTATATATTGTATTAGCTGGTCCTGCGTTATTTATTAAATTTATTATTATCTCCAACTGTCTCGTATTCTTTTGTATGAGATTTTTAATAATTTTTTGTTCGGTACGACACGCATCTGTATAAGATAAAAAAGAAAAATATTTATTTCTCTTTATAAGTATCATTAAAATTATCTGTTTAGTTATTTTACACAAGTACATACATACGAAATTAAGTACATATAACATATTGCTATTATAAGTACAATATAACGATATAATTAAGAAGGAAGAATAAAGAATAAAGTTTAATACATACCATAGCATTTTTCCAACTGATTGCCGTTGGCATTGAAAGTTGTCATGTCATCACCGTCAAGCACATTATCGGGGCTAATCATATTGTCACCATATCATCATCATCATTATTATCATCAGGCACATTGTCATTATTAAGCCCATTACCATCATCACGCACATTAGCATTACCGCAAGACACGTAATCACCTACTAAACTTTCGTTCAACCATTCCTCATCAGTAATGTCAACATCTGTAAATATAAAGTCTGTGAGTTCATTTTGTTAGTTATACTGTTCATCACAGTGTTATTAAATTTCATTCATTGTAAACTATTTTATATAATTTTCACTTAACGCACAACCACAATCACAATCGCACTCGATGAAAGATGGGAAGAAAGGAGCATCTCAGATAAAGTTTTCATTTATCTTATGATAACAGTCATTTGTCATAAGTTGCTAGTGTATTCGCAATATATACTGTGTCCATTTTGTGTGCAACATTCAATTTAATTTCAAATAATGCAGTTATTGCGTTATGATATCTCCGTTTATAGATCACGCAGCATAAAAATAAAGATACTTTCTTTATACAATTCAAACCCGCTCTATCGATTAAGACTAGTAAGAATTCAATCCGTTCAGCCGTTATTGAAATCCGATAATCTGAGTTACTCTCAACTGTCCGACTCGCGTATAAATACACGGAGTGCCGCGCTAATGCTTCGCATGAACTTGGCGCGAGACACTACCGTGTCTCTTGATTTGTACATTTACGTTCATGCATATATTTACTAACAATTGTCATTTTAATTATTTTGATTATCATCATATATAATTATGTATCAAACATAATTATCAGAAGCATTTAATGTAAGATTACAATATGTGATCTTACATAAAATGCTCCTGGTAAATTATTATATTTCATATATAATCATTTATATAAACATTTTATGTAAGATCACATATTGTAATCTTACATCTAATGCTTCTGATAAGTAATTGTATTTGCTACATAATTATATATGATAATAATCAAAATAATTAAAATAACAATTGTTAGTAACTATATGAAGTAAATATACGTGAATGTAAACGTATAAATATTTATATACTTAAGTAAAAACACAAAATATAATTACAAGAATTTACTACAAGATAATTTATTTTTGGACAATTATAAAAACTGATATTTATATAATAATATTTATGTAAGTCAATGATCGATGGGTATATGTTATATATATTTATATATGGACATTTTTTCCTCGAGAGTTTATCAAAAGAGTAATTTTCATCAATCATAAATTTATTGAAGTAGAAATAAATAATTTTCTTTAATTTTTTTATCAAAAGAAACTTATAAAAGGGCTCGAGAAAAGGAAAAATTAGCAGAGGAAATATCCGACATTAATACTACTGCAGATGAAAATGAAAGCAAACGTAAAAGAAAATTACGGAGTAAGAAAACATTAACTAGTTCTGAATCTGAAGATGATGATGCTTCATCTGTTATTGCAAAGTTGCCAAAGAAAAAAAAAACCTTTACCTTTATCTCTACAATTGACGTATCCAAAACCGCCATCTTTGAAAGTTACATCTGTATCCAGTGTAATGAGAAATATGGATCATATTGAAAGAAATAAATCAGATTCTGATATTGAAATTGAAGAAGAGATTGATAAAAATCGGAAATCAAACAATTCAAGTCCTCTAAGAAATACAAGTGACAATTCTAGTGAAAAAAATGTGGCACATAACACAAGTAGAAAAGCTATAGGTAAAAATGTTATTATGTTTGAAATATGTTATTATGTTTGAAATATGTTATTATGTTTGAAATATATTATTATATAACAATAGAAATTTAGTTTCAATATATAATTATAAATGAAAAAGAAGCATTATTTACCCTTTTCTACAGAAAACGAAAATTTTAAAACATTTGTTATTAAAAGTTTGATAGATATTACTAATCGGATAAAGAGATGCGAATTTTTATTGAAAAAAAAATAAAATTTTTCTAAGCAATTGGAAAATCAGATTAATGATACTGAAAACAATATTTTAGATGAAAAATTTCCTATGAAAAGTCTTGATGACGTAAGAGACATCGAACAGCAATTAAAAAATGACGAAACATTTAAAAAACAACTTGTACGTAGAACGTAACTTGTACGTAATAGAAATATTATATATGTTTTTTACTTGTTCAGAACAATTTATACATTCTTTAAGTTTTATATCATTTCAAGTTATTATTATATTATTTAGTTTGTATTATATTATATTATATGTTTGTATTATTTTATATTATATTATTTAATTTGTTGTAATGTGTTCTCTTTTTTGAAAGTGTTATTTGTATCATCATTATAAATATTTATTATTAAAATCTTTTTTGCAGAAATCGGCGCTTTATCTATGGTCACAAAATACTTTGAAAAAGACCGTTACTAGGATTATGAAAATATTATTTACAGAGCTGCGAAATTCAGTTGGACTGGACAAAAAGAAAAGAAAGAGAAATTTGAAACGCTATTTTTATGGAAAATCATATTTGGTAAGAATAGATTTATAATTTATTTAAAATCTAAAATTTTATTCAAAACTTCATTTCTTTTTGTAAAAGTAGTGTTGTTAATATTACAAAACATTTATAATTTTATATTTTAACTTTTCCTTTCATAAATTGTATCACGTATTGACACGCGCAACATAATCTGCTTGTTGTCATCGCGCAATCTGCGCCTCGAATGCGCTATGCATTTAATGTGTTTCTTTCTTTAAGTAAGATTAATAAATAATAAATATAAAATAATAAATGTATAATAATAATTTAACTTAATGAAACGCTTATAAATATAGTTTTTCATGAAAAAGGATATAATACCATTTTTTAAATTTTTATAATTATTTTTATAATTAGTAAAGTGAAAATTATATTTTTTATACAAATGTGTTAATGCTATTTTCAGATTTAAAAGAACATTTCTTAAAATATGTTGTAAAATTGTTAATAATAAGTGGCACGTTTAAACTCTATTTTTTGCGCGGCACGAAATTTCATACTCTATATTTTGCATGAACTTTATTTCACTTTAATAAAAAAAATATATTTACATTAATAATGTTTAAATTTATTTTTTAGTATGTTCTATGATCATTTTAGATGTTATAAGAAGTAAATTCAAAGATGAAGGAGATGTAAGCGTACCTCTTAAAATTTGGTTGTCCCATGCACAGGACCGAATAAAAAGACAGAAATGATTATTTCTCTAAAAAAGAACTTTAGAATTTAGTATTAATAATATCATATATTTACTTAATCTTTTATATAATTTCCATTTAGTGTTTAAGATACTTATTTAATATGAAGATTATAAATGCAAAGATTATAATTATAAATGCTGTTTTTAAAGATATTGTTTCTTTTATAAAAAGAGTAGAATTTTTTGTTATACAACAAATTAAAAGATATTTATATAAAGATATAAAGAATTTTAATAGAATATAATTTAAAAGTAAACAATAAAAAAAAATTTTATTTAATGAAAATAAAGTTTATAATTTTTCAGTTTATAAGTTTATAATTTTTTCATTTTCCTATATATTCTTCACACTGATTAATAGGCAATATTTATAAACTATTATTTTTTTAATATTATTTATAGAATTTTTAATAACATTTATAGAATATTAAATATTTATGATTTATAATATTAAATACTAATATTTTTTTAAGGTTCATATAATATTACAATAACATTAAATAATATTATTTCTTTAATATTTATATAATATTATCAGGAGCGGACATATAACCATCTATTAATATTTCCAAATTGTTATATAAATATTATAAAATATTATATTTAATGTTCTAAGAATATTTCTAACATAATATTTAATATTAAATAATATCACGCGCTTATAGAGTATGGGTTCTATACTCACTTTTTGATTACATATTATATTTACCGCGTAAATATTACTAGCATCCTCACTCTTATCAAAGGCAAGTTCGAAGAGTCTTACAATTAGAGGCATTTTGGTATTATTGATTCTTTTACGCTTTCCATTTTCTTCATCATCTGCGGGGTATCGGTATCCAATTATATTCACTACCTCAAGGATCTTTAGGTTCATTCTTTTTAGGTCATTTTTAATAGATTCTGGATCGGTCTCGGCATGAAGACCTCTTGCCATGACTCGTATTGGTCTATTTTGTTTGTCCGAGAACGTATACCATTCTATTTTCTTTTCCCTGAACAAGCTCGAGAGTCTCCTGTACTCCACATGATCAATACAGTTAATTTTAAACTGTTCAGGATGCGGTTGGTTGGTAATTCTAATCTTCATATTATTCGATCCAATTGCCTGCTCAAGGTCATGATATTTGATCCCAATAACATAGATTGGTGACAAGTTTAATGAAATGCATGAATCCACAATTCGCGCGAGATAAAAAGAGGGATTAAAGAGAGAGAGAGAGAGAGAGAGAGAGAAGTTACGCTCGCACTCTACTAGAAGGCAGCACGAATTGATTATCATATGGCTCATTTCATTAAATACAAATACTCGCTTTTCCATGGCGATCGAGAGTCTACCCTCGCACCTTGCCGGATCGCTCGTCTGCCTGTACGGCGATAAAGTTTCTCTCTCTCTTTCCGCATACGTCATTCGCTGACGGGAAATCATGAAGTTTTGACGGGTAACGTACCGTAAGACCTGTACCATAAGACGAGTAGGTACATCCGGTCGTTTTCATCGAAAATCGTCGCCCTTTCATGCATGGACCAATACGAAAAAGAGAATCATCGAAAGGTAAAAAGCGCGCAGTTATTTTTAGAGCACCGTGTTTGTATTCTTTTATCGAGCGAGCGCGAGTGACAGTTTGCGGCGTCTACAAAATAATCCCCAAAAACTTACTTTTTTAAAAAAAGGTAAAAAAAGGGCGCCAAGTTCATGCACTAATTGTATCCAACTGTCATATTGTCTACAAAAGTAGTGATATAAAAAAATTGCGCCAACTAAGAATAAAAATTTGTACAAGATAAATAGAAGTACAAGGAAGAAAATTTGTACAAGTTAAATAGAAATATTTTAATTGAAAACATTGTTATACAAAATAGTTGTTTTAATTTTCAAAAATAATAATATTAAAAAATTAAAAATTTTTTTTTTTAAACGGGAAAACGGCCGGATGGCCGCTCTCAGGCTTCTCTCTGCTTGTAACAATTTGGAGCGTAGCAACTTAGGGCGTGTTCCGAAATTCACTGCCAATACTGCCAGCATATCGTCATCTTTGTTGTTTACCGAAAGTTAGACAAGGATGACGATATGCTGGTAGTACTGGCAGTGAATTTCGGAACACGCCCTTAGTAGAAAGGAAAAAGTGTACTAAGTATATTTTTGTTTGCTATTTGCATGGTGTGTGCTGTCCATAAATAGTTAATAATTTTATTATACCATTCTGTATCTTTGCCTTGCACACAGTTGTTATGACAGATTTCCTAACCTCTCGTAATGTCGCAGCGTAATAATTTTTTTTTATTTTTAAAGAGTCAAACTTGATTGTAAATTCTTCAAATCTTTTTTCCGGATGAAGTGTCATTGCATACGTAACAGACACAACGTAATGTAATCAGGAAGTAAGAAAACATATCAGTTAAATAGAGGCGTGCAAATCTGCTCTCACTCCCGCTCGTTCCCGACAGCGAGACTGGATTCTCGAGACTCAGATTATCGGGAGCGCTGTTATCGAGAATAGAGGCTCGGGAACGAGCGAGTCCCGAGTCTCGATGCTCTATTAGATGAGGTGGGGGTAGATTTCTACCCCCACGCCTCTACAGTTAAATATAAAGTTAAATTAATTGTAATTTTCATTTTAAACAAATTCTTCTTTGATCTTCAATTACATACATCACAATTTTAATAAGTATTGTGTATTTAAATATTTCGTAATAAGACAAGAGTGCAGTTTAATGACATTCCTAGCAATATTCCAAGAAGTAATGGATCTTTCTTATTTTCAGTGATGAATCAGATTTCCATATCTTTGTTATAGATAGCATATCATGGTATTTTGGTAATATCTCCATCAGTGCTGTGAAAGAAGTCATTTACAATGCAAGTTGCTGTTTCCGTACCCTTAAGGTAATTTGCTATTTAATAAACTGTACTTACGTATACTGTAATATACATACTCATAAGATTTGATAATATTTCCACTAAAGTTATTCTGTAATGAAATTCTAATATATTATGCTATTTATTAACATTTTTAAACGCTTATTTCAGATATAACAGAACTGAGAGCCACATACTTATTAAAATTGTGATGTATGTAATTGAAGATCAAAGAAGAATTTGTTTAAAATGAAAATTACAATTAATTTAATTTTATATTTAATTGATGTTTTCTTACTTCCTGATTACATTACGTTGTCTGTTACGTATGCAATGACACTTCATCTGGAAAAAAGATTTAAAGAATTTACAATCAAGTTTAAATTTTTGAAAATAAAAAATAAATTATTACGCTACGACATTACGAGAGGTTAGCAAATCTGTGATAACAACTGCGTGCAAGACAAACATACGCAATGGTATAATAAAATTATTAATTATTTACGGGCAGCACACGCCATGCAAAAAGCAGAAATATACTTACAATTATAAGCTTTTTCTCTCTCTTCTTATAATTATAAGCGATCACAGAAAATCTGCCAGCGAGAGATCGCAGTCGTGACACACACACACACACACACACACACATGGAGCGTAATAACTTCATTTAAAAAAATGTATGGTAATTGTTTTGCAGACAAGCATGTTTCTGTTTTTTGTTGATACGTTGCTGTCCGTCAATAATTAATAAATACAATATATTGTTAGGATGCCGGAATCTTGATACGAAACGGACAGGTCTTACTTCACTCACAATTTACTAAGACAAAGATTTATTATTCATCGAAGGTACAGTGGTCGTTTCTGTAATCGGGAGACTGCCCGTTGGCGCACGTCCTCGACTTTATATCCGTGTGTCGTTGTCTTGGCAACCGCAATTAGACAAAGGACACCGTTAAAAGATCTATCGCGTACGCCTCGACGTTGGCCGCACGGTGGTCGAATTATCGGCCAGTCATAAACATAAACAGTATCGGCGATAAGTGGCGATCGCTCTGCCGGCGACTTCAACCGCTACAATTTCGGCCAGCCTGACTATTAATCGCCTCGATTAACAATATAAAACGAAACAAAATATGATAATGCGCTACAATCATAAAAATAAGCTCATAAAAACTAAGTTCGCTCATAACTCCGCGTCTGTTAGCAACAGAATTTCTTTAGTTCTACCTTAACAGCTATGGTGTGTTTAAGCGTAACTTATAAGTAAACATGCAGTGCTTATATAAACGAAAATATAGAATACCAAACGAGTAATCTTAACATTTTAAATTGAGTGGGCCTACTCATGGCACCCATGGCCGCATATTGGATGCTTCCCATGTACCGCGGTATGGTATTTGTGATAATTGAAACCCTTCAATATCCTTGATAACATATCGGTTGTTTCTAAGCACGCGGTTGACTTGATATGGCCCTTTAAAGGTATCAATTTCGTAGAGACTCCAGGGGAAGTATCAACATTTTTTATCATCACTTTGTCGCCTACTCGATATTTGTTTGCGGCTTTATGCTTACTGTCGAATCGGCGCTTACTTGTGTCTTGCTGTTTCTCGATTTGCGAGTTAGCTCTTTCTCTTAATTTCGATATATCGCGGGTCACTTCCATCTGGTCGTTAGCTTCGAGCGCGTCGCGCAATTCATCGATTGTATCACCGCGCTGTAGTATTCCAAAAAGCAGTTTACTCGGACATTCATTCGTAGCTTTAGACACTGTATTATTACACGCAAACTCTACATCTTTGAGTTATACCACGTTATACCACGGTGTGTTACGTTCACTAGCTAACTTGGCTATCATAGGTAATATTGTGCGGTTAAATCTTTCGACCTGACCATTCGCTTGAGGCGAGGCGGTAGCGATCTTGATGTGTTGTATATTTTGATTGCTCAAAAATTCCTCAAATTCACGCGACGTAAAACAGCTACCTCGATCGGAAACCAGTCGTAGCGGACGACTATAGTATTCAAAATAAGATCTAAGACACTTAATAACTTCCGTGGCATTAGTACTTTTGGTAGCGTACAATTTCAAATATTTCGTGAATGCGTCAACAACTAGGAAAATATAGCGATTCTTGCACGAACTTGCTCTAGACACTGGGGCCAAATGATCTACATGGATTGTGTCGAACGGTACATTTTTCTTCGGTATACAATGTAATGATCCTTCTGGTTTTCCAGTATTTGGCGCAAACGCGACACATTTTAAACAGCTCTTAATGTATTTTCGTACTTTCGCCTTCATTTCAGGAAACCAGTAACTATCCAGAATATGTCGGACGGTTTTCTCTGTTCCTACATGGCCCATGTCATCATGATATTTACGTATGACGTTAGTTTCTAACGCGGAGGGAACGTAAAATAAAATCTGTTCTCGGTGTTTCCTATAAAAGAGACCGTTTCTCATTTCAAAAAATTTATTTTCCGAACACTCTAACTCTTCTCGGATTTTCCTGATTGCTGAGTCGTCGTTTTGACACAACGCGAGGTTCCTATTGAATGAATTATTTTCAATTACGAGGATTTGACGGCTTAACGCGTCCACGTGCAACATTCGAGACCCGGCTCTATGCTCTAAAGCGTAATCGTAATTTTGCATCTCGAGCACCCATCGCGCTATACGTGGATTGGTTTCTTTTTTATTTAACGTCAGGCTCAGGGCTTGACAGTCCGTAATTATTTTAAATTTGATCCCGAGTAAGTACGTCCGGAATCGGCGGAGTGCATAGACTATTGCTAAAGTCTTTAGCTCGTAACTGTGGTACTTTGACTCGACGTCAGTAGTTCGCTTCGAAAAATAGAAGGTCGGATGCAATTTTTGATCCGATTTCCTCTGCAACAGAATTGCACCGAAGCCTATCGCGCTTGCGTCACAGTGCAGTTCGGTTTCATCTCGTGGATTATATATACTTAAAATAGGGGCTCTCATTAACCGATTTTTAAGCGGTTCAAAGGCTTGTCTATGCTCTTCTTCAAATTTAAAATCCACGTTCTTTTTAATGGAATCATACAATGGTTTAGCTATAACGGAAAAATTTTCCACGAACTTTCTAAAATAGAAGCACAGTCCCAGAAAACTTTGCATATCCCGGGTGTTTCGCGGGGCCGGAAAAGTCTTTACCGCTTCGAGGCCTTGATCCGTCGGTCGGATACCTTCGCTCGTCACCGTGTATCCTAGATAATCTATCTTTGTTTGGAAAAATCGGCATTTATCCATCCGTAATTCTAAACGATTCGCGACCAGTAATTCGAGGACTTTTTTTAATACGTGAAAGTGATGCTCGATTGTCTCAGTAGTTATAAGGAAATCATCTAGATATACCGATATCTCCCCTTTGTTGATTTGTTCTTTAAATATTTGTGCGACGTAGCGTTGAAATTTGGCATTCTTAATACTCGTACTATACGAAAGGCATTCTTAAATACTCGTACTGTCCGAACTGCGTAACAAAACGATGTGTATTTGATTGAATCCTCGTGCATCTTTATGTGAAAAAATCCATCCTTGAGATCGAGTGTCGTAAAGTATTTTTTTCCTTCCAATAAATCTAACTGATCCTCGATTAGTGGAAGCGGGAAATGATCACGTTTCGTCATTTTATTGAGCGTTCTAAAATCTACGCACATCCTTATTTCCCCGTTCTTTTTCTTTGTTAACACCGGCGACGCGTATTCGGACGTGCTTCCTCTAATAATACCGTCTGTAATTAACCTGTCCAAAATTTCGCGTAATTTACCTTTCTCGTGGTGGGAAAGCCTACGCGGTTTGCAATAGAACGGTTCATTGCTCGTAAGGGTAAGCGTCATGACATTTTCTACCGCAGGTTTTAACGGCCTCTGCGCGTTAACATAATTTGTCTCTAATAAATCGCGCGCTCATCGCTGCACCTTAAACGAAAGATCGTCGTTGATTCGCATATCTTGCACGATCGTACCGGCGTCTTTGTCTATTTCGATGTTCATAATGTCGGCGATCTCTTTATCGGTAACCTTTTTATCACTACTTATCGATAACTTCGCTATCTTCATAAAATCGCGCCCTAAGAGTAGTGAGGTTCGCATCGTGTCGTTCGAAACGACTCGTATCACAACGTCGTATTTTTCACGCTCAACAATAACCCAGGTAGCAAGGTGACGTCTATATGACGTCATTAGTTAGTTATTTTAGATAATTGACGTCATATTACCTATGTAAGACGTAATAATGACGTTATTTTTTTAACCAATTAATGACGTCCTGTGTTTATCCAACCTACGACGTACTTGCAATGTCATATTTTTTCCAATTATTAACGTGAAACAGATACTCCAATCGACGACGTACTAGTAACATCATTGCAGCAATCAATTAATGACGTTCCGTATTTATCCAACCAACGACGTATTTGCAACGTCACATCTTTTACCAATTATTAACGTCAGACGGATATCCCAATCGACGACGTACTACTAACGTCATTATAGCAACTAATTCATGACGTCCTGTACCCAGATAGCCAAGCTTGATATGACATATTCAGCAAACAAATGCATCGCATGTATTATTATATATGTATTATTATATATATATATATATATATATATATATATATATTAAAAAGAAAATGGCATAAGAGCCAACGCGCGGTAGTTGGAGCGCAAAGAAGCAACAACACTTCTTTCTTTTTTCAGTATTAGTTTATTAAAAAACATATTATAATAACAAAAAACGAACGTTTCGGATCATCTTTTGATCCTTCTTCAGCGCGATGTTAACGTATATATGTTACAGATAGTGACGCGTTACATTAAACGAATTTGTTCTTGACGCGTAGGTGACGCTAAATTGCATCCCGCGGAGGTCTAGTAAGCGCTCTGCTTCCAATAGTCAATTAAATATACTATAGTTATGCTACCCGACGTCACAGCAGATCAGGTTCCGCGCTTTTTACAATTAATAATATAATATGCCACTGTGCGCCTCATGTCGATTCGAGATTCGATGACGAACTGGCAGTTCTCTCTGATCTGCTGTGACGTCGGGTAGCATAACTATAGTATATTTATTATAATTGACTATTGGAAGCAGAGCGCTTACTAGACCTCCGCGGGATGCAATTTAGCGTCACCTACGCGTCGAAAACAAATTCGTTTAATGTAACCCGTCACTATCTGTAACATATATTGTTAACATCGCGCTGAAGAAGGATCAAAAGATGATCCGAAACGTTCGTTTTTTGTTATTATAATGTGTTTTTTAATAAACTAATACTGAAAAAAGAAAGAAGTGTTGTTGCTTCTCTGCGCTCCAACTACCGCGCGTTGGCTCTTATGCCATTTTCTTTTTAATTTTTTGATTACTTGAGCCAAATCTCTAATTATTAAATATATATATATATATATATATATATATACACATACATATTATAAACATATTATACGATAAAAAAGCTGTAAGAGAAACATTGAGCGCATATCGAGATATCGAGGAGCTAGCAGCGTGTAGCGTCGCGCGTCGGCCGTCGCTTTCGTTGGTAAGAAGAAGACAGAAGACCGTATTCTGTCCGCGATATGACTACGGTCGTCATCGGCGTCGGCGCGTGTGCGGCAAAGCTCCGCCACTGTAGAGGAGGTAAAGCCTGGAGCATATAAAAAAACTTAGTAAGACTTAAGCAGTAGTCCATAAGCGGGAAAGTCAAGGCACGGAACACGTTACGTTCCACCAATCATAGCGCGTTTATACAGGGTGATTCTAAATAACTTTATGCTTTTGCAAAAACATAATCTTGACCGAATTCTAAGACGATTTTTCCTTTGGCAAAATTTCGTCCGAAGCTTAGTTTTTGAATTATTAAAGGAAGTAGTTAACGTATGACGGGTCGAATACAAGAGGCAGGCAAGGGTGACGCGATTCACCGTCAGACGCGGGTGCTTACGCGGGGCGCCTGCTGCGATCAGCTGGTCGCTATACACATACATACACACATGCGAACACATACATTCTCTCTCTGTCTGTCTGTCTGTCTCTTTCTCTCTCTCTCTCTCTCTCTCTCTCTCCCCTCTCTCGCTCATTCGCTCACTCACCTGTTTTCTTTTTTTTTTTTTTTACGAGAGAGGAGAAAATGCATTTTATGCATACCCACCGGTCGATCCAGTGAGTTATGTGGGACTCGAGTACCAAGTTGAATTACCAACTCCCTACCCACTAAAAACCCCTCTCTTTTCACAAATTTCCTTTGACACACTGTCCCTCTGACTTCCCGAGATCTGTTTTCACATAACGTCAAAAAATAGTTATTATTACCTTGTTCGATGACTTTTGATGTATTGCTGTAATTGCTTGAAGGAGAAATGAATTTTCCGATAGATCGTACGTTCTCAAATTTAACGTAGATATCACGTTGCAAAAGATAAGAAATCCACACTAAATTATTAACTGAAAGTTTTTCTCCTTTCATGAACTGTATTCTTTTATAAACTTTAACGTAATCACATTTATTTACTCACTCGATGAGACGAGAAATTTACTAATGACTCTCACTAATCACTATTAATCACTGTCGAATAATAACTGTTGGCGATTAAAAATCACTCGATGAAAGAAACACGCGCGGACACGTTACTACACGACGCGATGACGCGACAATGCGACGATAATTACTCGGCGACTGCAAGCAGTTTTTTGTCATGGTAGGTTGCGGTAGGTTAAGGTACTACTGGCGCAATTGAACGCGATCACGTGTTCGATTGAAGAATGCGGTAAACATAATAAACATTTAACATATTAATATTATTATTATCATGAATGTGTGTGATATCCATACATCGTATGATATCTATTTAAAAATTAATTAGATTAAATAAGTGTTTTTAAAATATTTATTACTTTTACTATTATCTTAAATAAATATTTAATATTAATATTTTATATGATAATAGTAAAAGTAATAAATATTTTAAAAACACTTATTTAATCTAATTAATTTTTAAATAGATATACGATGTATGGATATCACACACATTCATGATAATAATAATATTAATATGTTAAATGTTTATTATGTTTACCGCATTCTTCAATCGAACACATGATCGCGTTCGATTGCGCCAGAAGTACCTTAACCTACCGCAACCTACCATGACAAAAAACTGCTTGCAGTCGCCTAGTAATTATCGTCGCATTGTCGCGTCGTCGCGTCGTGTAGTAACGTGTCCGCGCGTGTTTCTTTCATCGAGTGATTTTTAATCGCCAACAGTTATTATTCGACAGTGATTAATAGTGATTAGTGAGAGTCATTAGTAAATTTCTCGTCTCATCGAGTGAGTAAATAAATGTGATTACGTTAAAGTTTATAAAAGAATACAGTTCATGAAAGGAGAAAAACTTTCAGTTAATAATTTAGTGTGGATTTCTTGTCTTTTGCAACGTGATATCTACGTTAAATTTGAGAACGTACGATCTATCGGAAAATTCATTTCTCCTTCAAGCAATTACAGCAATACATCAAAAGTCATCGAACAAGGTAATAATAACTATTTTTTGACGTTATGTGAAAACAGATCTCGGGAAGTCAGAGGGACAGTGTGTCAAAGGAAATTTGTGAAAAGAGAGGGGTTTTTAGTGGGTAGGGAGTACCGAGTTGGTAATTCGACTTGGTACTCGAGTCCCACATAACTCACTGGATCGATCGGTGGGTATGCATAAAATGCATTTTCCCCTCTCTCGTAAAAAAAAAAAAAAACAGGTGAGTGAGCGAATGAGCGAGAGAGGGGAGAGAGAGAGAGAGAGAAAGAGACAGACAGACAGACAGAGAGAGAATGTATGTGTTCGCATGTGTGTATGTATGTGTATAGCGACCAGCTGATCGCAGCAGGCGCCCCGCGTAAGCACCCGCGTCTGACGGTGAATCGCGTCACCCTTGCCTGCCTCTTGTATTCGACCCGTCATACGTTAACTACTTCCTTTAATAATTCAAAAACTAAGCTTCGGACAAAATTTTGCCAAAAGAAAAATCGTCTTAGAATTCGGTCAAGATTATGTTTTTGCAAAAGCATAAAGTTATTTAGAATCACCCTGTATAACTTAAAACTTTTTTCTCTTTTCTTCTCTCTACGTTAATATACAATTATAATTTTCAATTTTGCATCTAAATAATAATAATTCTTAATAAGGTAATAAAATTTATTTATTTTTATGCTATTTATAGGTTAATTAATATTTAACAAGATATAGGAAATGATCATCTTTAAAAAATTAAAAATTATTATTTCTTATATTTTGTTATATATAAAATATTCATATACATAAATATATTACTATATATAATATATTAATATACGTAAATATATTAATAACAAACTTGTGTGTGTGTATGTGTTAGCAGTGTATGTGTTAATCCAGGTAACCAAATCTGTTGTAACGATGCATCCCGGTGCATCGTTCCGATTCCCATCCGCCGGAAGCTGCCGCCCGGCAGAACACCCACCGGGCAGAGGCAGGGGCGCGGTGCGCCCACCTTTTTAATCCGTTAATCTTAAATCGGCCGAATACCGCCGATCATAGCCGACGTGGCCCGAACCGTCGACCGGCGAAAACCCGCGTTCAGCGCACAACCCGAACTCCTCCGAACGGGCCCGACCGCACCATTTCCGAAAAACCGTTCGGAAGGGGTTATACCGCCGCGCGCCGACGCGGGCAATTAGCCGGTATAAAAAAGGCACATTTCGGCGTCTAATCACCATTCTTCTAATCCGCTCTTAGCTGTACGCTACAGAAGCAAAGCCTGAGAATTCCTACCGAGCACCAACTACCACGGACGAAAGGTGGAGAGAACTCCGTCTTGGCCGAGTGATCTCGATTCCAAGGTACAGGTGCATCCGCCTAATCCTGCAGCTGCGCCATCACGAAAGGTGGAGCTCAGAGCCGCCCCGAATACCTGTATGAAGTTAGCACCTCATTTTCCAAATTTTAAAATTCTAAAAGTTGCTCCAGGTTGTTCTGGACTTGTTCTAAATTGTTCCAGAAAATTAAATTTTTATAATAAAAAATTTTCGCGGAAAATAAAAAAAAACGATTTTTTGACGTGGCACCCCATTTTTCGAAAATCAAACTTTTAAAGGTTGTTTAAAAGTTGTCCAGATTATTCTAGTTGTTCCAAACATTGTTCCAAAGTATTAATTCTCCAAACAAAAAATTTAAAAAGATATAATAAAAAAATAGAATCGAGCGAAAAACAGTATTTTTACGTCTACAGCTATAATTATCATCTTCTGAAACCCAAATTACACATTTAAGCTAATAATTAACGGAACAATCCAGAACAACTCTTATTTTTCAAAGAACAAATTGTTAAAGGGCACTTTACTCTTGGAGGTAGACATATTTCTTCGATTTTTTTGTCATTTTCCATCGAAAACGGCGCGTTAGCGACACCAAACTGTAGAACAATATCAAATAAGCATAGAACAACCTGGAACAACTTTGATTTTTGCCAGAACAAATTTTTAAAGGGCACTTTACTCTTGGAGGTAGACATATTTTTTCGATTTTTTTGTCATTTTCCATCGAAAACGGCGCGTTAGCGACACCAAACTGTAGAACAATATCAAATAAGCATAGAACAACCTGGAACAACTTTGATTTTTGCCAGAACAAATTTTTAAAGGGCACTTTACTCTTGGAGGTAGACATATTTTTTCGATTTTTTTGTCATTTTCCATCGAAAACGGCGCGTTAGCGAGACCAAACTGTAGAACAATATCAAATAAGCATAGAACAACCTGGAACAACTTTGATTTTTGCCAGAACAAATTTTTAAAGGGCACTTTATTCTTGGAGGTAAAAACTTTTTTTGCATTTTTTTGTATTTTTCGACCGATAACGGCACGTTAGCGACATCAAAATGTAGAACAATAATCACTAGATATAGAACAACCTGGAACAACTCTCATTATTGCCAGAACAAATTTCTAAAGGGCACTTTACTCTAGGAGGTGAAAACTTTTTCTGCATTTTTTTTGCCATTTTCGATCGAAAACGGTGGGTTAGCGACACCAAAATATAAAACAATAACAACTAGACATAGAACAACCTGGAACAACTCTCATTTTTGCCAGAACAAATTTCTAAAGGGCACTTTACTCTACCTACGAGGTAAAAACTTTTTTTGCATTTTTTTGCCATTTTCGATCGAAAACGGCGGGTTAGCGACACCAAAATATAGAACAATAACAACTAGACATAGAACAACCTGGAACAACTCATTTTTGCTAGGACAAATTTTCAAGGAGCACTTTCTAAAGGGCACTTTACTCTAGGAGGTAAAAACTATTTTTGCATTTTTTTGCCATTTTCGATCGAAAACGGCACGTCAGCGACACCAAAATGTAGAACAATAACAAACGCTAACTTGCGCCACTTGCGCCTACCACATACATCCCTATCTTTCTCTGGATCTTCCAGAGAAAGATAGGGATGTATGTGGGAGGAGGTCGAACGTGTCTTTACGTCCGTTAAATTCGCTGTGTGCGTAACGTATGCAACCGCTTCCGCCCAAAATGTCAGAGGCAAACAACTCTCATGTAGTAATGTACGTGCGCGCGTTCTAAGATTACTCTATTTCCTCTTTCTACTTTTCCATTACTTTCCGGGTTATACGGAACTGTTTTTTGATGCTCAATACTTGCCTCGTTAGTAAACTCGCGAAACTCATTATTTATGAATTCTTTACCGTTATCGGTGCGAATACATTTAATCTTTTTACCTAACACATTTTTACATTTTTCTTTAAATATTATAAATGTAGAAAAAACATCACTCTTATTTCTAAGAAAATAGGTAAAATACATGCCACTATAATCATCGACAATGAGTAATATATAACGTGAACCTCCAATAGAATTGACAGGCATGGGCCCACAAACGTCTAAGTGTAATAATTCTAATACCTCATTACTCTGTTCATACATTACACTTTTGTGAGGCATTCTAGATAATTTGCATATTTTACAAGCTTCGCAATTGATTTCTCTTAGTTTATTATTAATCCCGATGACAAGGTTTTCTTTGATTAATCTCTGTATATATTTATTGTTTACGTGACCCAACCTACGGTGCCATATATTTTCAATATTTTCATTGAATTTATCACTAATTGCATTTTTATTACTTTTATTATTTATGTATGCATTATTACATTCATTAATGCTATTTTCTTTTATGGGTATCATATCAACAATAATATGACTATCTATACATTCTCCTACGACAATGACCTCACCACCTTTTTTACTACAAATTTTAACTGTGTGATCAACGAAATTAACCTCAAGTTCGCGGTCCATTAATTTCATAACAGATAATAAGTTATTGCGTAAAGTGGGAACGTATACGACATCATACATAATAACATAATTTATTTTACCTTTATCATCCTGTACTTTAACTTTTATTGTACCAATACCCTTAGACTCTATAACATTATTTCGACCAGCTAAATAAACTTTACCTCTGATAGGCTTAAATTTAATGAAATAATTTTTATCAAATGTCATATGTGATGTGCAACCGCTATCTACGATCCAATTATTACTTTTTAACCTTATATGTGTGCTAGCATTGAAAGCATGAAAAGTAGCGTAGTCTACCCTATCTTCTGACGCATAATTTGTATTCTTATCAGAGTTACCTTTAATACTATCTCTTTTATTTTTCTTACTGTTATTGAAAACGTTTTGTTCTGATTTATCCTTATGATAATAACAGTCTTTAGATAAATGTCCAATTTTTCCACACACGTAGCACCTCTTCTTATTATTCTTCTTGTGACGATCCTTAGCCGCATATGCACCTTCCTGGGAGTTATTATTATTTCCATTGTTGTTTTTCTTCTGTATTTCTCTCTCCTTTTCTTTAACGATTTCTAGAATTTCATCCAGCTTCTTTTCTCGTTGAGTTTTTAATATCTCACGTACCTGGCTGAATTTATTATGAAGTCCTCGTACAACATTGTATACAAGTTGTCGTTCAGATATATTCAAGCCCGCTGAGGCGCATTTTACTGATAAGCCTCTGGCGCAACTTATATATTCGCTGATCGTCTCGTTGTCCATCATTTTTATATTTCTTAATTCTTCTCCAGCATCAATAGCCCTATCTTCTGCAGGTCCAGCAAAGGCATCGTGTATCGCTTTCCATAAACGTTTTGCATTTTTTTCCTCAGCAAACTGTAATATCTGTCCATCGCTTAGCGATAATCGAATACAGGCCACTGCGTCTGCATTCTTTTCGTCCCACTCTGCTTTCTTTTTGTCGTCTTCTGATGGTCGATCACTCGTGAGGGCACTTGATAGCCTCTTTAATTGTAAGACCGATTCCATCTTTATACGCCAATTAAAATAGTTGTCCGTCACTAACAACGGGACAGTGGGCAATGTTTTTTCCGCCATTCTTATCTTTTGTCTTTCTAACTCCTTTTTTTTTTCGGGTGCTTCGATTTCTTTTATCGACTATCTTTTTTAATCCCGTGGTCTCTTTTGCTAACCACGCTCTGCTACCAATTGTTGGGATTTCGTGGGAAATCAAAGACTCGTTTCGTTAAAAGAAAACTCAATCTATTTGTATATACGTATGCTCACAGCAAATAAAAGGTAAGTCACGTGTTCGGACACACGAGGAGAAGAACAAAGAAAACGGTAATATCGGTAATATCGGTAACCTTAATACTGCCATCTATGACCATCTAACTATAAGCAAATCGGTTTGTTACTATATACCTACAATTTTAAAATTGCTGCTTCAGATATCCCGTGACAGAAAATATTTAATAGATCAACACGCTAAGACTCCTTCACATATTGGAAAATGCGAAAAATTTAAGAAATCTACACTTCATCAAACTTTAGGCCAATGCTTAAAAAATAATTCTAAACAGACCGAACAAGAAGAATTCAACAAAGATTTATGCGAAGCTCTAATTGCTTCAAATATTCCTTTAAATAAATTAAACAATTTAAATTTTCAATTATTTCTTAAAAAATATTGTAAACTTAATATTCCAGATGAAAGTACATTACGAAAAAGATTTGTAGATTCATGTTATGCCGATACAATATCTACAATCAAACAGATTATAGGTAACAATTACATTTATTTTATAGTGGATGAAACTACCGATAATTGTGGTCGGTATATTGCGCATTTGTTGATAGATTCTCTTTGCGAAGATAACGTAAGCAAGTCATATCTAATATCGTCAAAACAGCTTGAAAAAACAAATAATTTAACAATAACTCGCTTTATTCAAGACGGATTGTCAGAATTTTTTTAACCCGAGCATGTGCCTTCTCAAAAAATTTTACTGTTATTGTCGGATGCTGCACCATATATGATTAAAGCTGGCCAAAATTTAAAAATATTTTATGAAAATTTAATCCACGTCACTTGCTTAGCTCATGGTCTCAATCGTGTAACTGAAGAAATTAGGAAACAATTTCCATTAATTAACGATTTGATTAAAAATGTAAAAAAAATATTTTTGAAAGCTCCTCTATGAGTTCAATTTTACAAAGAGCAACTTCCCAATACTCCACTTCCTCCTGAACCTATAATTACAAGATGGGGTACATGGCTGACGGCGGCTCTTTTTTATGCATATAATTACAATCTCGTAATGAATGTTATTCTTGCTCTTACGGAATCGGATTCAAACATTGCAATTGAAAATTGTATAGAATTATTTAAGAAATCCGAAATTCAACAACAACTTGGATTTATTAAAAGCAATTATAATTTCGTGACAAAAATAATTGAGAAATTGGAAAGAGAAGGAATGAGCTTGTTAGAATCAATTGAATTAATTGAAGAGTTTGAAACTTTATGTAAAAATGTTAAAGGTAAAGTCGGTACGGCAATTTTTAAAAAATTAAACGACGTTCTGGATAAAAATATAGGTTACAAGCTACTAACTAAAATCAACAGAATTTTGAAAGGCGAAATAATTGCTAGTGATGATAACGACATTCATTTTTTTACTCCTCAATTAATTAGTAATCTTAAATATGCTCCAATAACATCTGTAGATGTTGAACGTTCTTTTTCAATTTTTAAATATTTATTTGCAGATAGAAGACACAGATTTTTTCTGGAAAATTTTGAAAAACATTTAATAATATATTGTTTTAACTCTCACACACAATAAAAGAATTGTGTCTTTAATTTTCTTAAGTATAAGTCAGTTTAAATATAAGTCAGTTTAAATATAAATTTATATGTACAAATAAAGTTTGTATTTTTAAACATCGTGATTATTCATTTTATATTAGTAAGATATATATATATATATATATATATATATATATGTATATGTATATACAGGGTGTTCGGAAATTCAATCGACAAATTTTCAGAGATTGTTGGGGGCACCATAAGAATCATTTTTTGCAAATGAACCTGGGGTCGGAAACGTGTCATTACATCGCTACAGCATACGGAGTGTTCGAAAGAGTCGGGACCTCGAAATATCACAAAAAATAGAAGTTTTACAAAAAATTGTTTCAAACAAAAGTTGTAGGGTGTAAAAAGGTCTATTTACTGGCGCCATGTGTTTGACCTTGGATGGCGTCGCCAAGGTCACGACAAGGCCACCTTGAATTTTTGAAATGAAACCCTCCACTTTTTATTGCATATTATTGTAGCCCTTCAAAAGGTCCAAAGCCCCAGGTTCATTTGCAAAAAATGATTCTTATGGTGCCCCCAACAATCTCTGAAAATTTGTCGATTGAATTTCCGAACACCCTGTATACACACACACACACACACACACACACACACACACACACACACACACACACACACACACACACACACACACACACACACACACACACATACACACACACACACACAGAAAGTAAATTACACAATGTAGATATATAAGATATTGACAAATGATGTGAAACATTTTATATGCAAAATATTCTTTGTTATACAGGGTGATTCTGAACAAACATTTGTCTTTAAAATATCAAATTCTTGAATGAATTCTAAAACGACTTTTCCTCTTGCAAAATTTTGCCCGGAGCTTAGTTTTTAAACTATAAAGGAAAATAGTTAACTAATTACGGAACGAGTACGAGAGGTAGGCAGGGGACGGCGCGATATAGGCGATTACGTGGGGCGCGATCAGCTGATTGCTATACGCGATGAGTGTAACAATCAGTGTGTGTGTGTATGTGTGTGCGTGCACATACATTTGTGATATTTTTTAATTGTATTAAATGTATTTAAAATAATTACTTTTTTATATAACAGCTAAGTTATTGTACATTTCTATTATAATCAATGTACTTGCTAATGAACATATATTATTGACCTATGCGTTTCATCTAACAAAGTATATGCGTGGACACAGTGTGTTCCGTCCCCCTGCGGGGGCTCCGCGGACGGATTCTTTACGTTTATTCACTTACGTTTATAACTTTCAATGCGACAAGAGGTCTGTTATTGTACACGGTGTCCGAAAATTAAGTTCCATTTATAAAACTTCTTTTGTTAATAACTTTTTAATAAACAACGAGCGACGGCTAAAACCTCCTGCACGTTACTCAGGACAGTGACCTTGACAACATATGTCAAGGTCAAGGTTATTGGGGCTGGGTCCCCTATTCGGTATATTTACCAAAACTTAAAATTAAACAGGTTATATCACACGCAAGTAATAACATAAATTAAAAATAATTAAATCGAATTATTAATTATTTTATAAACCATAAAGATATTACAATACAACAATATCAGTAATATATATATGTTGATGCTATCGGGATATGGCTATTATTATTCTAATTTATAGATATTTCTCCACCTTTGTTTCTTAAGAATTGTACTAAAGCTTAAATTAAGTCTGATTAATTTTAATTATCCTCAAATGTATTCCATTCTTTGGTGCTAATAGCAATGATTTAGGATCATTTATGTAGGATATTTGCGTTTTATCGCAAATCTCAACTTTATAGTTTCGCAGTATCTTTATAAGACCAATTTTTGTCTGATGAATAGCAAAGCGGGTACCTGAAAATAAAAAAATTATTATTATGAGAAAAATTTCTGGATTAAAATAATGTTACATGTGAAATCAAAACAAACAAAACTGAAGGAAATGTATTTAAATCTATGTATATCATTTTACCAATGCAATTTCTTGGCCCATCACCAAAAGGTAGATAATGCATCGGATGTCTGGTTTGCTTCGTCATTGAATCTTTCTGGATCAAAAACATCTGGCTTTGGATAAATATCCGGATCTCGATGAATCCCAAAAATCGGAATGAATATTTTTAGATTTTTTGGTATATCAAGTGTGCTACCATCAAAAGTATAACTTGATGTCGAGTGTCGCATAAGACATGTCGCTGGTGGATATTTTCGTAAAGTTTCTGCATATATTAAGAATAATGTAAGGAAGAATTATATATTTGAAAATTTGTTCGTGAAATTTAAAATATCCAAATGTGTGTGTACATATATGTTTTAAAAATTATTAACAATAAAACTATTGATATTATATTGATACTGAAAATTAATAGCAAATCATTCTATTATTAAATTTTTTCTTTGAATGATGTACCTTTGAAAACTTTATCCAAGTAATTCATCTCTTTTACATTTTCATATGATAAATTGCTACCGTGCTTAGTGTATTCTTGATTAATTTCTTCACGTAACTTGTCTTGTATTTGTTGATTTAATGCCAATTCGTAAAGCGCATTACTCATAGTCGTCGATGAAGTTTCAAAACCGGCAGCGAAAAATATGAACGCTTGAGCAGCTATGATGTTTTCGGTCATCTCTGAAATATGAAATTTTTTCACCATTAATTTTAATTCTTCGAATATTACATCGAATATTACAAATTATGAATAATCTAATATTTGATACAATTAATATATAATATTAACGTATAATATAACTAATCTATAAATTTATGTATGCAAAAACTTATAAACATTTTCAAGAATTTAAAAAATTATCATTTTGAAAAGTTTTTGTATCACACAAAATTTTCATAAAAGTACACAGTCTTACTGATATCGCCCATTTTATCTGGATTCTTTCTTATCTTGCGCAGTATATCAATGAAATCATGCCTAATGACATTATTTGTTTCTCTGTAATTCATGGTTTCTATGACAAAACGTATGAAAAAATGGTTGTGCTCCATTTGTGGTTTGATATAACTGAGCATTTCGTAAAGCCATGGAAAGGTTTCGTGCACTCTGTATCGTAGAATATTTTTCCAGGTTGGCAGGAAGATTATTTTTCCCATTCTACGAAATTCGCTGTCTTTGTCTAATAGAGCATTCATCTCGATGCCGAAAGCACAAATACCGATTACATCGGTCGTATATTTTGCCATTACCTCGCGGCATTCTATAGGCTCGTTTTTACTCACCAATTTTTCAATATATTGTTCAAGATAATCGGCGCATTCGGATATTAAAGAGAACATTTTTTTTATTTTAGCGGATGTAAAAGCGGACGACAACCTTATCCTTAAAGGTCGCCATCTTTTATGGTCTAAAGCGGCAAGATGCTGCGACAGTAGATCAATCTACGATATAATAAAAAACATAATTATAATCGAATAAATTTTCCATTTTTATTAAATTATAACAATTTGATTGAAGAAACTCAAGACTATTTAAAACTAATATGATTTTTCAATAATGGTTATTAGAAAATGTTAATTGATTACACAGGCCTGCGAGATTCAGTTAAAAAAAGCAGAGTAGGTGAATCTGATAGATTTTGTGATGCTGGAAACGAATCTGGCCGCAGAATTTTGTCAGCACATCAAGTTTTTGAGTAATTTGTAGTTGAATAGCCCAAAAATCGCTATTTTGGCCAATTTCATGAATTTATTGGGGAAACCAAATTTTTTGAAATATTTCTGTCAATGGCATCGTATAGTATTCACTTTCATCTTTCAAATCCACTTTCGATTACCGCCGCACGATTTTTTTCGCTTAGATATACAAGTTATAAGACCGGTCATGCATAGAGATCCAATAAGCCATTCTAAATCAACCGTGCCTCCTCTCTATCTCACTACGAATCAAAATTAGGGTAAAAACATACATTTTTAAATATCTTCTGTTACCTTTTGAAATTAAAAATGGCGCATCCAATATGGCGGATAGAATCACAATAAAAAGACATAAAATGTAGAAAAATTTATCAAAATGTGTAACAACTGTATTAAATATTTTTTTACAATACTTTTTTAGTAAAATCTGACATTTTTAGAACCTGACATATGTCAGTCTTTTCAAATTTCAAGATAGATCTATCATATTGATGTCTATGTAAATTTTCTTATAACTTCATACATATATATCTTAGCGAAAAAAAATCGTACGGCGGTAATCGAAAGTGGATTTGAAAGGTGAAAATGTGTACTATACGATGCCATTGACAGAAATATTTCAAAAAAATTTGGTTTCCCCACAATAAATTCATGAAATTGGCCAAAATAGCGATTTTTGGGCCATTCAACTACAAATTACTCAAAAACCTGACGTGCTGAGGAAATTCTGCGGCTAGATTCGTTTTCAGAGTCACAAAATCTATCAGATTCACCTACTCTGCTTTTTGTAATTGACAAATGCTCAAATTTCGCGGGCCTATGTTATTAAAAAATCGTAGTATATAAAATTATCACATTTATAGAAATACATTTATTCGAATATTATAATATACAATTTAAAATATTTACATACTTTTTCATTGACAATAGGAAATCCTCTGTTGGCAAATTTGGAAAAATCTTTGATAAGAATATCCTTAATTAAATCTGGATCTTTTACAATAAGAGCGGGTGTTATTCCAATGAATATTCCAATCATGGATTCATCTTTATACTCATTGTATATGTCCTTTAAATAATCACCTTCATACTTTTTATTAAGCAATACATCTTTATAATTACCAAAAACTGGTATTGGTTTTGGACCGCGAATGTCACGTGACTTCCAAAAGTCATAGATCGATGTAAGATAATAATAAACAGCGAGAAATACAGTCGCAATACCGCATAGTAGTATTTCCAAAGATCCCATCATTCTGAAGCTGTCAATCAATTATTTCGAGCGATGTTTGCTAAAAAAGAAAAAATAATAGTTAAAATAGATAAAAATTCATTTTAGAAAATTCAAAATTTAATGAAGGTTTATCACGATCTTATTTAGGGTCCATCTGCCACTGTTATTGACACAGTGAGGATATTGTTATTCACTAGAAAGATCTTGAGGGATGGTCACTCTATAGCATTGTGCTCGTCGGTACCGTTTCTCACAAAAGGCCAGTCGGAAGTCAGCATGCAATGCATGCGAACACCTCCACCGGCACTTATTTAGTCAGCGAGCAACCTTCCAGGGATCCTCCGTAACAATCGGCATTGCATCCATCGAGCGAGATGCCAACATCGTTCTGGAGTTGCATATCACCATGTTAAAAAGCGGCATTAGATGTGAGATCTGGATAGCTCAGTGGTCTAGAGCAGTTGCCCGGAAAGCGAAAGACTCGATTCTCTATCCAACCATTTGCACCTCACATATTTTTCTAGTTCACGAATATTGTTTTCTAGCAATTATTCGTTGGGCTGAAAAGTGTGTGAATGCTCTCTTCACAATATATGCTTCGATGCCGTTGCCACGGATGGATTCTGTCGCTCATTGGCTGAATGTGCGTACAGACACGTCTAACCTCTTAACACATACATCCTTATTTTTACTAGAAGATATCGAATCCGCAAAGAATTTCAAAGTTTTCCATTATTTTCAGAAATTGATGTCCAATATACCGTTAACTACAAATCTTTCATATTCAAAACACATTGTTTCGTATTATTTTCAATTTCGCTTATATTTCTGTAACGTCTATATTTTATCATGTATTTATCATTATTATAAGCATCTAGAATGGGCTATTTAATAATCTTATTAGTCTTATACACATCCGTTGTTGAAATCTTATTGTTGTATTGTAACAAATTATCGCCGGCTTCGAGTCGATTGTTATGAAAACGTGGCTACTTAGAAGAAACGAAATGATCATAAGATTTCGTAAATTCTCGGAACATTCGAGATTTGAGAGATTCGTGACATATAAGCTTCTTGGAGCCGATGGACACCAATTTCTAATCTTACCGCCGCCTTGACTAATAACACAGGTCTACAAGGTTTTGTTGTTGGGAAGCTGGGGGTCATTTCCGAAGTAATTTTCTGCGTAGAATCCGAATCCGAGGTCAGAATTGCCATCAACGTCGGCCCATCACGTCAGGATTTTGAGATATTTGAGGTTATATACTCGAAAAATGGCTTTTTGGGCTACTTTTGAGGTTACGTACAGGACGCACAAAATTTTTTAGCTCTTTTCTTCTAATTGCATCATTTAGTACTACTCTTTCCCTTCAAAATGAGCTGTCGAATGGTCATCTACGATTTTTCCTTGCAAAATTACGGCCATTTTAAGATGACATGATGAATTCCAAACCCTGCGCCGTTATAGCCCAACAACCTCATGAGCATCAGCGACCCCAAAAACCCATATATACAGTTTTCAGTCCAGGTTTTCGGGTTTATAGTTCAAAGTTTACAGGTTTAATGTGAATGCTTTTATGTACAAAATAATGAGAGGAATCGATTGATGTAAAGAAAACACATAATTGTTTCGAAAAAAAAATGTAATTGTTAATTGCAAATTACATTTTTTTTTTCGAAACAATTTTGTGTTTTCTTTACACCAATTGATTCCTCTCATTATTTTGTACATAAAAGTATTAAGGTAAGATAATCGAAAAATGAATATTTTACTAGATATTTTATGGTTTATGTAAAATTAAGAAATTATTTCAAGCCTTATAACTCGAAAAGTACTTGATGAAAAAATACTTTATTATAGTTTTTGGAAAGCTCTCGACATAAGCTATAAGAATATGCAATAAAAAATAGGTGGTTCCATTTAAGAAATTAAAGGTGTCCTTGACCTCACCTTAACGATGCCATCCAAGGTCAAATCAATGACACCATCTTATGTTCCCCTCAAAACCATACAATTTTTGTCGAAAACGTTTTTCTCTAAAATGCTTAGTTTTTGAAAGAAAAGGGGTGTACGGGTGATCTAGGACACCCTGTATATATATACGAAATTACTCGGGAAGATCTCCCCTATAACATATTTAAAAATAAAACAAATCGGGGAGGAGGCCCCTTTTATGCATAAATACCTTTTTTTTTTATATTTGTGTCGTCTATCAACGCTTGTGGTTTGTTTGCCTTTTAATTATTATTTTTATGATTCTTATCTATTAAAACCACTTCTAATTAAAGAAATTTTCTTTTTTATTTTAAATTTTATATAATTTTTCAGTACTTCAAACAAAAGATTTACAATTAGAGAAAAAGATTATTGAGACCTCAAATACGACGCAAAATCTACTTGTTTGTTTTATCTTTTTGCCAAAAAATTAATAATATATACAAAAAAAATAAAAGTAAGAAAACTGAATAGCTTTTCACACGTATTAATGCAAACTGTTGAAACTGCACTGCCATCGTTTTTTATGTCCTATGCCAATACATAACGTATAATTAATTTAAGATATACAATTAGATAATACTAAATACTTTTTATAATGCAGAACTCAGTATTCGATCTAAGAAAACAGTATTCGATCTAAGAAAAGATAAAAAGCGTAAAGATAAAATGTACAAAGCAAATATTTGTTCATCGTTGTTGCTAACAAAAGTTTGAGATCTAAGTTGTTGATAAGTTTATTTATGTATTCAAATTAAATATGAAATAACATATAGTATCGAATTAAGTAAAAATTTTATGAAAGAGGAGGGAGAGAGAGAGAGAGTAGTGATAATTTTTTGGAATAAAAAAAACATGAAATTAACAAATTTTACATTTTACATAAAGGGACATAAAGTCGGATTAAGTTGTTACGAATTTAAAAAATCGGAAAAAATTTATTTCCTATAATTGGGATATAAACTAAAGTAATTTTTATGAAAATATATACAATTTATCACATATTAATTTTTAAATATATAGCAAATATTAAATATGATCATAAAATTTTAAATATACACTCACCCGCAAAAAAAACGGACAACTAAATTTTAACACAATTTTTTCACATTTTCAAATAGCGATAAATCAGCAAATAATCACCGTATCGAGATGAAATAAAGCTCATATTAAAGCTTGAACATTTCTCTTAAAAACCAAGAAAACCAAATTTGAATTACAAAAAATGTTTTATAAAATGGCGGACGTTGAAGATAATCTTCGAAAAATGGGAAACAAATTTTTTTTTTCAACTGTTGCGTTGCTCAGGAGAATCTACACGCTAATATACAAATGTATGAGTTTTGAAGCTCATTTATTTCTTAACAAATCCATATTTTGAACAATTTTCTACGATCTTTTTTAATAAAGTTATACCGTTTTGAAGAAAATGTTGCAAAATAGGACTTTTCTTCAAAACGGCATAACTTTATTAAAAAAGGTCGTAGAAAATTGTTCAAAACATGGATTTGTTAGGAAATAAATGAGCTTCAAAACTAATACATTTGTGTATTAGCATGTAGATTCTCCTGAGCAACGCAACAGTTTAAAAAAAAAATTTGTTTCCCATTTTTCGAAGACTATCTTCAACGTCCGCTATTTTATAAAAAAATTTTTGTAATTCAAATTTGGTTTTCTTGGTTTTTAAGAGAAATGTTCAAGCTTTAATTTGAGCTTTGTTTCATCTCGATACGATAATTTTTTGCTGATTTATCGCTATTTAAAAATGTGAAAAAATTGTGTTAAAATTTAGTGGCCCGTTCTTTTTGCGGGTGAGTGTACTTTATAATATATGTTTTTTAAACCATATCCATCCATTGATAATGTTTTATCGCATTCTAGAAGGAAATCATGTTTAAATTTATTTACTTAGAATATGTTATCTAGAAAAATTATGTATGTGTCGTATGATTCTCTTGTGATTTCATTCGTAGAAGTGAATAATATATAGATTACCGTAAAATGTTCATACATTATGTAAGAGAACGTTGAATATGTGTCCAAAATGTGTAAATAATTTGTTATTTATTCTCGTTATTTTTTTATTTTTGTCCTACAACTTGATGAGAGAAAATATATTGCGATATAATCTTCTTCACATATATTTTTATTGCTATCACATATATTTGCACATACATTTATATACTATATATTTGTACAATTTGGCAGAATTTTTAAATATAAACTTTAATTAAAGGGTAATTATGCATAAAAAGGGCCCACCTTTGCACAAATGTGTTATTGACGTATGTTGTGAAGATGTTATCCCTGATTAACATTCTGAAGGTTTTAACCGGCGGTCGTTCCTTATTCAAAAGTTATTAACAAATAAATGTGAGAAATATTGACATAAAAATTCTACTTTATATGTTCACCGATTTGCTTTATTTTTAAATATGTTATAGGGGAGATTTTCCCGAGTAATTTCGTATATATATATATAAGGGTCGGACTCAAATAGTTTTGGAGATATAGGCTGAAAAAGGATAAAAATAATAAATACAAAAATAAGGTATAATAAATATAAAATAAGGTATAATAAATACAAAATAAGGTATAATAAATAAGGTATAATAAATAAAAATAAGGTATAATAAATACAAAAATATTGTAATTCGAGCAAAGCTCATCATGCAGGAAACATGGGCAGCAAATTTAGGCTGGGACGATCCGTTATCAATTAAACTCCAACAAGCGTGGAGCATATACGTAGAAGATTTAAAGGAGATACATACGATTCAAATTCCTCGTAAAGTTATATCGGGCGATGTAAATCAATTCTATTTACATGCATTTTGCGACGCATCATTAAGAGCGTACGGAGCATGTGTTTATTTACAAACGGTAGATAAAGATAACAATTTTAAATCAACGTTGCTTTGTTCGAAATCGCGAGTTGCGCCAATAAAAAATAAGACAATTACATTGCCGAGACTAGAGCTTTGCGGTGCTGTCATTTTAGTTAAATTGTTAAAAAATGTGCGAGAAGCTCTTAAAATCAAGTTCGACGGAATATATGCATGGAGTGATTCTACGATCACATTAGCGTGGATAGCAGGAGACCCATCGCGCCAAAAGACTTTCGTATCAAATCGAACGCTGAAATTCAGTCGATTCTTCCGTCGGACCATTGGTATCATGTCAAGAGCGAGGACAATCCTGCTGATTTGATTTCTCGAGGTATAAGTCTGAAGGACTTGCAACAATGCAAACTCTGGTGGGAGGTTTAATAACCTCACCGGTTATTAAAATTTGACGATCGTTTGCAATATGAAACGCGATTAACAAATTTATCTCAAGAAGAGACAGATGCCATTAGATCCGAGCAAAAATCAGAATTACGAGTATTTTTAACTATTGACAATTCTAAACAAATAATTTTAGAGTCATTGAATAAGTATTCTTCATTATCAAAGGTCGAGCGTATTCTAGCAATGATCTTTCGATTCATATCCAATTGTAAATTAGAGCGAGTAAAGCGTAAATTGGACAATATTTCAATTGACGAAATCAATAAGGTAAATCGATTATTAATTATAGAAACTCAAAAAATTCATTTTACGGATGACGTGTCGGATTTCAAGGCAGAGAAACAAATCATGTAGTAAATTGTTGTCGCTCAGTCCATTTATAGATAAAACCGGACTCCTCAGGGTGGGCGGCAGAATTCAAAATCCAAACGTAACATTTGATACAAAACACCCAATGTTAGGCGATTTTTGGCGATAGTTTGGTACATGTACCAAGGTTGTTTTTGGTAGAGGCGGAGCTTATTCTGGTACATAACATCTTATACCCTGGTTCATTTTTGGTATAGCGTGGTATCAACCAGCTAGATACCAAAACGACTAGCCTCTACCACAAACTACCAAACGCGCGAAAATGTTCTGGTAGAATCTGGTATACTTTGGTTGATATACCACAGTGACGCCAAAAATCGCCTTTTGTTACCTTCAGAAGGCAGGTTTACGCAATTGTTATTCGAACGCGAACATCGCAGATTACTGCATGCGGGTCCACAGGCGTTATTGTATTCGACAGAAGTACTGGCCGATCAAGGGAAAAAATATAGCGAGAAGGATTGTGCGAGATTGTATGATTTGCTATCGCAATAATCCGAAGCCATTATCACAAATAATGGGACAATTGCCGATGGACTGCGTGATTCTAAAACGTCCATTTTTCGTAACAAGAGTAGATTTTGCCGGACGAATTACAACACTAGGCCGAGGCCTACTCAATCGAGGCCAAGGTAGGAAAATGAACAAATCATATATCTCATTATTTATTTGTTTTGCAACAAGAGCGATACATCTAGAAGCGGTAAGCGATCTCAGTTCGAGTTCATTTATAACGGCTCTTAGACAATTTATCGGACGTAGAGGATGTCCGCAGCGCATTTTTTGCGATAACACAACCAATTTTGTTGGTGCACGAAACGAGCTCAACGAAATGCGACGATTTATTGTAAACGAAGCTAGAAATGTAGCTGAATTTTGTATTCCCAATAAGATTGAGTGGAAATTCATTCCACCATCAGCGCCTCATATGGGAGGTTTGTAGGAGGCAGGCATAAAGTCGTGTAAATTTCATTTAAAACGCATTGTAGGTCAGAGTCTTTTGACCTTTGAAGAATTAGCCACGGTTCTGACACAAATTGAAGCGTGTTTAAATTCGATTTGTCCGATTTGTCAACTTCCATCTATTCCCACAGACTTGCTACCGTTAACGCCTGGTCATTTTCTTATCGGTGAAGCATTAACTACTCTTCCGAATTTAGACTTAAGCGACGTGCTGATTAATAGACTTGACCGTTGGCAATTAGTTCAAAAATTAACTCAGGATTTTTGGCGACGTTGGAATAGAGAATATTTGACGTCATTGCAGGGCAAAACTAAATGGAAATTCGATAAAATCAATCTATCAATAGATGATATCGTTTTAATTCAAGATAATAACATGCCCCCTCTAAAATGGAAATTAGGTAGAGTAATCGAAACTCACATAGGTACAGATGGCAAGGTACGCGTAGTCACATTGAAAACCGCAATTGGAATTTGTAAGAGAGCGATCAACAAATTATGTAAGTTGCCGACGACTGATTCGTAAATGAAGTAAGATGTAAAAATTAATTGTCATTAATTGGTGGGCGGGATGTATGGAATTGGTAATGTATATCAAGCGTGCGATCTATAATCGATGCGTAGGGCGATCGCCTAAGCATTCGCGCAAGCGTGCGACTCAGTGGGGAGATCCTTAAGAGGGGATCCGAAAAGCGCGAGCGACACGTTTCTCGAAAAGAGCAGACTCTCTCGAAACAAGCCGTCGTCTTGGACCTGCTGCTCTAGCTCGTTAAACAAGTCCTTGATTCGAGTCAATAAAATAAAGTTATACAGTCCACTAATCGAGATTCTATTTGCATAACACCCAACAAATTTTATATAAATTTAAATTGTATTAAATGTATTTAAAATTATTATTTTTTCATATAATAGCTAAAATAGTAGGTTTATGAAAAAAATGCATATAATCTTTTTTGTAGTTTTTCAGCGGCTTTATTTTTTTCTTAAAATTTTTTTTCTCAAATCAATATTTTCGGAGATAAAAAGCATTAAAATTGTGAAATTCTTTTGTTAATAACTTTTTAATAAACAACGACCGCCGGCTATAACCTTCAGAATATTAATTAGAGACATGATCTTGACAACATATGTCAGACACATTTGTGCGAAGGTGGGCCTTTTTTATGCATAATTACCAAAGTTTTTTATTAATTAATGTTTTCAAATACTTCTTATATTTTTTACAAAATTTTTCATATTAATATATTTATTTAAATATTTCATATGTAAAAAAATAGAAACTTTTTTATTTATCATATTTTTAAAAGTTTATATCTAAAAAATATAAATTATTTTGTAATTACGCAATTTATAATATTAAAATGTATCTATTTAAAAGTAAAATTTAATTGCGCGCAATAATTAGTTTTAAAATCAATTATTTTGAACATTGCTTTATATAGATTTTCTATCTTTTATATTTTTATTTATCGTTTATATTTGCGAATTTAAATTTATAGAATATATTGCAAAATAAATTTCACAAATTATATATTATATTATATATAAAATTATATATAATATAACCCTCCCATTGGGTACACCTTGTCGAGGTGGGAGGGCTTAGTACTTGGATGGTGCCCTGAGGTTTATCTTAAATTTTTCTATTTAGGATAAATCTTAAGGCGCCTGAAGCTAAGTACCCAGTGCAACATTGCCACGAGTCGCACAATGGCTCATATGTGGTACGCGCATTTGATGCGTTGGACGCACATTGCGTCGACTTTCCGTCGTCGGTGCCGTCAACGTGTCGCGGACGGCGGCGTTTCGTTACCGCGTTTTCGCGTTTTAGTATTCTCGCGTCGTCGCGTTTTCACGCTTTCGCGTTAGACTTTTTGTATAAAAATCCCAATTTCATTATTGTCACTAGTCTCTACTTCCGATGCCAATTAACTGGGATGTTTTGAGTTTGCACACGTTGCTATGCAACGTACACTCGCGCTTCGTGCTTCGTCAAGTGATTCGGCCCGAATTGGTTAGAACCCGAGCGATTGCTCGGAATGGTCGTCAATGGGTCCCTTCTTTTTGCTCGTCTACAGCCATACGTACAGCGTGTGTTAACCCTGTCGAGACTCCGTCGAGTGGATTCCTTTAGGCACGATTTTCTCTCGGTAAAAGAGGTTGCTTCCCCTTTTTCTAAATTGTTGATTGTTAGCATTTAAAAAATGTGGGTATCCTCTTCTTTTGCCTTCTACCAGCCTCGTGTAGCATATAGCAACCGCGAGAGGCATAATATGTCCGGGCGGAGCACCTGAAATCGTGCTTAGCGGGTCCAGGTTCGATACGAGATAGGATAATTATGCGCGAAAAAGAGTTGGTGAACTTCATTTTCCTCTATCTCCGTCAATCGTTTCGTCTTTTTTCCGGTTTGGGCTTAATCTTTGCTCGTTGTATCGTTGCATTCCCTGTTGGCTCGAAGCTGATTCTCGTAAGCGAAATGGGATTTTCGCTCGTATCGAAACCGGAAGTGCCGTCCAAAGTATATACATATTAAGTATATACATCGCGCGATCAAATATAAAATTTTTAATCGCATCGAAATAGTGCGGAAATCGTTAAGTATCGCGCGTAAAATAGCGGAAATAGGGATATAATAATATCGCTCGCGAGTGCGGGAGTGCCGTTAAAAGTATCGCGCTCCAACAACATGAGAGGAGGAGGAGGCCTGGGAGAGGCATCTTGCATTAGTGGAGCAACAAGATGATGAATATCTTCTATTATTTATATATTAATTGTTATAAATCATTAACTGTTATAAACGAACAATAATTTGATCTTATTATTTAAATGAATTAAAGAGAAAGTTTTTATAAACGTCAGATAAAACTTTCTATTTAAAAAACAGTTTCAAAAATTTATAAAATTTTTCCATATGTGTTTATCTGCTTATTATTTTATATATCGGATATAAAATTCCGCGCGATAAAAATTTTTTGAAATATTGATTGCATTTTGTGAGCATTATTATAAATGAATTTTATATTTGTATGTTACAGACAACTAGCTTCGATAACAACTCCGCTGTTGCGCATCAGTGTCGGTGAGTGAGAAAAACTTTTATTTAACTTTAAGGTAACGGATTCGTAGAGATTGCAGATGTAGATGTAGATATAGATATAGATTGTAGATTGTAGATAAATCCGTTGCCTTAAAATGAATGAGCTGGATGGATTAAATTAAATAAATTTTAATAAGTTCTTTCGAAATGCTTTGCATCTATTGCGAAAATATATTAAAATATTAAAAAAAAGAAGAGATCAAGAAAAGATTTTTTTGTAAAAATTTTGTCCAATTTATTAAGTAAAGAACACGCATTAACAATTTTATCAATTTTATCAATTTTTGATGCTTCATTTTTATAATACGCACTTATCTTCTAATTTCTCATAGCTCATCCATCGTAGAAATTTTTTTGTAGATATTGTTTTTAAACTTTACTCTAACTTAATATAAAGTCAAATGATTAATTAATTAAATAATTTGTAATATGATAAATACACATTAATTTTATATTTTATTATAAAATATAATATATAGAAATTTGTAGTAATTTGGCTTTATTTCAGTTAATGGCTTATATTACAGTTAAAGCGAGAAGATTCAGAGATCAGTATACAAGACTTCATAAAACATTGAAGAAATTAAAAAAGAATAATGCAAAAATTAAAATAAAAATAAACAATCTAATCGCGCACTTTAACCGTTTATGGATTTTTTACATTAAATCCAAATCCAACGAGATAATCTTCAAAGAATTAAAGGAGTGCTGCTCTTTAACGCTGAAGATAATAAATAAATCTAGTTCAACGCATAGACGAAAACAATTCTCAGAATCAGGAGATCCTTATCTTTCACCACCTTTAAAGGAAACTTCTATCTACACTACAACCCAAGGACTGAAAACTATAAAATATGATCAGCTAAATATAAGCCATGACGAGAATACTTTCTATTATTTATGCTTATATATAAATAAGATCTCTAGCATTATTAATTGTAATCGTAACCACTACTCTTACATATATGTATACTTTTTATTATATTTTATATTTCCCCTTTATTATATAAGTTATTATATATTGTTATACTTCCCTGTACAAATAATTTTTAAGAAATGTTTAAATATTACGATATATTAAGATAATATATATACATCTGAGAATTATCTCAAATTTTTTCCTTTTCCAATATGTGTATAAAAAAAAAACGAAAAAAAAATTTTTATATATTAAATATATATAATTATATTATACATATACAATATAACTATCATATGAAAAGAAATTTTTTTTTAAACTTTCTCTCATTATTAACATTATTTTTATATATATTATCTTAACTTCTTATTTTTCCTTTGACAATAGATAAATTTAAATATATAGTTATATAAATATTAAGAAAATTTGGTTATATGTATATTGAGAAAGAGGGAATAGAGAACTATTCTTCCTTGCATTCCTTGTTTTTTTTCTATCTTATTTAAAGTCGAATGAAGACTACTTGATCATCAATATAATATAGAAATGTTAGCATATCATCGTCGTATCCGGTCTCGTATTGAAGTCTCGTAATAAAAAAGGGATAAATATCTCTTACATACATAGATAATACATAGATCAACGGCATGCAGCATGCATGAAAAATTCACTTCAAAATCATTAGAAAATCTAATGAAAATGCTTCATGATCATTAGATCTGCTCTTAATATTATCGCAACACGTAAATAGAGTGGAATCCGGATATCCAACTATTCTATAACCTACTCTACATAAAATTTCTGCTCATACTACAAAATAAGCTGTATATAAAAATTACGGCATAATAAAATTAACTCTGCAAACAAATGTGGAAACTGCATTGAAAAAAATATCCATATGTCAACAAGGCATTCTGAATTGAAATAGTGCCGAAAATCGCAAAACGAATGAAAAAAGAAAACAGGTTCTTCAACAATCCCTTTGACACTCGGCATATATATTTTTTTTTATCATTGATGACCAAGTAGCTATAATTACGTATATTCTTTAGTTTTATTTCTTCACATGTTAACGAAGAGGAAAAAGAGTTCTATAAAATTTTTATTACGTAATTATGTATAATATTACATATATACACAGATTTCTACTGATATCCATATGATATAAAATAAGTCAGAGAATTAAAATTCTTTTTATGCTCGATCATATAAAGGAAAGACGAAAAAATTAAGATAGCAGTTCTGAAATTAAGATTTCTTTCCTCCATTTAAAATAAAAAAATATATAGTATACATGTATAATACAAATAAAAGATAATTAATAAAGGTTTAAGAAAGAATAATTAATCATAAATAAAAAGAGAAAAAATATAATCATTACATAATCATATATTCTAATCATTATATGCTCTAATCATTAAACATTATTATCATTTAAGAATATGTTATAAGAAAATCTGTACAAGAAGGACGAGAGAACAAAGAAATAATTCTTGAAGTTGCCTATTTTTTCCTCCTTCTTTAAATAATAAAGGAGAACTAACTTATACTATTGTATAATTACACTATATACTTATATTATATTATTACACATTACCATAAGTACATAACAATGCGTATAGTAATTCTTCTTTCTCAGAAAGAAAAGAATCGAATATTTCTATTATTTGCAAATGTTGTGTACCCCCAACATTTGTTTAAGGCGGGGGGTGTTACGTCCGGTGGACTCCACGATTCTTTTCTTTCCTCGAAACGATATTGTGGAAGAAAAAAATCAAGGATCGGCTTGCATTTGAAACACAAAACGATCATTCTTCAGAATAATGATAGCGCATAGAAAAACGCAACCTAACTCGCGTACATAACCATTTAAGCCTAACAAATCTAATACTGAGAATGACCAGTCAAGATAGCGTTAACGAAACTCTAAATAAATTCGTGAATTATAAGACGAAAAGTTGTTATAAGAAATTCCAACTGTCCCGTATCTATTGGTACGGCTTTATGTTCGAAGCCTCTCTATCTAAAGAATTTTTAAAATAAAGATCTGGTTCTCGGGAAGATTGTCAAAATCTAAACATACAGCAATATTCTTGAAATTGATAGTGCACGTGCGCTCGTTCGACAGGCCACCCACAAGCGTTCTCCGAATCGTTAAATCATCAAGAACGATAAGCTAATCAACTTACTCCCACTCTCTACTGGATGGAGCTAAGTCTCGAGCCAAAGGACTTAACCAATAAAAATCTTAAGAAACGTCTCTCCTCCCAAAAATCAGTCTCCTTGTCCTTAAGAAGGGAGTATTAAAATTATTACAAAAGATTCCCACCATCCAGTAAGGAGGAGGAGTAATAACTTTAAAATGCAAGCGCAAGGCGCGACGCGCGCAATTAACACTACAGTTGACAGTTCAGTACGCTAATTCTTCCGACGAGCAGCAGTGCAGTTGACAGTTTAGTTCACAGTTCCAGTCAAGATTCAGTCATTCAATTTTAAAATTATATAGCCTCGGGGATCCTCTTTTCTTGCATTATGCAATTGAGTTATATCTGTTTTATCACAGTGAAAATGATTTTGTTAACATTTAATTGTGCATCGTGTGAATTTTTTGATGAACATCTCCATTACCCAGCTCTTCATGTTATAAACCTCCGACCTCAGCCATTGCAATTTTATCAACGCACTCATTTTTATGATACCAACGAGTTGTGAGTAAAATTGAGTAATTTTTATTTTCTCCCTTTCCCATATCTTACTATCTCACAATTTAAAATCTATGTCTGACAAATAAATTTAAACGGTTTAATAACCATTAAATTTTTACTAATTATTATCAATCAATCAATCCTTGTCTCACCTCTCCTCCAGTCTCATTCCTTGTTCTTCCTAATTCACATGGAATCTCCGTAAGGTGATTCGCGAACAATTCCCTGTTCGCCGGGAATCTCCGCAAGGCGATTCGCGAACAATTCCCCGTTCGCCGGGAATCTCCGTAAGGCGATTCGCGAACAATTCCCAGTTCGCCGGGAATCTCCGTAAGGCGATTCGCGAACAATTCCTTATTTCTCTTTATTAGCTCTTTCTGATTTATTTACCGAGAATTTATATTGTTTTCTATCTTTATATCTCGTTTCAGCCCTTCTTTATATATATCTTTTCATTTCTACTTTTTCTTTACTCCCTTTCGTTTTCTTTTAATTTCCCATCCTTATATTATAATTTTTATTATTACCTTTTATTTTCTCTTTATATTATTTTCCTTTGAATTATCATTACTTTTGGGAGAAACCGTTGAAATAGATGAATAATTTTCGAACTTAGACTTGGCGAATCTCTTATCTTAATTTTATTATTGTATTTTAATTTAGACCTGTGTTTCAGCGAATTTAGAAAATTTTAATTCTAACTATAACACATATGCGCAAGCGACGAATTCTATACTTCCCTTAATGAGTAAGCGTTATTCATATTTTTATTACACATTCACTTTTTATTTTGTTTTATTTCTTATATTACATTAATTATATGTATATTGTATTAACCAGTCAGAATTTAATTCTTAACGTAAATTCTTCCCTGTATATTCTGACTGATGACTTCCGAACGATTGTAACACCCGCGAGCATATATACATACACATACAGATACCCACTCACGCATACCTACAACTGCTAAGATATATTTTTCTTTCATTATTTTTTTTTATAATATATGTATTTTTAATTTAATGTATAATTTAATTATTTCAACCGTTCTCTTCCTTAAATCCTGAGATCGCACTAGGTCCCATCCCGCGTAACAAGGATTAAATTCCTTTACCGAAAAGGGGCCACCGAACGAATAGGCTTAAAAACGCAGCGTTAAAGAGACCTTCGGTCGCTGACCTGTGTCAGGCCCTTCACATTCGTTCGACCCGATCCATACACACGCCCGAATAAAGTGTGTCACGGGGTAAGTAAGTTGCGTCCTTCCATACGGCCCATCCATTCCAGGGTCTGGACGTAACAACATTAACTGTTTAGAAATTAAAAATATAGCATAAATGATTGTGATAATATTTATAAATACTTAATTATTCACTAATGTTATATAAAAGTTAATAATTGTTTAATTGTATTTAATCAATATAATATTAATTAAACAATATAATATTAAAAATATTGTATTATATAATATTATATATTATATATTATATAAATTATTATATAATATTATATATTATATATTATATAATATTATATATTATATAAATTTGTAAATACTTAATTATTCACTAATGTTATATAAAAGTTAATAATTGTTTAATTGTATTTAATCAATATAATATTAATTAAACAATATAATATTAAAAATATTGTATTGTATAATATTATATAAAAATATTATATTATATTACAATATAATTCATATTATGAATATTATGAATATTTCTAATATTATATTATAATATTACATATTATATTGTATTCCTTTTATACAGATATATATATATATATATATATATATATATATATATATGTGTGTATATATATATATCTGTATAAAACAAACATTACGTAAATATATAATCAACATCTATATATTAAGTTTGTAATACAGAAAAGGAATACAATATAATATGTAATATTATAATATAATATTAGAAATATTCATAATATTCATAATATGAATTATATTGTAATATAATATAATATTTTTATATAATATTATACAATACAATATTTTTAATATTATATTGTTTAATTAATATTATATTGATTAAATACAATTAAACAATTATTAACTTTTATATAACATTAGTGATTAATTAAGTATTTACATTTATAAATATTATCACAATCATTTATGCTATATTTTTAATATATATATATATATATATATATATGTATATATATATATATATATATATATATATATTGTTGCGTCCCCGCGTCTCGTCCCTGCGGTTGTAATCGCCACCCGTTGAGTTATTTCTGCGGCAAGTGCGTCGACGGCGGAAGATCGTCTCCGAGCGCGTTGTCAAGACGTTGTTATAAACAACGACTGTCATGGAGTCTTGAGCCAGCTGTCGGGCTATGCGGACGCGTTTCGATCCGCGGCTTATTAATATCGTTATATCTGTCTTCTCCGAGTTCTGTGTTGTGTTCATTAAAGTTCTTGAGTTCTTAACAACCGAGTTCTTATTTACGAGTGCGCGAGTGAGAGCGCGAGCGAGTACGCGGGTGCCGATCCTTGTGTCGCGCGCGTTCGATAAATATCGTTCCGCGGACGCAACATTTTGGGGGCTCGTCCGGGATAAGAACGGACAGCAGTGATATTGTACGATGCTCTATAGCTGCGAAGAGGAGGAGGCGTGAGCAATCCGAGCCGCCGTCAGAACCGAGAGCGTCGAAGTCGGCGGCGTCGGAGACGGCGAGGGCGACGGAGTCGGCCGCTTCTGCGAGGAAGCCGGTCTCCACAGTCACAGCTAAGTCGCTCCAATATTATAAATAATAATTTTGTGAGAGCGGCTAAACGCGGTCAGATCGGCACGCGTGGTTTGTTTACGTTAAAAAAAACGTTATGTTAAAAATGTTTCCTTTTTTTTTAAATTTTCTTTTAAAAAAAGAATGAACTGGTGTGTGTAAAATTGAGGCGGGCTCGGATGTATCTTGGATAGGGGATTAATTCTTTCATTAGAATGCCTGGATGGCAATATTCGTAATTTCCGGTGCTTGTTTTAATAATGGTTGTTTGGGTTCTTATTATCTTTGGAAGAATTGTAATTGGTAGAGTAATCCTCGAAGTGTTGTGGGAAGGACTCCCAAATTTATTTTGATTAGGGTATGGTTCTACATCCGAGGCCCGAAAAGAAAGTTTTGGATGAAAAAAAATGGTGCTTGTTACTTGTTTAATTGTTTTTGTTGTTTAAGGAAAAGAAATTTTGGTAAAAATTCCGAATTTGGCAACGAGGGAAAAAGAAAAATTAAAGAAGGAGAGAGAAAGACGACGATAACCAGAAGGGATAAAGGCTGCCTCACCCACGGTTTTTGCCCGTGGTTTTCCCGTGGGTCTTCGGGCGAATGCCGAGGCAGGGGCCTGAGGAGTTCTCTTGGGAGAACGGAGGGTCCACGAGAAGATAACCCCCCCCCCTCTGGCCTGAAGATTTTAGTGGAAATTTGTGAATCACTGGAGTCGTTTGGCCCCAGGATGGTGTGCAGTTCGGTAACCTGGAACAGCAGTTCAGGGAGAACATGGAAGCACATCGGGAACTATAATTCGACCAGATTCCTGAAGAAACTTGCCACTTTGTGATTGTCGGGACGACAATCTTTCGAAGAGAAGGGCAAGTGTTACGTCCCTGGTTTGAGTCGCGGTCGGGTCTGTCTTGAAAAGGAAGAAGATCTCGTTGTCAAGAGGTTGTTGACGGAGCAGCCGTCATTTGAGTCGGAAGCCAGCTGTCAAGCTGAGCGGTCGCGTTTCGATCCGCGGCTTATTAATTATCGTTACATTCTGTGTTCTCTGAGTTCAGTGTTGTGTTCATTAAAGTTCTTGAGTTCTAACCAACCGAGTTCTTATTTACGAGTGCGCGGGTGCCGCGTAATTAGCGTGTGCCGATCGTTTGTGTCGCGCGCGATTCGATAAATATCGTTCCGCGGACGCAACAATATATATATAATTATATATATATATATATATATATATATGTAGCGACACACATGCGCTACGTCACCCTCATCGTTGACCGCGTAGGGACGATTGTCTCCTACTCCGCTTTCACTTTCGTAAATTTTACAACCCTTGCATGTTACGCAGCCTTCCATCGATCCCTTACATCGCCGATTAACATATGGCAAGCACACGGTTTTTTCCTACACAACGGTCACTCGTCCCTCCGAGAATCTTTCCGATTATAAAACTTTCTCCCGAATCGTGCATGCCGAATCCTGGTTTTCCAGGATTCATTCAGTATCTTCAGATTCGTTCAGCTTTCGACGAGTCTACAGCGCATCTACAGACAGCTCACATCGCGCCTTCACACAGTACACACAAGACTTCACATAGTATACAAGACGCTCAAATTTATAGATTGAAATAAACTCGGAGCTATCTAACTGCGAAACGTTAATTTCTTATATCCTGAGATCACCCACAGAATTGGTGACCCCGACGTGATCGCGTGATCTCGCGTACGTGTATCGTTTTTTTTTGTCGTAAAGTGCATTTGTGGGTGACCGTGTAAGTACATGGAAGAATTAAAGGAACCGACAGTGAGACTCAATCGCTATCCGGATTATCATGGCCGAAGGAAGCTCTGCCGCGGCGATCGACCTCGTAGCCATCAAGATTCCACCATTCTGGGCTCATGACCCTGAGCTGTGGTTCCGCCAGGTGGAGAACCAATTCGCACTCTCAGGGATCACGAGCGATGACACGAAATTTTATTACATCACGGGCAACCTCGAAGCCCGATACGCCGCGGACGTCCGCGATATACTGCTCGATCCGCCCGCGACCGAGAGATACCAGCTCCTCAAGACGGAGCTCATACGCCGGCTCGGTACCTCGCAGGAAAAGAAATCGCGGCGATTACTGGAACACGAAGAGATAGGAGACCGCAAGCCGTCCCAATTCCTCCGCCATCTACGCGGGCTGGCGAGCACCGCTGTTCCGGACGAGTTGCTCAAAACCATCTGGCTAGGGCGACTCCCAGCGTCCATGCAAGCCATCCTGGTAACTCAGGCGGAAGCTGGTCTGGATAAGATGGCCGAGCTCGCCGACGCGGTAAGCGACGCTTTGCCCGAAAGACGCCATATCCGCGGCCGTATCCGCGGACTCGTTCGAGCCGATGCTCGAGCGATTGACCATCCATATGACCGCCAAGATGGGGGAGTTGGTGAATGGACTCCGTCAAGAGATCGCGGCGGTCAACGACCGTGTTTCGGCGCGCGGTAGTCGCTCACGGGAGCGGCGCTCCCCATCCAGGCAGCGCGCGCGCAGCCGCGGCCACAGCAAAGACGGAATCTGCTGGTATCACTGGCGATTCGGGGCCGATGTGACAAGGTGCGAACCGCCGTGCAACTTCCACGCGGGAAACGATCAGGGCGGTCGTTAATGGAGGCAAGCGACCCGTGCCCTACGTCCCTCCGTCTGTTCGTCACGGACAAAGACTCCAGGACGGAATTTTTGGTCGACACCGGCGCCGATCTCTGCGTTTATCCACGATCGTTTCTACGCGGGCCGCGTGAAAAGACAACGTACGAGTTCACCGCAGCGAATAACAGCATCATCGCGACTTACGGAACGATTACGATTACGCTCAACCTCGGGCTACGCAGGGCCTTCACGTGGAGGTTTGTCATCGCTGACGTCTCTAAGCCAATTATCGGAGTGGATTTCCTGGCGTTCTACGGCCTACTCGTTGACATTCGCGGCCGCCGCCTCTTAGATCAGTTGACCTCGTTGACTGTCAAAGGTCACGTTGCAACGTGCGACATTCCCAGCATCAAAACGATCGCCGGGACATCGATCTACCACGAGCAACTGCGGAAGTTCCCGGAGATCACACGCCCGGGCGGCGCCCCCTCCGAACCGAAGCATTCGACGCGGCATCACATCCGAACATCGCCTGGGCCCCCCGTGGCGAACAAGCCAAGACGTTTGCCGACGGAAAAACTGCGCGCGGCCAAGAAGAAGTTCGAGACAATGATACGATTCGGAACGGCACGACCATCGGAAAGCTGTTGGGCATCGCCGCTGCACATGGTCCCGAAGAAAGCCAGCGACGAATGGCGACCGTGCGGAGATTACCGAGCATTGAACGCAAGGACCGTGCCAGATCGGTACCCCGTGCGTCACATAGAAGACTTTGCGCAGTCGTTAAGAGGTAAAAATATTTTTTCAACCATAGATTTAGTTAGGGCGTACAACCAGATTCCCGTCGCACCTGAAGACATCGAGAAAACGGCTATCACGACACCGTTCGGGTTATTCGAATTCCCGTTCATGTCGTTTGGCCTACGCAACGTCGCGCAAACGTTCCAGCGATTCCTCGACGAAGTCCTCCGAGGCATGGACTTCTGCTACGCGTACATAGATGACATACTCATCGCATCGACCTCCGAACGCGAACACCTGCAGCATTTGGAGGCCGTGTACGAACGGCTGAGAAAATATGGCGTGATCATCAACCAGACCAAGTGCGTGTTCGGGCAGACAGAAGTCAAATTCCTTGGCTACCGAGTTTCCGCCGAGGGAACCCAGCCCTTACCCGAAAAGGTCGAAGCCATCCGGAATTATCCACAGCCAACTACGGCGAGACAACTGCGACAGTTCCTGGGTATGTTAAACTTCTACAGGAGGTTCATACCCAGGGCGGCTCAGCTCCAAGCGCCTCTGAACGACCTGCTCCACGGAAATATCAGGGGCAAGACCCCCATCACCTGGACCACGTCGACGCAGGTCGCCTTCAACGAATGCCGGGAGAGCATTGCGCAAGCGGCCCTACTGGCTCACCCCGAACCTAACGCGCTGCTTGCAATAATCTCCGACGCCTCGGACTTCACGGTGGGGGCGGTCCTCCAACAACGAATCGGCGATAGTTGGGAACCATTAGCCTTCTTTTCCAAAAAACTAAGTAGTGCCGAAAAGAAGTACGGCGCATACGACCGGGAACTCCTCGCCATCTACCTTGCTGTCAAGCACTTCAGACATATGGTAGAGGCTAGGACCTTCACGATCTATACAGACCACAAGCCGATCACGTTCGCCTTCCGACAGAAAGCCGATAAGTGTTCGCCCCGGCAGTGCCGTTACCTCGACTTCATCGGCCAATTCTCAACCGATATCAGGCACGTATCCGGCAAAGACAACATCGTCGCCGACGCCCTTTCACGCATTGAAGAAATCGCAACCGTGGACTACGAAGCGCTGGCAGCATCGCAAGAGACCGATAGCGAGTTGAGGACCTACCTGGACGGAAACTCAGCACTGAAGATAAAAAAGGTACACCTACCGGGGACATCGGTAAGCGTGCATTGCGACGTATCGTCAACAACAGCAAGACCGTTCATCACCGAGCAGTTCCGCCGGGCGGCATTCGAGTCGGTACATCAACTCGCGCAACCAGGTATCAAGGCGACCGTCAAGCTGGTCACTCAACGATTCGTCTGGCCGTCGGTTAAAGCCGATTGCCGAAGATGGGCAAGAAGCTGCGTGGAATGCCAGCGCTCAAAGATAACTCGTCACGTTTCGGCGCCGTGCGGAGCCTTTGCGCCACCGTCAGCGAGGTTTGAGCATATACATCTCGACCTCATCATCATGCCCATCTCGGAAGGCCACAAGTACTGCCTGACCTGCATCGACCGATTCTCTCGATGGCCGGAAGTTATACCACTCATGGACCAGGAAGCCACCACCGTCGCTCGCGCCTTCTATGAGGGCTGGATAGCCCGATTTGGCACTCCGCTTCGCATTACCACTGATCAAGGGAGGCAATTCGAGTCGCAACTATTCAAGCAACTTAGCGCGCTGTACGGGGTGACTCACCTCAGGACAACAGCGTACCACCCGGCGGCCAACGGAATGATAGAGCGACTATATCGACAGCTCAAGGCAGCCATCAAGTGCCACGAGAATGATCAATGGACAAATGTTCTCCCTACTGTTCTACTCGGTATCCGAACTGCGTGGCGAGAAGATTTGGGGGCGACCACAGCTGACCTTCTCTACGGCGAATCAATCCGGCTGTCCGGAGAGTTCTTGGCTTCAAGAGCACCCCTAGAAGACGACGCAGCCGAGTACGTCAAAGACCTAAGGCAGCACCTTCGAAGACTTCGCCCGACAAACGGCACCCGCCACGGCGAACACCGAACGTTCGTCTTCAAAGACCTCGGTACCACGGACCAGATATTTGTGCGTCACGATGCACCCGGAGGACCTCTGCAGCAACCATACGATGGGCCCTACAAGGTGGTTCGCCGCAAATCAAAAGCATTTGTGGTTCACATCCGAGGCAAGGATGTAACCGTGTCCATTGATCGGCTAAAGCCCGCTTACACCATCTCGGAAGACGGAGACAGAGGAATGACTAGCTCGCTACCAACCGAGCAGCGTCTAACGAGCCCTCTAAGTGCCAGCCCATCGTCGCAGTCCGTGCCATCAGACCGGGACGCCCCAACAAATCCAGCAAGGAGGACTGACCCACCACCCGCCCAGGAACCGATCAGGATCGCCCCACGGCACGCTACACGATCGGGCAGACGAGTCCGATTCCCCGACCGACTTCAGGGCAGTTTCTCGTGATTGGCCAAATCACTAGCAGGGGGGTACTGTAGCGACACACATGCGCTACGTCACCCTCATCGTTGACCGCGTAGGGACGATTGTCTCCTACTCCGCTTTCACTTTCGTAAATTTTACAACCCTTGCATGTTACGCAGCCTTCCATCGATCCCTTACATCGCCGACTAACATATGGCAAGCACACGGTTTTTTCCTACACAACGGTCACTCGTCCCTCCGAGAATCTTTCCGATTATAAAACTTTCTCCCGAATCGTGCATGCCGAATCCTGGTTTTCCAGGATTCATTCAGTATCCCGCTTTCGACGAGTCTACAGCGCATCTACGGACAGCTCACATCGCGCCTTCACACAGTACACACAAGACTTCACATAGTATACAAGACGCTCAAATTTATAGATTGAAATAAACTCGGAGCTATCTAACTGCGAAATGTTAATTTCTTATATCCTGAGATCACCCACATATATATATACATCTTTTTATATGTGATTTATATCTTTTATATATGACAAAAAAATAGTTACTATAATCAAAATTTTAATTATAATTTATTGAATACTATTACAAAAATTTTATAATGCACAGAAAATTCAAATACTATAATCTAACATAATTAATTTCTTTTACTTTATGTATATTAAAAAACAAAAAATATATATATATACATTAATTAAATGTATATTGTTATATAACTATTACATAACATATTTTTATATTTCTTTACTAGTGTGGACCTCGTGTTTTTAATTTAACGTTTAGAGGTTTCACGCTAGATAAAGCCACATCCATATTCAATCGTATTTCATTTATTTTAATATTAGAATCCGCTTCAAATATGAAATTGCGTATTAATGTTGCTAATAGAATTTTTATCGATAAGAAAGCAAATCTATTACCTGCAAAAACTTGTTAGTTAATTATAAATAAATTTTTAGCGTAATATCTTGTGATTTATTGCTCACCTATACAATTTCTTACGCCATAACTAAATGGCATGTAATGTTTCTGTGATATTTCTATTTTGTCTGGCAAAAATCTGTCTGGATCAAATGTTAGTGCATTTTGCCAAAACTTTTCATTTCGGTGGAGAGCTATTATTATCAATAAAACTTCCGTGCCTTTTGGCAAGATAGTGTTTCCTAAAATATATATCTCTTCATATTTAAATGTTATTAAAAAAAGATATAAGAAATAGTATTTTATGTATATATATGTATATATATATATATTACTAATATACTACTAATATATATATATATATATATATATATATATATATATATATATATATGTGTGTGTGTGTGTGTGTGTGTGTGTGTGTGTGTGTGTGTGTGTGTGTGTGTGTGTGTGTGTGTGTGTGTGTGTGTGTGTGTGTATATGGCATATACAAGACAATAAATAGAAGTAGTTTATATACAGGGTGTTTCATTTTAATTTCCCCAGGCAAATATTTCGAAAAATAATGAAAATTCGAAGAAATGTTTCAGACAAAAGTTGTATGGATTCAAGGGAGATATAAGATGGTGTCATTAATTTGACCTTGAATAGTTACTTGAAGGTCAGGTGATGGTCACCTTCAATTTTTTAAACGGAACTGCCTACTTTTTATTGCATATTCTTGCAGCTCATCTCGAGAGCTTTCTGAAACACTATAATTAAGTTAGTTTTCATTAAGTACTTTCGGAGTTATGAGGCTCGAAATTATTTCTTAATTTTACATAAACCGTAAAATATCTTGTAAAATATTCATTTTTTTATTATCTTACCTTAATACTTCTATGTACAAAATAATGAGAGAAATCAATTGGTGTAAAGAAAACACATAGTTGTTTTTAAGAAAAATTATGGAATTGTTAATTGCAAATTACATATTTTTTCTTCGAAACAACTATGTGTTTTTTTTACACCAATTGATTCCTCTCATTATTTTGTGCATAAAAGTGTTAGGGTAAAATAATCGAAAAATAAATATTTTACAAGATATTTTACAGTTTATGTAAAATTAGGAAATGATTTCAAGCCTCATCGGGAAGAATTTAATGAAAACTAACTTAATTATAGTGTTTTGGAAAGCTCTCGAGATGAGCTGCCAGAATATGCAATAAAAAGTAGGCAATTCCATTTAGAAAATTAAAGGTGACCTTCACGTGACCTTCAGGTGACTCTTCAAGGTTAAACTAATGGCACCATCTTATGTCCCCCTCGAAACCATACAACTTTTGTCTGAGACATTTTTTCGAATTTTCATTATTTTCTGAAATATTTGCCTGGAGAAATTAAAATGAAACACCCTGTATAAGAACAAAATGAGCACATAATTCTTAAATAATAAAATATATTTGTAATTATTCTTTAAAAATTATGGTTTTTCGTGTTTAAACTATATAATGATCATACGTATCATAATACGCATATAAAACAATAGAATTATTATATTTGAAAACATACCTATTTTTACATCCTTAGTTAAAGACCGCCCAATAAATGGAACAGCTGGAAATAGTCTCATTGTTTCTTTTATTACACAATGTAAGTATTCCATGTATTGTAAGTCCTCATATTTAATAGGATCAGTCCCACAAATTTCCTTAATTTCTTTATATACTTTATTCTATTGTAAAATTAAATAAGATATTTAATTATATAAATATAAACATGTACAATATATAAGAGAGATGTAATCTTATTAATTACACTTACAAATTTTTATCATTTTGATATTAAAATGCAGATGATGGGAGGGCCCCGTTAGCCTACAAATTTTTTGCCAACAATGTCCTTTGCCGACATCCCGTTCGCCGACATTCCGCTTGCGCACAAAAATTATTGCCTACAGATCGATTGCCTACAAGCTCTATTGCGCACAAATAAAAAATTAAGAAATGGATGTACGTTTGCACACACGATAATTTTGCGCACACACAGCATTGCACACATAATATTATTGCCTACAGATCGATTGCCTACATGCTATATTGCGCACAATAAAAAAAATTAAGAGACGAACGCACGTTTGCACACCTAATATTATTGCCTACAAATCGATTGCCTACATGCTCTATTGCGTACAAAAAAAATTAAAAGAAGGACGCACCTTTGCACACATGACAGTTTTGCGCACGAAATCACATTGCACACGGAATATTATTACTTATAGATTGATTGCCCATAATTTTTTGAAAGTTCTATGTATATTAAATCAAATAAACTATGGTTTTAGAAAATTAATGAAAATTAACGTTGTAATCTTCTTTTGACAAATGATAAAACATTGTAAACGTAACATACATGAAACGTTGACGCACACACGCACGCACTCGCGCACGCACACACGCACACACATACACGCACACACATACACGCACACACACGCACACACATATGCACGCACGCACACGCATACGTCTATATGCAAGACTCAATTTCATGACTTTCAATTTTTAATGATATGCTTTTAGAGATAAATATGTTGTATTTAAGATTGTGGTTTCGTGGGAAATAATCTGAATGAGAGTTATGCGGAAGAGACTCTTTACGCAATTGTAAAGCAAAATCATATTTATATTCATAATCATATTCTGCAATATTCTTTATTACGCAAAATGCAATTTAGACATATCACAATTTTTTATTCTACAAACAAGCTCTTTTATAAACACATGAATTTTTTTGTACATTAGTTTTTTTTATGTTTAAGGAACATAATATGTAGAAGATCTTGATTCCGCCAATTTAACAGTTTTAAAAATACTTTGACAAAATATTCTTACATATCATTAGATATGTAAGATTCAAATAACAAAGGAAATCTACCAATTATTTAAACTAAATTAACCATTGAATATATAAAATAAAAATCGTTAACTAATGTTAAACTTTAAATAAAAGAAATATATACGCTATTTAATGGAATCATTTATAATATATCAAAATAATAACAATATCATAAAATTAATTATATAATATCATAAAATATCAAATAAAAATTCAACATTATATTAATAATATTATGTCACATCAATAATATTATGTTATAATAACGCGAATACAATTAATATATTCCTCCCGACATAACGGACATTTTTTATCTTCTAATCGTTATTCGCAATCATTGCAAATACACAAGTGCCCGCATGGCACAAACATATGCGTTGCAGTTGTGTTCAAACACGTGCAACATGCATTGCGTATGTGTTCGTTTGATATTGGACTCGACGGAACAGGATGAAAAGGTAAATTCTTCTGTTCATCGTCGTCTGAATTATCCAGAGCACCGTAATCATCCTCTGGGATATCAAAAATATGTTCATCTGCCAAGTATATAAAAAAATTTATTAATAATTGATAATAATATTAATAAAATATAAATAAAATATGTACACACATACACATACTTTCATTTATCATTTCATTTTCAATAACTGTCACACTAGCGATCAGCTCCTCTGTTCTTCCGCTTTCTTCAGTATTCGAAGTCTCTGAAATAATAATAAATCATAATGCATTATAGCGCAGATTAAGGAAATGGCATCATATCTATTACAACGGACGTTTTATTAGTGAAGGTGCAAACTTAATAACACATTAAACAATATAAAGAGATGTATCAGCGATGAATAATAAAAACATGTAATTTCTCACCTTCCACTTCTTGACTTTGATTTGATAATCTTGCTAGTCTACCGCGTCGTCCGCGACGGCTAGGAGGCCTGCCACGACCTCTCCTCCCTCTAACCGCAGGTCCAACGTTTAAATTAAGAGTTCGAATGTCTTCAGATGCAGGTATGAAAAATATAAATAACTAAATGAATATATGCATATACACACGCATACGCGCACGCACATACATTGTGAGAATTATCGCAATAGTAGCGAGTTTTTTTGCCTCAAATAAATGCTATTATTTTAGAAAATTTATGAATATGCCTATGTATATTCACATAAAGTGTGACGCAATTCGCAATTTATCTTATTAATTTGGAATTCCATTTTTCTTATCGATATTTTCGATAAAAGAGATGTAATTCCAAATTAATAAGATAAATTGCGAATTGCGTCACATTTTATGTAAATATGCCTATGTATATTCACATAAAGTGTGACGCAATTCGCAATTTATCTTATTAATTTGGAATTCCATTTTTCTTATCGATATTTTCGATAAAAAAGATGTAATTCCAAATTAATAAGATAAATTGCGAATTGCGTCACATTTTATGTAAATATGCCTATGTATATTCATATACATAGGCATATTTACATAAAATGTGACGCAATTCGCAATTTATCTTATTAATTTGGAATTACATCTTCTTTATCGAAAATATGGATAAGAAAAATGTAATTCCAAATTAATAAGATAAATTGCGAATTGCGTCACATTTTATGTAAATATGCCTATGTATATGAATATACATAGGCATATTTACATAAAATGTGACGCAATTCGCAATTTATCTTATTAATTTGGAATTACATCTTTTTTATCGAAAATATCGATAAGAAAAATGGAATTCCAAATTAATAAGATAAATTGCGAATTGCGTCACACTTTATGTGAATATACATAGGCATATTTACATAAAATGTGACGCAATTCGCAATTTATCTTATTAATTTGGAATTACATCTCTTTTATCGAAAATATCGATAAGAAAAATGGAATTCCAAATTAATAAGATAAATTGCGAATTGCGTCACACTTTATGTGAATATACATAGGCATATTCATAAATTTTCTAAAATAATAGCATTTATTTGAGGCAAAAAAACTCGCTACTATTGCGATAATTCTCACAATGTATGTGCGTGCGCGTATGCGTGTGTATATGCATATATTCATTTAGTTATTTATATTTTTCATACCTGCATCTGAAGACATTCGAACTCTTAATTTAAACGTTGGACCTGCGGTTAGAGGGAGGAGAGGTCGTGGCAGGCCTCCTAGCCGTCGCGGACGACGCGGTAGACTAGCAAGATTATCAAATCAAAGTCAAGAAGTGGAAGGTGAGAAATTACATGTTTTTATTATTCATCGCTGATACATCTCTTTATATTGTTTAATGTGTTATTAAGTTTGCACCTTCACTAATAAAACGTCCGTTGTAATAGATATGATGCCATTTCCTTAATCTGCGCTATAATGCATTATGATTTATTATTATTTCAGAGACTTCGAATACTGAAGAAAGCGGAAGAACAGAGGAGCTGATCGCTAGTGTGACAGTTATTGAAAATGAAATGATAAATGAAAGTATGTGTATGTGTGTACATATTTTATTTATATTTTATTAATATTATTATCAATTATTAATAAATTTTTTTATATACTTGGCAGATGAACGTATTTTTGATATCCCAGAGGATGATTACGGTGCTCTGGATAATTCAGACGACGATGAACAGAAGAATTTACCTTTTCATCCTGTTCCGTCGAGTCCAATATCAAACGAACACATACGCAATGCATGTTGCACGTGTTTGAACACAACTGCAACGCATATGTTTGTGCCATGCGGGCACTTGTGTATTTGCAATGATTGCGAGCAACGATTAGAAGATAAAAAATGTCCGTTATGTCGGGAGGAATATATTAATTGTATTCGCGTTATTATAACATAATATTATTGATGTGACATAATATTATTAATATAATGTTAAATTTTTATTTGATATTTTATGATATTATATGATTAATTTTATGATATTGTTATTATTTTGATATATTATAAATGATTCCATTAAATAGCATATATATTTCTTTTATTTAAAGTTTAACATTAGTTAACGATTTTTATTTTATATATTCAGTGGTTAATTTAGTTTAAATAATTGGTAGACTTCCTATGTTATTTGAATCTTACATATCTAATGATATGTAAGAATATTTTGTCAAACTATTTTTAAAACTGTTAAATTGGCGGAATCAAGATCTTCTACATATTATGTTCCTTAAACATAAAAAAAACTAATGTACAAAAAAATTCATGTGTTTATAAAAGAGCCTGTTTGTAGAATAAAAAATTGTGATATGTCTAAATTGCATTTTCCGTAATAAAGAATATTGCAGAATATGATTATGAATATAAATATGATTTTGCTTTACAATTGCGTAAAGAGTCTCTTCCGCATAACTCTCATTCAAATTATTTCCCACGAAACCACAATCTTAAATACAACATATTTATCTCTAAAAGCATATCATTAAAAATTGAAAGTCATGAAATTGAGTCTTGCATATAGACGTATGCGTGTGCGTGCGTGCATATGTGTATGCGTGCGTGCATATGTGTGTGTGTGTGTGTATGTGTGCGTGTGTGTGTGCGTGTGTGCGTGCGCGCGTGCGTGCGTGTGTGCGTCAACGTTTCATGTATGTTACGTTTACAATATTTTATCATTTGTCAACGGAAGATTACAACGTTAATATTCATTAATTTTCTAAAACCATAGTTTGTTTGATTTAATATACATAGAACTTTCAAAAAATTATAGGCAATCAATCTATAAGTAATAATATTCCGTATGCAATGTGATTTCGTGCGCAAAACTGTTATGTGTGCAAAGGTGTGTCCTTCTCTTAATTTTTTTTGTGCGCAATAGAGCATGTAGGCAATCGATCTGTAGGCAATAATATTAGGTGTGCAAACGTGCGTTCGTCTCTTAATTTTTTTTATTGTGCGCAATATAGCATGTAGGCAATCGATCTGTAGGCAATAATATTATGTGTGCAATGCTGTGTTTGCGCAAAATTGTCGTGTGTGCAAACGTACATTCGTCTCTTCATTTTTTTATTGTGCGCAATAGAACATGTAGGCAATCGATCTGTAGGCAATAATATTATGTGTGCAAACGTGCGTTCGTCTTTTAATTTTTTTTATTGTGCGCAATAGAGCATGTAAGCAATCGATCTGTAGGCAATAATATTATGTGTACAATGCTGTATGTGCGCAAAATTGTCGTGTGTGCAAACGTACATTCATCTCTTCATTTTTCATTTGTGCGCAATAGAGCTTGTATGCAATCGATCTGTAGGCAATAATATTATGTGTGCAATGCTGTGTGTGCGCAAAATTGTCATGTGTGCAAACGTATATCCATTTCTTAATTTTTTATTTGTGCGCAATAGAGCTTGTAGGCAATCGACCTGTAGGCAATAATTTTTGTGCGCAATCGGAATGTCGGCAAACGGGATGTCGGCAAACGACACTGTTGGCAAAAAATTTGTAGGCTAACGGGGCCCTCCCCAGATGATTATTAAGATTAATGCAGACATTTTATAGTTGTATTAAAATTCTTAATTTAATTGAAACATTACACACAAAATTTTTATTTAAGCAAATTTATAATAAGTTTTGTATACAACATATTATATTTTTGTTTATTACATATTTCTTGTTTGCTGATTTGTTATAAATCTACTTTGAAAAAAATGTTTATAAAATCCAAATTTAAATTACAATTTGAACAAAGTATGGTAATTTAATATAATAATTTAATCATTTTATTAATATCATTAGAAATTATTTTATAATTATATATAACAATATATCAAAAAGGATTCTGAGCGAATTATTATTTGTGAAAATAATAGAATTTATTGAGAACTTTCTTGATTATTACTAGAAGAATATTTTTTTATATTCATCGTTAAAAATTGTACTAATACTTCGTTTATTATTCCAAATTAATTGTATTCGAATAAATTTAATAAATACTTACTTGTATATGTGGGTGCAAGGCTAGCATAAAGATAGCAAAATCTAATGTTACAGCGGATGTATCTGAGCCCTAATAAATAAAAATTTTATTTATTAATTAATACGATAATCAAATAGAAACATATATATACTGATATATATATATATATATATATATATATATATATATATTATCCTATTCTTAACTTTAATTAAAAACTAACTAACTTTAATTAAAAAAAAGTAATTCAATAATCTTTGTCTATTATTACAAAATGTTGCAAAGTGTTGTTATTAATATGAATATAATGTTCATAAATGCGTAATTTTAATAATTTATCTATCTATTTGACCCACATATGCATCACAAAATCTTTACATGAAATTTTATATAACACATTTTTATTTGATTTATTTTTTGTTGAGAGAAAGAGTCTTTATGTAGTTCAGTGCTGTCACTTGCAACTTTTGGCCGGATTTCTTAGCTCACGCCTACCGCTCTCCTCTTACCGCGCGCGCCTTAGCAACCGCGCCGCCGAACGCTTGTAACTAAGGAGCGCGGCGGTAACCTCAGGCACGTGCGCGTCACAAATGTAATGTGGCAATCTATCTAAGTTCTCTTTACTGTTTATTAATAATAAAGATAATTATTCTATTATTAATTACGTATATGTTTTGTAACAATTTAAAATATTTGTGTTTTGAAACGTAATTACAATAAAGAGAACTTAGATAGATAGATTGCCACATTACATTTGTGACGCGCACGTTCCTGAGCGCTCCTTTGTTACGAGCAGCGCGAGCGGTAAGAGGAGAACAGTAGGCATAAGCTAAGAAATCTGGCCGAAAGTTGCAAGTAAGTGACAGCACTGATGTAGTTTAATGATGGCATGTAACTTGTGTGTGTGTTCATATCAGTATAAAATAAAAATACTTTCCAATTACGGACCACGTATCTAAGTTGTTCCGAAAAAAATGTAACGAAATAGTATGTTAAAAAATGTAAAGAGCAATTCGTGTTATCAATTATTACTATTTGTAATCGATTTTTTTCTCTTTTTCTTTCTCTGCTTATTAGATAATATTAGCTATATTGTAGCAGTATTTATTTTTATATGCTGAAGAGGTATGATACAAAGTCATCGAAACGTTATTATTAAAGAGAATATTTACACAATATAAATGCATTTATTTATTGTGCTTAGCTCTTATTAGCCCAATTCTTTTCTAATTTTTTATATATAATATAATAAATGTTTGTTTGTATACAAACATAATTATGCAAAAATTATATAGAAATATTTTACATACCGATAGTATCATCGTACGTAAATTCTCCCGTATTACTTCATGCGGGAATTTTTCGTTATCGAACATTTTTATTAGTATATCGAGAAGTGTTTTATCTATGTAAAATAAAAAAAATGTAAAATTGTGTGCATGAGTGTACATATGTTAATTATTTTTTCAGTTTTATAATAGCATAAATATATAATAGTATATAATAACATACATATAACATATATATAAAAAAATTAGATATTTTAAAAAATAATATTAAAAATAAACGTAGAAAAAGAAAAATATCTTTAGCATTGATTAAAATTAGACATTATAATAGTGTTTTAATAATGAAAGCAAGCACTTTAGAGTTTTAAGCTTTTAAGCTTTGAAAAATATTATTTTGCTGAAAAATATATTATTTACAAATCTTGCATCATAATACAACAATGAAAACATACAAATAAAATATAGACAAAACTTACGAGTTGTTTCATTTTCATTGTTGCTATTCTCTGCATTTATTAAATGCTGTTGTATTAACTGTGAAATAATAATTTATAAGTAAGTATAAAGTATAAGTTAAAATTAATTCCTTATTAATATTCATAATATTTACCTTATCCATAAAAGAGTATAAAATGTTAATATTTTCTTTTTGTTTTCGTCCTGCAGCTGTCAGATTAAATATAAAATCAGGATACAAGAACACATTGCGTAATCTTAATGTTAAAATTTTCCTGATGCTGAAACACACACATCTTTCTATTAAAATAATATTCTATATTATAAACTATAAAAATATATTTAATTAATTTAATTCCACAAATATATAGAGCAAAAGAAAAATATTGATTTCCTGGTTATATGTCAACAAAATTATTTGTAATAAAGATTTAATTTAAAATATAATTTCTACAAACCCTTGTAAAAATTCTTTTGAAAGTGCAATTTTTTAAAGAATTTTATAAATTATTTTCAGATAGACTTATTTTTACGATTTGTGCATATTTTAATATTGTAAAAAGTCAAGGTTAAAAAAAATTATTTTAAAAAACAATAATGTAAAAGAGAGAAACAATAATATAAAATATTATTTTACCTCGCACTTATTTCGAGACATTGATTGATCTGATTTGATAAGAGTTCAGGTTTGACGTTCGTCATTGTGGCTTTATAATGATACATGAAAAGAAATTCATTACTCAAGATATTAACTATTATAGTAATTGAATAATAATATTAATTTGTACATTTTATTCAATGCATTTGCTAAATAAATATGATATGAAATTATAAAAAAAGAAAGTCTTTTGTTATCCAAATATTTTTGAAAATAATAATCAACTTGGTAATTATATGTATTTCATTATTTTTATTGTTTCAATATTCTCGATATTAATTTATTATGTCGAATTTCGAATAATATTTTGCAGCATATTCTATACATATTGCCATTAAAATGTTTTCAAAAGTAAAAACATAAGAATTGAAAAATCAAGAAACACGTTAATATCTCATGTAAAGTCACACGCAGCAACGACGAGACTAATCTATGAATCTATGTATATGCGAGTCGATCATTTAGAAGTATCATCAATTATCAAATTTCAATAACTACTGGATCAATCTTAATAGACTTAATCAAGCTTGAGTCTCATTAAAGAAAGTATCTGTAGTTGTGTTTTATGTGTCCTATAAATAGAAATATTACAAAGATGGGAAATAGTCGCAAAATTCCAAATATTTGTGAATATTTTTATTTAAGAAATGTTTTGGACAAATCATCAATTACTTTTCCGTTCTTTTCTATTACATATGTTTCGATTACATATGTTCGCACGCACGCACGCACGCACGCACTAAAATAAATCTAATTTTGCTGTTGTGAAATTATTACACAATTTTTTTATATTTTGTACTCTATGAAATTTTATCATTAAGTCAACAGAATTTAATATATTATTTAATTTACAAATAATAAAATAATACAAATTATATTATATTATACTTAACCGTTTGAGTGCCACGGACTTGTACGGTTCCATGTCGGAAAGTACCAAGCGCGATTGCGCTGTTTTTTACTTATAAGCAATAATTATTATCCAGGATCTATACTACCGGAAAAAACCTGGAAAACTTGGGATTCTCAGGGATTTTTGTTTTAACCTGGAAAATCAGGGAATTCTCATGGAATTTTATTAAGACTCAGGGAATTTTTTAAAAACTGCTTCTATGATTATTTTTTTTATATTGTAAGTGTAAACATTCGCTCTGTATAGAATATCTTGAGCGATATCGAGCGTGCAGTTACTGTGAATTTACAGATTGATGCGCTGACATTGTTGGATACTGGACGGGGGCAGCGCGGTCGCGCCACTTGACACTCAAACGGTTAATGTGTTATTTATGTGACTTGTTCTTTATCTCTTGCAAAAATGTTTATTTCTCTTTACTTTTATGATAACAAATATAGTATATAGATGTTTTATAATAAATAAAAATACTTTGCCTTACCACATATAGTGTTAAGCGTATATTTTAAGATGTAATGGGAGAGATCGATTTCCTTTCCATTTATTCCCATTTTTCTAAGTTTCTTTGTTAAACTTAGAGATTGATCGACAAATGTATCAAAAAAATTTCGTAATATTAAACTATTAAAATTTGGAGTTATAGATTTTCGATGTTTTCTCCATATAGGTACTGAAATAAATGTTATAAGAAGAATATATTAAAAAAATAAAAAATTAAAAAAGGAAAACATATATATATATTGTTACGCGCGCGTCCAAGTCGTTGCGGCCCTGCCATTGTCCGGATCCCGTGGTCAATTGTTTATAAACAACGAGAGTCAGCTGAGTCGTAAAATAGCCGTCAAGCTATACGGATGCGTTTCGATCTGCGGCTTATTAATATCGTTATTCTGTGTTCTCTGAGTTCTGTGTTCTGTTATTAAAGTTCTCTTAATCTTTTAAACCGTGTCTTTATTTACGAGTACGCGGGTGCCGCGAAATTAGCGTGTGCCGATCGGTTGTGTCGCGCGCATTCGATAAATATCGTTCCGCGGACGCAACAATATATATATATTTTGTGACGTGACGTTTTCTGGACCGTCGGTTCGCGTAGTGCGTTCAATACATTATTTAGCATTTCGACTTTTGGGGAGATCGATGAGCAGATCAATCCCTCCGGGCCTAGGACATTTTACCGTGACTTCTTCAGAAACCGCCGCCTTCAGTCACCTTGTAAATCTTGTGTTCGCGTCTTTGTGTAATCGCGTCGTAATCTATCGTAATCATTGTGTTCTCTCTCTGGTACGATAAGTTGCGTGTCGATATCGATCAGTTCGCGCTTCTAAGCATTTCGTAAGATCTGACGAAATTCCGTGAGTCATTGTGTCTTTATCATTGCGTAGACCGGAAGAAAGTATCGATATTCTTATCTATATTTGCGGCAATCTTTAGCCTGTTCATGAACACTGCGCGAACTCATGAACTATCGAGTGTTGTGCGGATCGAGAGCGAGATATTTTATGGGTTCATCCGATTGCGAGTCTATTAATTGATTCTGCTGCGTTAATTGCGTTGATCATGCTCTTGCACTCAAAAAAATGTTTTGCAAATATAGGTAGATTTCTAGATGTCGCAACCAAAATTTATCGCTATTTTTTGTATCTGATAGAATATCGTTTGTCACAGATAGAATTTATAGCAGTAACATTCTAGCAATATCTGCTAGAAAATTTAAATCCTATTGCTAGATATTAATCACTGCATTGGATAAATATGAGTTTCAATACTGCAGCTAGAACAATTTTTGTGAAAAATATAGCTGCTGATTATAACTGCAGCAGCGAGATAATATGTCAATATATTATAGATATCACAGCTAACTTATTTTTATAGCTACAGCTAAATTAATAACAAAGCTTTTTAGCCTATGCAATTTAAAAGAGAGACAGTTTTGGTCAACGCCTCTTTTTTTTTATTGAATGTATTTGCTTAGCGTTGCATATATATGTATAAACATATCCACATTCAATAAAAAAAAAGGAGGCGTTGACCAAAGCTGTCTCTCTTTTAAATTGCATAGATATGCTAAAAAAGCTATGTAATTAATTAGAAAAAAAAATTATAATATTGAGTAGTACCATCTCATTAAAAAGAATAAAGTTTATTCATAATGTGACTAGTTACAAAAACTTTACAATAACTACGCCGATCCGTATTGCTCGAGATTCCAGGTCCTTAATATGTCTTCTCTCAATCGTCATTACAATAATTATTATCTGCCATAATTATAATACGAAAATTTTTCAGAATAATACTTCACAATAAACACTTACAATTTCATCACAATTTCACAGATTTACGTCGTCAACACGTAACGCTGTTACTGCGTGTAGCGTGTAGTCTATTGAACCGGCACGGACTTGCACGCATGACCGTCGAACGCGTGATGCGCGATTGTTAAAAATGATAGACAAATTAGGTGCGTTATACAAACTATATTAAGTATCAGGATTATATATTCATTTGTCTCTCGCTGCTAGTCTTTTCTGTGTACCACAGCCAAACTTTACAACAAGTATGATTGATCTTAACATGGATAGGCGCCACAGAAAAACTTTCTTTCTAAATTTCACAAACAGTTCAGATATAAATTCTGTCTCTGTCATTTAGATTGATTACGTGCAAAATATATACGATATTACAATATTTGCTAATCGTTTATCTACCTCAATTAATTTTTCGCACCTAAAAAATTTTTGCTATAATTGCAAGATCATTTTTTTGAGTGCCGTGTTAAATAACATCTTAAATTTCGTCGCATTCGTTTCTCCGTCTCCACTTTTCGTTTCGTACCGATAATTTTCGTGTAATTTTGTGTGGTACAGTCTCCCGTACCTGGCGTTCAATCATTTAGAGATTTTTCGCGAGTATTTTGGACTGAAGACGCGAGATCACGGATCGCGCCGAAGGTGTGTCGTGGAGCCGACCGCGCGACCCGTACGGTCCGGAAAAAGCACGATCACAATATATATGTATATACATATAATACAAAAATAAGAAAATATAATACTTAAAATATAGAATATATGATACATAAAAATAATATTAAAAAGCATTAATATTAAAGAAAATTAATATTAAAAAATATTGGTGGAAATTTAATTAGTAATAATTTTAAATTTGTCACACTGCTATCAAGATGTAACAAAAATAAAAATATATAAGAATACATTATATAAGAATGTAAGTAATAAGAGTGCATTATAAGTATGTTATAAAGGATTTTCTTAAAATTATGTAAATTGTAGTTATAGAAGTAATTTTATTATGTTTATATTATAGTTATAGGAATAACTTTAAATTTTATTTTACTAAAAATATCTTACCAGGAGCTGTGACTAATCCTTTGCCTAATACTGGTTCAATAAGTTTATATATCATACTTTTATCCATACTGCTTTCTAAGATTATCTACAAAAGTTATGTTACGTGAAGTATTTTTAAATATTTCAAATGTATATTTGTTTGTGTCATTTAGATATTTAAAATATTAGATTTAGATAAAATTAACTGAGAAAATGACTTTAATTATATTAGTGATGAGTTATTATAAAGATATATAAAAGTATTATTTATTTGAAATAGACAACATATTTTCTATATATGGATTTGAATAATTCATGAATATATAATGAAACATATAAATGCTCTTTTTCTACCTGCATTTGTTCGGGTTCATATATTCCAATTATTAATTTGTTGCCTAGCCGAAACTTGAATGGAGATGAGTAATATTCCGTCCATTTAATAAAAACAGTCAAAAATTCTAAAAAATATTTTATGATTTATTATGTAAGATAATTTATTAACATCTTATTATTTTAAATTAATGCAATTTTGATGATAATAAATTTTTGAATATACGTATATCTCTGTATTATTACCTTCAGAATTCCGACGAAGGAAGTAATAGCCACTTCCAATAAATGGAAGACTCTTTGGGCCATTTAATATATTTATCTTTCTAATTATATTTCGGCGATCATTTAAAATAAAATAATATATATATAGGGCAGTAAGACCCAATATTATTAATGAAATGAATATCATTATCATTAAATTGAGATAATGCAAATTTGTATTCATGTATTTTGTGGATTTATTTATGCTTTTATTTTATATTTTCCCCTCCTAAACATATGATAAATAAATAAATACAGTTAATGCAATAATGAAGATGCTTCTTTCAGATTAGAAATTAAATTCATTAATTATTTTTGAAGTATCAAGTACCAAGTAACATTTCTTTTAATTTAATATTGGCTATTTTATTTTTATAAAAGAGAGAAATTTATATGTATTTATATAAAGTAGGACTTATATGTCCAAAGAATAAGGACTGAAATAGGGCATTAAAAATACAGATTTTACTTACCTTATCGAAGAGTGTTGAAGAAGAGATCGGTATCGAAGAGATGGATATTTGCTATTACTTTACTACACTTGTCACGGTTAAAGAAGTCGGACGCAATACATGCGTATACTTAGTTAAATTATTCAAAAGTACGCGATTTATATAGTATTTCAGTGCTGTCACTTACTTGCAACTTTTGGCCGGATTTCTTAGCTCACGCCTACCGCTCTCCTCTTACCGCGCGCGCCTTAGCAACCGCGCCGCCGAACGCTTGTAACTAAGGAGCGCGGCGGTAACCTCAGGCACGTGCGCGTCACAAATGTAATGTGGCAATCTATCTAAGTTCTCTTTACTGTTTATTAATAATAAAAATAATTATTCTATTATTAATTACGTATATGTTCTGTAACAATTTAAAATATTTGTGTTTTGAAACGTAATTACAATAAAGAGAACTTAGATAGATAGATTGCCACATTACATTTGTGACGCGCACGTTCCTGAGCGCTCCTTTGTTACGAGCAGCGCGAGCGGTAAGAGGGAAACAGTAGGCGTAAGCTAAGAAATCTGGCCGAAAGTTGCAAGTAAGTGACAGCACTGTAGTATTTAATCAGGAAGAGAGGGGATAATTCTAACCCGATTCTAACGTACCGTGCTGTTCTTTAAATTATTTCGCTGATCACTCAGTTTCTGGCAACATATATGTTACCACATATACTTTTTAATAAGCTGTACGGAAATGACTTTTTATTCTGCGTATCTCTGCAACGTGCTACAACTGTAGTACGAAGTAAATCAGTCGAAATACGACGTGCTAGTCACGAGCGTGCACGTCCTATCCTCTCCACACGACATCCCGCTGGTAACGCGGCGGTATTGCGGGTCCTGTGTCTCGCCGGCAACTCGGGCCCTGCGGCAATCCTTACATGTCGCAACCAACGCAACATTTATCGCTATTTTTTGTATCCTTTATAACATACTTATAATGCACTCTTATTACTTACATTCTTATATAATGTATTCTTATATATTTTTATTTTTGTTACATCTTGATAGCAGTGTGACAAATTTAAAATTATTACTAATTAAATTTCCACCAATATTTTTTAATATTAATTTTCTTTAATATTAATGCTTTTTAATATTATTTTTATGTATCATATATTCTATATTTTAAGTATTATATTTTCTTATTTTTGTATTATATGTATATACATATATATTGTGATCATGCTTTTTCCGGACCGTACGGGCCGCGCGGTCGGCTCCACGACACACCTTCGGCGCGATCCGTGATCTCGCGTCTCTACTCCAAAATACTCGCGAAAAATCTCTAAATGATTGAACGCCAGGTACGGGAGATTGTACCACACAAAATTACACGAAAATTATCGGTACGAAACGAAAAGTGTAGACGGAGAAACGAATGCGACGAAATTTAAGATGTTATTTAACACGGCACTCAAAAAAATGATCTTGCAACTATAGCAAAAATTTTTTAGGGCGAAAAATTAACTGAGGTAGATAAACGATTAGCAAATATTGTAATATCGTATATATTTTGCACGTAATCAATCTAAATGACAGAGACAGAATTTATATCTGAACTGTTTGTGAAATTTAGAAAGAAAGTTTTTCTGTGGCGCCTATCCATATTAAGGTCAATCATACTTGTTGTAAAGTTTGGCTGTGGTACACAGAAAAGACTAGCAGCGAGAGACAAATGAATATACAGGGTGTTTCATTTTAATCCGACCAGTCGAATATCTCGAAAACCAAGCCCGGGAGAGAAAAATATTTCAGACAAAAGTTGTTTGGTTTCGAGGGGGCCATAAGATGGTATCATTGGTTTGACCTTGAAGAGTCATTTGAAGATCACGTGAAGGTCACTTCAATTTTTTTAAATGGAACACCCTATATATTTTTGCACACTCTTGTAGCTTATCTCGAGAGCTTTCCAAAACACTATAATTAAGTACCTTTTCGTTAAGTACTTTTTGAGTTATGAGGGTTGAAATAATTTCTTAATTTTACATAAACCGTAAAATATCTTGTAAAATATTCACTTTTCGATTATCTTACCTTAATACTTTTATGTACAAAATAATGAGAGGAATCAATTGGTGTAAAAAAAACACATAGTTGTTTTGAAGGACCCCTGCGGGTGTCCTCCACCGCGGTGTCACGGGGGAGCCACGGGTACGCCACAGGCATTCTTCCGCGACTCCCCCACCGCAATCCCTCGTTGTAGCCGGGAGGGAGGACACCCGTCCGCCTCCCGGCTCCGTCCAATGGGGTTCTGTCCCGGTGGGAGATCTCCCCGCTCCACACCGGGGCCACCCTCGCCGTGGCCCCTGAACGGGGCCTCTTCTTATGCCGTGGTGAAGGGGAAGGGAGGGGGGCCACCGAGGAGGGCCATAAGGAGGCCCTCACAGCCCCGGAACCTCTCTCTCACTCCCACCTATCCACCAAGCCTGCAGTGAAGGGGGGAGTGGGTCTCAACAAGGTCCCTCCCCCCATTCAGTCCCTGTCCAGCGGTGGGGCCGGAGGCCCAATCAGCCTTCTCCTCCTCCGCCGGGTCCTCCTGGCCGCTGCTCTTCCTCGTGCTGCCATTGGGGCGGGCATCATCCGCCGATCCCTCTCCGCCTCCTCCTTGTTCCGCATGACCTCCTCGTAAAAGGAGGCCACTGCCCGTCACTCCTCCTCCCCCCTCATCATCGCCTCAATGACGGCGCCGAGGGAGAGGTCAGCTCCCACCACTGCGACCAGGGCACGGCGCTGCACCTCCCAAGCCGAGCAGGCTTCGAGAGTGTGCTGCGCCGTGTCCCGGTCCTCCTCGCAGTGGTGGCACCTGGGGGTTGGTTCCCTCCCGATGCGGCACAGATAGTGACCGAAACACCCGTGCCCGGTCGCCACCTGCGCCACTCGGAAGATGATCCGCCCCCAGGCCCTCCTCATCCACCTCCCAAAGACCGGGAGGACGGCTCTCACAACTCTTTGGTTCTCGCGGGCTGGCCCGGCCAATTGCCGCTGCCAGTCCACGAGGACCGAGTCTGCCGCCTTCAGCCTGATGGCCCTCTTGGCGCCCGGCCTCACCACAATTCCCCTCCCCCGGAGCCTCCTAATCCCCCAGTACATCTCGGCCCGGGCCTGGGCCAGGAGCTCCAGGGGAGGCGACCCCGCCAGCACCGCCACCGCCGCATATGCGACCGTGCGGTATGCACGCGCGGCCCTTAAAATTATGGGGCGGTGCGCCCCCCGTAGCACTCCCCTGATCTTGTTGGACCCCGAGGCAGCACCCGCCCAGATCGGTGCCCCGTAGAGGGCCACCGATCCGACCGCGTCCACATAAAGCTTGCGGACACGGCCGTCCGGCCCCCCCAGGTTGGGCAGCAGCCCCGCCAGCGAGGCCGCTACCCCCCCTATCCTGGGGGCCAGCTGGGCAAAGTGCTCCTCGAAGGTCCACCTTCCGTCCAGGTGGAGACCCAGATACTTCATCCGAGTCCCCACCTGGACGTCGTGTCCGTCCACCTTAAATGTGAGCCTGGGGGGGCCCCCCGGGAGCCGTCATGGAAAAAGACGGCCTCCGTCTTCCGGGGGGCCACTCTCAGGCCCAACGCCTTTATACCGCGGACCACCCCGGCCACCGCGATGTTCCCCAACGCGGTCGTATCCCTCCAGTCTTTCCCCCCAGCTACCACCAGCGTGTCATCCGCGTAGCAGATGACATGGCAGCCGGGGGGAAGGAACCTCCCCAATACCTCATCGTACGCGATGTTCCACAGCAACGGGCCCAGAACGGATCCCAGCGGAACACCGCGCACGATGGGCCACCGCCTACGCACCCCCTCGGCATCGCGACAGGAGATACTCCTTCCCATGAAATAGTCCCGGATTACCCTGGACAGGTAATCCGGGACTCCGTGCGCTCGTAGTCCCGCCCCTATCATGTCCCACGGGAGAGTATTAAACGCGTTGGCTATGTCCAGGGACACAGCCAACGCCACTCCCCCGTGCTGGACTATCTGTTCCGAGTGGGCCCGCAGACCATCGATCGCGTCGATGGTCGACCGGCCCGCTCGGAACCCGAACTGGGACTCGTTGAGCCCCGCAACCTGTTGCAGGTGCTCATTGAGCCGCCCCACCAATATCCTGTCCATCAGCTTACCGACCTCATCCAAAAGACAGAGAGGTCGGTAAGCCGACAGATCGTCGGGGTCCCTCCCTCCCCTCGGAAGGAGAACTAATCTCGCCTCCTTCCAAAGAGAGGGGAAGACCCCCTCGCTGAGGCACCTCGTAAAGAGGTACCTCAGGGACCCGCCAGCTTCCCCCATGACCAGGGCCCAAATCTTACCCGGAATGCCGTCCGGACCGGGAGCCTTATTCGGCTTCATCCTCCGGACAGCATCCCGCATCTCCTCCGCTGTCACCTCCCAGCCCTCCCTCCACTCGGGCATACGGTTCGAGAGGGGGAAGGGCACTGCGCCCCCCGCTCCCCAGGGGAAGAGAGTCTCCACCACCTCCCCAAGGAAGCCGGGGGTCAGAGACTCCGTAATCGGAGGCGCCCGCAGCCTCAATTTCTTGAGGATCATTCTGTACGGGCGCCCCCACGGGTCCTCGTTCAGGGAGGCGAGCACCTCCTCCCAGGCCCTGGTCTTGGACCTCCCGATGGCGACGCCGAGGGAGTGTCGGGCATCCCGACACTCCCCCCCGCGCCCGCTCAATACAGGCCTCGCTACGGTCCCTCCTTCGCATACATCTTTGAAGTCGGCGTCTGGCTCGGACCGAGGCATCGCGGAGATTCGCGATCTCCTCGGTCCACCAGTACGCCGACCTCCTCCCGCATCCTCTCCTTACCCTTGGCATCGAGGCGTCGCAGGCTCCCCAGAGAGCACTGCGAAGCCTCGATGCCAACTCCTCCACTCCCTTTACCTCCCACGCCAGAGGGTCTTCCCCTCAGACCCATAGCGAAGCCTGCATCGAGGCCATCAAGAGGTCCGGGTTCAGCCTGGTGATGGACCACCTACGCACCTCCTGTGAGTCCGGCCCGGTGGGCGGATGTCGGGCGACCAAGCTGAGCTCGATGTACCTGTGATCCGACAGGGTCTCAAGCTCAGCGGCCACCCTCCATCCTCCCACCATGCGCAAAGCCGCAGAGGAGGCCCACGTCAAATCGATGATGGATTCCTCCTGCGGCCTCACGCAAGTGGCGACGGACCCGACATTGAGCAGGGTCAGCCCGAGTGATCCCGCCCAATCCCGCAGCGTCTCCCCGCGCCGGTCCTCGGACGGGCAGCCCCAGCTCCGAGATTTGGAGTTGAAGTCGCCCATCACGAGGACCGGCCCGGGGAGGCCGCTCCTCACCGCCTCTTCTATCTCGCCGAGCTCGGCCTCATACTGGGCCAGGCTCAGCGAGGGAGGGAGGTATACGCCTACAACGCAGGTGGTCCCCCACCACACCATCGCGAAGTGCCGACCCCTGGTCCCCATCCTGCAGGGAGGCGACCCTTCGTCGCCCCCCCGCACGATAGCCACCAGGGGGGCAGCCCCCCCAAGCACCCTCCCGGAAACCAGGACGGGTGGTCGGGGGGGGGCCGCGTACGGCTCCGACGCCACGCCCAACCCACAACCGCGCTCCGCCATTGTGTGCAGGAAAAGATCCTGCGCACGGCGGGCGTGGTTGAGGTTGGCCTGTAGGATAGATAGGGGCGCTGGCTTACCTTTGGCCATCAGTGTCCTCTATCTCCATCCTCTCCTCCTCCGCCTCCTTTTCCCCTTCCTTCTCCTTCCCTCCTGTCCCGCTCCTCGAGGGCCGGAGCTTTCCTTGTGGCTGCTGCTGCTGTTGCTGCTGCCGCTGTTGGGGCGCCTCAGCTCCCGCTCCCCCGCGTCTTGTCCCTCCACGTGAGGGCGTAGCGGAGGTCGGCGTGGCCCGTCCCGATGGAGGTCCACAGCTCACTCCTCCCCTACGGTGATCCGCCTTCCTCCCCGCCTCCGCGCACGACAGGCAGTAAGGGGCCGCCTGGCAGGATGCAGCCGTGTGGCCCACCGTCCCGCACCTGTAACAGGTGCGAGACCTGTCCTCGGCGCCCCTGCACCTGGAGGCCACGTGTCCCTCTCCCCAGCACCTAAAACAGTGGGTGGGACGCGCCGCTGCCAGTTCCACCCTGGCGGTCGTCCACCCTATTCTTATGCGGGCGGCTTCCGCCAGGTCGTCCGCCGCTCTGACAGGGCAGCGGACCCAAGCCACCCCCATCCCGTAAGTGGGCCTGTTGATGGAGACCCTTATTTCTTCGGGCTTGGCCACCCCCCTGTCCGCGATGGCAGCAACCACCTCCTCCACTGTCACCGCCTCGTCCAGGCCTCGAATCCGCACCGCCGCTGTGGGCCTGTCTATACGGACAGAGGAGTCCTCGGCGAAGACCCTCCGCATTTCCGCGGCCAGGGCCTCCGCCTTGGACTCCCTGTCCTCCTTCGTGGGGCCTGGGATCTCGAGGACATACGAGCCCGTCATTCCACGACGGGCCCGCATGTCCTCAATTCCCAGGCTCTTCAGCTTCTCGGCGCCGACTCCGTACCTCGCTTTGCGCAGTACCTCGGCGTACGTGCCGTCGGGGGCCGTGATGGTGACCGCGGCTGTGGAGGGGATCCTTCCCCCCCTAGATGGGGGGAGGGCCCCCCCACCTCCACCGCCACATCCCGTCACAGGCTCCCGGCCGGGCCTCCCGGTGGTCGGGGGGAGCGGGTCCGGGTCCCACTCGGATCACTTCTCCTCCCAACCACCGTGGCCCACGACAGTCCCTCGGGCCTCGCCTCCTCCGCTTCCCTCGCCCTCTCCTGGTGCTGCTCCTGCCCGCTCTCCGGCCGCCCGAAATATTCCAGGGCAGGAGCGCTGGATTCTTTCTTCTTCTTTTTCTTCTTCTTCTTTTTCTTCTTCTTCGCCGGCGCCCCCCCCAGCGCCCGATGGCCCCGGCATGGGGGCCGAACTCCACCAAAGAGGGGTCAGCGACGGGGGCCGGTGGAACAGCCAAGGATCCCCACGACCCCCGGACGCTGAGCCTCTCCACCATTTGCTCCGCCATCTTGCTCAGCATCCCCTCGATCTGCTGGAGGAAGGTAAGGCCGGGACCAAGCGCCGCCGCCGCCCCCCGGGAGGAGGGGAGTCGCGGGCAGACTCCCCCTTCTCCCGGGTGACGCCCGCACCCCCCCATCCACCGAGGGAGGAGACAGCCGCAACAGGGGAGGAGACGGGCGCGCCGGGGGGGATGTCTTATCACCTCCCCTGACCCGCCGGCCCCCCCATCCATCTCGTCGACGAGCCTACCTTTCATCTCCCTAAGCTCTTCCTCCAATCGTCCTACCCTCCGCCTCAGCTCCTCGTTCTCCCTCATTGTCTTGTCCGCCTCTTTCCTATGTTGGGCAGCTTGCTCCACCTCCCTCTCCATCCTAACCTTCTCCATCAGTAGTCCCCTGACCTTTTTCCTAAGGCTGGCGACTTTTTCCCCATCTCCACCTCGCTCCACCTGCGCCCTGTACGCGAGAATGCTGAGACCCGCATGGACCGTTAGGGCCGCAGATCTCAACCTTCTCACGTACTGCCCACTTAGGTTCTTTGCAGTGGTGGCGACCTTCTCAATTGTCCGCACAACCTGCATCAGCTCGGACGTGACGTCGGGGGTCGGCTGATTTTCCAACTCCCCCATCACGACTTCTAAGCTGGGCAGCTTGGCGGACGGCGGGATGACCAAGTTCGGGTCCTCCTTTCCTCCCACTCTTCTCTCTCTCTCTTCTTCTCTTCCTCCCTCTCTCTCTCCCTTGCCCTGATCTCGTCGATGATATTCGTCGTACGTGGTCTTCCTCTTTTCCTCCTCTGCTTCGAGCCTGCGCTTGTGGTGGAACCTTCATCCTCTGTCAAGGAGGTCGAGCGCTCCGATCCGGGAGACAGTAGACATCTCCCCCTCTTGACCGCTTTGGAGGGGGCCAGGACGGACGATGAAGCCTCCTCCAGCCCATCCTCGCCGATCGGGGTGTGCGCCTCCACCCCCACGACGGAGTCCTCTAAACCAGTGGCCTCCAGGGGGGTAGACGCACATCCACCCACACTCCTGTCCGCCGTCGCCGTGTCGAGCCTCTCGACCTGCACCATGGGCAGCAGACTCCCGCCATTCGGGGGGTTGCCCGTTCTGGTGGTGTCGCGGGGCATATCTACTTCTTGGGTGGTGGCCCTGACTCCAATGTTAGTCGGGGAGCGCGCTGTCAGGCTGCTCCTCCGAAAGATGGCCTCTTCCTCCTTCCCCCGGACGACCTCGACGACCTCGTTGACCACCGCTTGAGGAATGTCCTTAGTGGCCTTGGCCTTCCTCATGCCTGGGGTGTCCAAGTACGTGGATGCCCTCGAGTCGCGGATACGTCCGGAAAATCCCTTCACCGGGGGTGAGCGCACCCCCTCCTCTCCTCCCACGCCGAAAATTGTAAAAAGGTCGTCCATATTATATCTGCAAAAAGGTAATGACAGTTCGCCCATCATGGGAGCCCTACCGCAGTAGGGCTACTTCCCTGCCGGATTAATAGTCCTAGTGAAAGTGGACAACCACCGAGAGGCGGCTTTCGGGTGGCCAACCCTAGTCATCCACACTGACTCTATAATAAAAGGTTCCCGGAGAGGGCCGGGTCCACCGTATGATGCTAAAGGTTTTACGTCACCCCTATCGAGTGAGCCCCGTGAATCCGAACCACGAGTAACCCAAACCTCGGGCTAGACGGTGCCGGGATTTACCCTACCCGGCATCGGGTATGAGGAAATACCGGCCATGTACTCCTCCATACACACGCCCGGTTACCCGACTTCAACCCCGGCATAGGCTCCGACGGCGGTGAGGGAGCGGTCTTTCCACGTTAAACATGTCCCTTCAGGCGGACTTTGCCTGGACAAGTCCAGGACTTACGTTCCCGCATCTTCCAGGGCAGAGGTCAGGTACCGACGTCACCTCTCCACCGCGGTCGGGGGGCTACTACTCCCCCCTTGGTTAGTCTGACGGGAATATCCACCGGGGCCGGCCGTGCCTCATCCGCACACCCACTCATTCATCCACACACTCACGCACACCCCGTGGGTGTCACAGGCTAAGATAATCCCGCCTCTGGCCCGGTCGGGTGGCTAAGTCACCCAACCAGTCCTTCGGGCGGGGGTCCCGGCCGGCACCCACTTTCCCCCTTGAGGGACGCTTCACGATAGGAGCACCTACCGCTCGGCACCCTCCTTCCACGGGATCACCCGTATGTCAGGGGCAGGGAGCAATCCTCCCCCTACGATGCCTTGCCACCGGGCGATTGAAGTCAGGGCCGCCAACCCCTATGCGCATCAGGCCAGTGCCCGGAGGGAGCGCAACCCCCCTTCCCGACTCCCGCCGGTCAGCGCCAACGAGCGACGAGGAAGTGCAATTGTGTGCTCTTAGACCCCTCCTCAAATGAAGAGGGGAGCTTCTCCACCACGACAAGGTGGCACACCGCGGAGAAGAAAAGAAGACTTTTACTATTATCATATAAAATATTAATATTAAATATTTATTTAAGATAATAGTAAAAGTAATAAATATTTTAAAAACACTTATTTAATCTAATTAATTTTTAAATAGATATCATACGATGTATGGATATCACACACATTCATGATAATAATAATATTAATATGTTAAATGTTTATTATGTTTACCGCATTCTTCAATCGAACACATGATCGCGTTCAATTGCGCCAGTAGTACCTTAACCTACCGCAACCTACCATGACAAAAAACTGCTTGCAGTCGCCGAGTAATTATCGTCGCATTGTCGCGTCGTCGCATCGTGTAGTAACGTGTCCGCGCGTGTTTCTTTCATCGAGTGATTTTTAATCGCCAACAGTTATTATTCGACAGTGATTAATAGTGATTAGTGAGAGTCATTAGTAAATTTCTCGTCTCATCGAGTGAGTAAATAAATGTGATTACGTTAAAGTTTATAAAAGAATACAGTTCATGAAAGGAGAAAAACTTTCAGTTAATAATTTAGTGTGGATTTCTTGTCTTTTGCAACGTGATATTTACGTTAAATTTGAGAACGTACGATCTATCGGAAAATTCATTTCTCCTTCAAGCAATTACAGCAATACATCAAAAGTCATCGAACAAGGTAATAATAACTATTTTTTGACGTTATGTGAAAACAGATTTCGGGAAGTCAGTGTGTCAAAGGAAATTCGTGAAAAGAGAGGGGTTTTTAGTGGGTAGGGAGTACCGAGTTGGTAATTCGACTTGGTACTCGAGTCCCACATAACTCACTGGATCGACCGGTGGGTATGTATAAAATGCATTTTCCCCTCTCTCGTAAAAAAAAAAATAAAAATAAAAAAGAAAGGTGAGTGAGCGAATGAGCGAGAGAGGGGGGGGAGAGAGAGAGAGAAAGAGACAGACAGACAGACAGACAGACAGAGAGAGAATGTATGTGTTCGCATGTGTGTATGTATGTGTATAGCGACCAGCTGATCGCAGCAGGCACCCCGCGTAAGCACCCGCGTCTGACGGTGAATCGCGTCACCCTTGCCTGTCTCTTGTATTCGACCCGTCATACGTTAATTACTTCCTTTAATAATTCAAAAACTAAGCTTCGGACGAAATTTTGCCAAAGGAAAAATCGTCTTACAATTCGGTCAAGATTATATTTTTGCAAAAGCATAAAGTTATTTAGAATCACCCTGTATATGCAACGCTAAGCAAATACATTCAATAAAAAAAAAGAGGTGTTGACCAAAACTGTCTCTCTTTTAAATTGCATAGGTACGCTAAAAAGCTTTGTTATTAATTTAGCTGTAGCTATAAAAATAAGTTAGCTGTGATATCTATAATATATTGACATATTATCTCGCTGCTGCAGTTATAATCAGCAGCTATATTTTTCACAAAAATTGTTCTAGCTGCAGTACTGAAACTCATATTTATCCAATGCAGTGATTAATATCTAGCAATAGGATTTAAATTTTCTAGCAGATATTGCTAGAATGTTACTGCTATAAATTCTATCTGTGACAAACGATATTCTGTCAGATACAAAAAATAGCGATAAATTTTGGTTGCGACATCTAGAAATCTACCTACATTTGCAAAACATTTTTTTGAGTGCAAGAGTGATCAACGCAATTAACGCAGCAGAATCAATTAATAGACTCGCAATCGGATGAACCCATAAAATATCTCGCTCTCGATCCGCACAACACTCGATAGTTCATGAGTTCGCGCAGTGTTCATGAACAGGCTAAAGATTGCCGCAAATATAGATAAGAATATCGATACTTTCTTCCGGTTTAATGATAAAGACACAATGACTCACGGAATTTCGTCAGATCTTACGAAATGCTTAGAAGCGCGAACTGATCGATATCGACACGCAACTTATCGTACCAGAGAGAGAACACAATGATTACGATAGATTACGACGCGATTACACAAAGACGCGAACACAAGATTTACAAGGTGACTGAAGGCGGCGATTTCTGAAGAAGTCACGGTAAAATGTCCTAGGCCCGGAGGGATTGATCTGCTCATCGATCTCCCCAAAAGTCGAAATGCTAAATAATGTATTGAACGCACTACGCGAACCGACGGTCCAGAAAACGTCACGTCACAAAATATATATATATTGTTGCGTCCGCGGAACGATATTTATCGAACGCGCGCGACACAACCGATCGGCACACGCTAATTTCGCGGCACCCGCGCACTCGTAAATAAAGACACGGTTTAAAAGATTAAGAGAACTTTAATCTAACAGAACACAGAACTCAGAGAACACAGAATAACGATTAATAAGCCGCGGATCGAAACGCGTCCGTATAGCTTGACTGCTATTTTACGACTCAGCTGACTCTCGTTGTTTATAAACAATTGACCACGGGATCCGGACAACGGCAGGGCCGCAACGACTCGGGCGCGCGCGTAACAATATATATATATATGTTTTCCTTTTTTAATTTTTTATTTTTTTAATATATTCTTCCTATAACATTTATTTCAGTACCTATATGGAGAAAACATCGAAAATCTATAATTCCAAATTTTAATAGTTTAATATTACGAAATTTTTTTGATACATTTGTCGATCAATCTCTAAGTTTAACAAAGAAACTTAGAAAAATGAGAATAAATGGAAAGGAAATCGATCTTTCCCATTACATCTTAAAATATACGCTTAACACTATGTGTGGTAAGGCAAAGTATTTTTATTTATTATAAAACATCTATATACTATATTTGTTATCATAAAAGTAAAAAGAAATAAACATTTTTGCAAGAGATAAAGAACAAGTCACATAAATTACACATTAACCGTTTGAGTGTCAAGTGGCGCGACCGCGCTGCCCCCGTCCAGTATCCAACAGTGCCAGCGCATCAATCTGTAAATTCACAGTAACTGCACGCTCGATATCGCTCAAGATATTCTATACAGAGCGAATGTTTACACTTACAATATAAAAAAAATGATCACAGAAGCAGTTTTTAAAAAATTCCCTGAGTCTTAATAAAATTCCATGAGAATTCCCTGATTTTCCAGGTTAAAACAAAAATCCCTGACAATCCCAGGTTTTCCAGGTTTTTTCCGGTAATATACATCCTGGATAATAATTATTGCTTATAAGTAAAAAACAGTGCAATCGCGCTTGGTACTTTCCGACATGGAACCGAACAAGTCCGTGGCACTCAAACGGTTAAGTATAATATAATATAATTTGTATTATTTTATTATTTGTAAATTAAATAATATATTAAATTCTGTTGACTTAATGATAAAATTTCATAGAGTACAAAATATAAAAAAATTGTGTAATAATTTCACAACAGCAAAATTAGATTTATTTTAGTGCGTGCGTGCGTGCGTGCGTGCGTGCATGCGTGCGTGCATGCGTGCGAACATATGTAATCGAAACATATGTAATAGAAAAGAACGGAAAAGTAATTGATGATTTGTCCAAAACATTTCTTAAATAAAAATATTCACAAATATTTGGAATTTTGCGACTATTTCCCATCTTTGTAATATTTCTATTTATAGGACACATAAAACACAACTACAGATACTTTCTTTAATGAGACTCAAGCTTGATTAAGTCTATTAAGATTGATCCAGTAGTTATTGAAATTTGATAATTGATGATACTTCTAAATGATCGACTCGCATATACATAGATACATAGATTAGTCTCGTCGTTGCTGCGTGTGACTTTACATGAGGTATTAACGTGTTTCTTGATTTTTCAATTCTTATGTTTATTATTTTTGAAAACATTTTAATGACAATATGTGTAAAATATGCTGCAAAATATTATTCGAAATTCGACATAATAAATTAATATCGAGAATATTGAAACAATAAAAATAATGAAATACATATAATTACCAAGTTGATTATTATTTTCAAAAATATTTGGATAACAAAAGACTTTTTTTTTTATAATTTCATATCATATTTGTTTAGCGAATGCATTGCATAAAATGTACAAATCAATATTATTATTCAATTATTATAATAGTTAATATCTTGAATAATGAATTTCTTTACATGTGTTATTATAAAGGCACAATGACGAACGTCAAACCAGAAAGCCTATCAAATCAAATCAATCACTGTCTTAAAATAATGCCAAGGTAAATCAATTTTTTTAATGTTACTGTTTTGCTTTTCTATTGTTTTTTAAAATAATTTTTTTTAACCTTGACTTCTTGTATTATTAAAATATGCAGAAATCGTAAAAATAAGTCTACCTGAAAATAATTTATAAAATTCTCTAAAAAATCGCACTTTTAAAAGAATATTTTACAATTGTATTTGTAGAAATTATATTTTAAATTAAAATTTTATTATAAGTAATTTTGTTAACATATAACCAGGAAAAGAATATTTTTCTTTGCTCTATTTGATTTTTTATGAATGAGTTATTTTAACTTAAAATTTAGAGTGGACTTTCTGGGATATGTGAAAAATGTTAAAATTAACATTTTATTTTTTACCGTGTATTGTTACATAATTATTACATAATATATTTTTATATTACTTTATTATGGAGACCTCGTGTTTTTAATTTAACGCTTAGAGGTTTCACGCTAGATAAAGCAACATCCATGTTCAATTGTTCATTGTATTTCATTTATTTTAATATTAGAATCCGTCTCAAATACGATATTGCGTATTAATGTTGCTAGTAGAATTTTTATCGATAACAAAGCAAATCCTGCACCTGCAAAAAGTTGTTAGTTAATTATAAATAAATTTTTATCGTAATATCTTGTGATTTATTGCTCACCTATACAATTTCTTACGCCATAACTAAATGGCATGTAATGTTTCTGTGATATTTCTATTTTGTCTGGCAAAAATCTGTCTGGATCAAATGTTAGTGCATTTTGCCACAACTTTTCATTTCGGTGGAGAGCTATTATTCAATAAAACTTCCGTGCCTTTTAGCAAGATAGTGTTTCCTAAAATATATATATATATATTGTCGGATCTAAGAAAAATGTAGTTCAAAATAGTAACACATTTTCCGCATGTAGCGCTATAAAAAACAAAAAAGAGGAAGCATGTGTGTAATGTTTTGGTTTTATGTATGTAAAAAAAAAGAAAAGGCAAGAGCATGTCATTCACCAAGCAAATAAAGAATTATCTATATTAAAGAAAGTGCATCTCTTTCTCAAAGTCAATAACATTAATTCAACATTATTCACTCAAAACCATCATTTAATTTCAAGTGTGTGTGTGTGTGTGTGTGTGATCATACCACACGGATAGATAGCAACATACAACTGTAGTATGAATCATCCTTTTCCCTACGGTTGCATGCTATTAGAATTTTTCTTCTGGCATCATTTTTATTGGACTCTTAACAATTCTTTTCATCTCTTTTATGCGTATTGGTCATTATACTTTTCACTATGGTTGACAATGTTTAGAATTTTTTTCACTCCTTTTGTGCGTTTTTTGTGAAAAGAAAAACATGTGAACGATAAGTTAAAACATGTGAACGATAAGTTAAAACATGTGAACGATAAGTTAAAATGCTCATTTAACTTTATTGATTTTTGCCCATAAAATATATTGTTCGAATTTTTTTGATCTTAAACATCATACATCATGCGTCAACAAAAAGTGATTATCTTGATTACTTTGACTTTCTTAGAATCAGAGAAAATTTCTAAAAAATAAAAAACGTAGAGCAAATCTTTCTCGACATACGCCTTGACTCTCTTCGAGAAAGTTTTTATTATCAAAAGATCAAATATATCTCTTTACAAAATTCCACAAGTGTGCCTGAGAGAAAAAATTCCAAAAAGAAGAAGCATATATTGTCGTGAGTGCATATCAAAATATGGCTAAGAAGGAGTTATCATGTGAGACGATATTATATATATTATATATTTATCATATGAGTATGATATTATATATCAACAAGTTATAAAACAATATATTTTTTAAAGACTTTGCTTAAAATTGGAAATTTTTGTTTAATATCCAATTAAGGAATAAATTTTTTTGAATGTCATGAATCTATGAGTTCATTCTCATATGTTTATCGTTTTATTGTCCCCGTTTGCGGATAATATTTTGATTTTCGATCATGAATGTGCTCGCGAACTTATTTTGAGAGAGAGAGAGAGAGAGAGTCCATACATTTTGTGTCTGTAAAGCTGACAGGACAATCTGCAAATTTTAAAAAAATATTAAGAGTTCTGATAGCACTTTTTATAATCCTATTTTCCTGATAAAAATTAAAAAAAGTTCCACATTCCTTACATTAAAAAATCGAAATCGAAAAAATGTCGTGCCAACTTCGCAAATCAACACCCTTCCCTCTAAAGTACCAAAACGCGTTGAATATCATTATTTTTGACAAGAGTTCCCAATAGTTCTGTTCAAATTCGGCCTGTAATTTCAGATTGATATTTCAAAAATCAATAATTTCTAAAAAATTTTTAAAATTCTCGCCCAGCACGACACTTAGTAAAAATGTGTCGTGCTGATGATCCGTAGTTTTAACGGCAGTTCTCGACAATTCTATAAAAGTTCTATTTTTAAAAAATATAAACTTTCGTCGCCGCGCGCTTCTACTCATGCAGATTGGCCGATCTTCTTTGATTAATTTTTCGTTATTAATTATTGCGAATATCGCAAAACAGTAGAGGACCTTTCTTCTTAATTTGAGCCAATCTACCTTTACACTTCGGGGCCGCAAAAAGTTATCAGTCACTCTGTATGTATATATATATATATATATATACAGGGTGATTCTGAACAGACGTTTGTCTTTAAAAAGATAAATTGTCGAGTCTATTCTAAGACGATTTTCCCTTTACCAAAATTGTCTACGAGGCTTAGTTTTTAAATTATTAAATAAAATAGTTCGCGAATTACGGAACGAGTACAAGAGGTAGACAGGGACGACGCAACTCACCGTCCGATATAGGCGATCATGTAGGGCGCGCGACGCGATCAGCTGATTGCTGCACACGATGAGTGTAACAATCAGTGTGTGTGTGTGTGTGTGTGTGGGGTGTATTTATGCACGCGTATCCACACATGCACCGTACTCTCTCTCTTTCTCTCTCTCTCTCTCTCTCTCTCTCTCTCTTTCTCTCTCTTTCTCTCTCACTCTCTCACTCACTCACTCACTCACTCACTCACTCACTCACTTATTCTTACCTTAATAATGAGATTCTTCATACTGCTGATAAATAGCAGTGCCCAGTGTGTTGCACGATAATAATCGTCGTCGACGAGACGTCGTTTCTTCAACACGCAGTCTGACACAAATAAGCGAAGTTTTTTCTTTCATCACTTTCGACACTTTTACAAATTTACTCGCGCACTTAATCACTCACGATTGATAAAAGGAGGAATTTACCAACGGTTACGGTACGAATTTAATAAACGGTTAACGCATTTAATTATTAATTACACACTCGATTAAAGAAACGCGTTAACAGAACGCGATACTCGATAGAAAGCGCGCGACGCGACGACCGACGACAAGCAGGTCAGGTTAGTACTAGCGCCTCTAGCGCTGCCAAACATAAACGTGTAGCATTACGCGCGAGACGCGAGACGCTACCGTGTGTCTTATAATTAGCTGCAGCTTCCGCATTGTGAATGCGATAGTTTGGAAAATCCAAAATCTGTAGTATTATATTTGGTTTGTGTAAATAATTTATTAATATTTATTTTGCTTTATCTCCTTTTTGCAAGCGAAATGTTCCATGTAAAAATATGTTGGTCGCTCTGAAAAGAGCGGATTATCTTTGATCGCTCTGAGAAGAGCGGATTAAAATATGATTTATAATAAGTGCTCGAAATTAGCACCATCCATTCTAACGCATGCTCTCATGCGTTTCACTAAATTATTTTGGACGTTCTCCATCATTTCGTCTTCGATGGCCCAAATAGCATGTCGTAATCTTGTATCTAATTCGTCGACATCTTCGGGAAGCGTTTTGTAAATTACTTCCTTACAATATCCCCATAAAAAAAAATCGAGAGGGTTGAGATCCGGGGATCTTGCGGGCCACCGTATCGGGCCATATCGACCCATCCAACGTCCAGGAAATTGCTCGTTTAAATAATTTGTTACAACTCTGGCGTTGTGTGGTCCAGCTCCGTCTTGTTGAAAAATAATCTTGTGTCTGTCTAATAATGGAACTTCTTCTAAAAATTCGGGCAGATTATCTCTTAAAAATTCTGCGTATGTTTGGCCTGTTAAAATATCTGGCAGAATAACTGGACCAAGTATGTGAGTTCCCATTATTCCAGCCCACAGATTCATCTTCCAGCGAACTTGGAAATTTCTTTGTCGCGTGACTCTGGGATTTTCTTCGCTCCAAAAATGCATATTATGTGTATTAAAAATTCCTTCTTGTGTAAAAAACGATTTATCGCTGAATATTACATAAGAAGGAAATCTAGGATTTTGATCCACTTTTCGTAGAAAATTTTCACAAAACGTTCGTCTTGTGCGGTAATCTTCTGCTCGCAAATGTTGCACGCGAGTATAATGGAATGGATGCAAGTTTTCTTCTTTCAGTATTCTTTGTATAGTTGCGTAAGATAAATTGTGTTCTCGAGCAATCACTCGAATACTTGATTCGGGATTATTCTCGAAAGCACGCAGAACTTGCTCCGTATTTCGTACATTTCTTGCATCGCGATGTCTCCCAGTGTCCTGTTTGTTTAAAAGGACACTGCCAGTTTCGTACAGCCTCTGAGCTGCTCGAAGTATTACGGCAGCGGATGGATGTCTTGCTCGATTCGGATACAATTCTGTGTATCTTCTCGCAGCTACATGATATTGCCCATGACACTCGCCAAGTGCCATCAGCATATCGTAATATTCTTCGTTTGTGTACGCCATATCGTGCTTTTAACGCTTCTAATGATCGAAGGGTTATTGATTGCAGCATCGATCGCCCGACCGTATTTATACGATCCTCGCAGGGGGTCCATGCCCCCTCCGCGTCTCCCGCGACGAATCCGCGAGTCGCGTCTCGCGACTCGCGACTCGCGTCATGGGCAATATCATGTAGCTGCGAGAAGATACACAGAATTGTATCCGAATCGAGCAAGACATCCATCCGCTGCCGTAATACTTCGAGCAGCTCAGAGGCTGTACGAAACTGGCAGTGTCCTTTTAAACAAACAGGACACTGGGAGACATCGCGATGCAAGAAATGTACGAAATACGGAGCAAGTTCTGCGTGCTTTCGAGAATAATCCCGAATCAAGTATTCGAGTGATTGCTCGAGAACACAATTTATCTTACGCAACTATACAAAGAATACTGAAAGAAGAAAACTTGCATCCATTCCATTATACTCGCGTGCAACATTTGCGAGCAGAAGATTACCGCACAAGACGAACGTTTTGTGAAAATTTTCTACGAAAAGTGGATCAAAATCCTAGATTTCCTTCTTATGTAATATTCAGCGATAAATCGTTTTTTACACAAGAAGGAATTTTTAATACACATAATATGCATTTTTGGAGCGAAGAAAATCCCAGAGTCACGCGACAAAGAAATTTCCAAGTTCGCTGGAAGATGAATCTGTGGGCTGGAATAATGAGAACTCCCATACTTGGTCCAGTTATTCTGCCAGATATTTTAACAGGCCAAACATACGCAGAATTTTTAAGAGATAATCTGCCCGAATTTTTAGAAGAAGTTCCATTATTAGACAGACACAAGATTATTTTTCAACAAGACGGAGCTGGACCACACAACGCCAGAGTTGTAACAAATTATTTAAACGAGCAATTTCCTGGACGTTGGATGGGTCGATATGGCCCGATACGGTGGCCCGCAAGATCCCCGGATCTCAACCCTCTCGATTTTTTTTTATGGGGATATTGTAAGGAAGTAATTTACAAAACGCTTCCCGAAGATGTCGACGAATTAGATACAAGATTACGACATGCTATTTGGGCCATCGAAGACGAAATGATGGAGAACGTCCAAAATAATTTAGTGAAACGCATGAGAGCATGCGTTAGAATGGATGGTGCTAATTTCGAGCACTTATTATAAATCATATTTTAATCCGCTCTTCTCAGAGCGATCAAAGATAATCCGCTCTTTTCAGAGCGACCAACATATTTTTACATGGAACATTTCGCTTGCAAAAAGGAGATAAAGCAAAATAAATATTAATAAATTATTTACACAAACCAAATATAATACTACAGATTTTGGATTTTCCAAACTATCGCATTCACAATGCGGAAGCTGCAGCTAATTATAAGACACACGGTAGCGTCTCGCGTCTCGCGCGTAATGCTACACGTTTATGTTTGGCAGCGCTAGAGGCGCTAGTACTAACCTGACCTGCTTGTCGTCGGTCGTCGCGTCGCGCGCTTTCTATCGAGTATCGCGTTCTGTTAACGCGTTTCTTTAATCGAGTGTGTAATTAATAATTAAATGCGTTAACCGTTTATTAAATTCGTACCGTAACCGTTGGTAAATTCCTCCTTTTATCAATCGTGAGTGATTAAGTGCGCGAGTAAATTTGTAAAAGTGTCGAAAGTGATGAAAGAAAAAACTTCGCTTATTTGTGTCAGACTGCGTGTTGAAGAAACGACGTCTCGTCGACGACGATTATTATCGTGCAACACACTGGGCACTGCTATTTATCAGCAGTATGAAGAATCTCATTATTAAGGTAAGAATAAGTGAGTGAGTGAGTGAGTGAGTGAGTGAGTGAGTGAGAGAGTGAGAGAGAAAGAGGGAGAAAGAGAGAGAGAGAGAGAGAGAGAGAGCGAAAGAGAGAGAGTACGGTGCATGTGTGGATACGCGTGCATAAATACACCCCACACACACACACACACACACACACACACTGATTGTTACACTCATCGTGTGTAGCAATCAGCTGATCGCGTCGCGCGCCCCACATGATCGCCTGTATCGGACGGTGAGTTGCGTCGTCCCTGTCTACCTCTTGTACTCGTTCCGTAATTCGCGAACTATTTTATTTAATAATTTAAAAACTAAGCCTCGTAGACAATTTTGGTAAAGGGAAAATCGTCTTAGAATAGACTCGACAATTTATCTTTTTAAAGACAAACGTCTGTTCAGGATCACCCTGTATATATAATACTCTTCCAATCGGCGACAAAAAGACCGACCGACAAACAGAACCGTTCTCGCGATACAACAATTTTCCGGCTTGCGATGAAAAGGGCCGGCCGATAAACAAAACCGTTTGTCAATAATGTCATAAACATTTTTGAACATAGGCCCAAACAAATACGTCAGAAAACTTGAGGTATTCCCGCCCCGAAATTTTACACGCCCTCAAAAATTACTATAAAAAGGAAGCACTCGCGGGATCATTTACCATTATTATTACTTATTTTTACTCAGACATATATATTATATTTTATATTTCTAAAATTCTTCTTTTTACAGATAATTCAATTTTTGATAAAGATGTTGCTTCGACAAGTTATGATACAACACTACAAAGTAAGTGTATTTTATATAGTAAGTGTATTTTATAAGTTTCGTCATTTTATAGTCTTATACATATTCATAAAAATAATTTTGAGAGACATTGTCAACGGGCAAACTAATAATAGAAAATTAAACATTTTTATTTAAAAATAAATTTATGAGAAATTGTTATGTGATGTATTTTTTTATAGGTGCTTCATGCAATTCAACATGCAGTTGTTGCAGTAGTAAGAAACTTGATGGTAATATGATATAAACATTACACACAATATACACATACATATTGACAATAAATTTCAATATAATAATAAAATTAAATATAAATTAAAATAATTTTTTTCAGAATAGACTGTTAAAAATTTAGTGGCCCAAAATTATTTAATACGAAGTGTGGTCACTGATATATTATCTGAAGTCAAAGATATTAAATTGAACCTAAAAAATGTCTCTCAGCAAACAAATGCTAACAAAGAAAAAGAACAAATAATTTCAATATTTAATAATAAAGATTTAAATTTTCCCCTTCAAACCGAAGAAGAACTTCAGACAGTGGAACTTATTCTGGAAAATGAAAATGAAATTACTAATGCGGTAATTAAACTTTGAAGTCTATAATATTACTATTTTTACTTATTTTATTAATATGTCATAATTAATTTAAATTAGAAATAATTACGTTATACATATACATACATATATTTACACACATGCATACATCCACATACATATATACATATATTAAATAGTATGTGTGTAAAAATTAAATCGTATTTATCACATTACATTTCACATGTAAAATATATTATTTTCATTTTTTAATTATATTTAGTTTGTAAGCAACGTTTATTTATTTTTTAGATAAATGAATTGCAAAATCTAGGAGGAAAGAATGGATATGAATTTATTCGAAGAGCACTTTCAATGATAATGACAAATAAACTTGCAGACAAATACAGCTTTTTTGGGAGAAAACAGAAAAAAGCATTCTGTGACCTCAATATTTGTAAAGTTTTAATAAGTGAGTATTATTCTAAAAAATAATTATTATTTCACAAATATTCAAATAAAAAAATTTTAATCCAAATTATTGAAATTTGTAATTATAAACATTAAAAATGAATTTATTGAAAAAAGCTAAAATATGTAAAAAAATTTATCTCATATTTTTACAAAAATTAGAAATTTGCATGCGTTTGATTCACTGCATTCTATTTTATGCATATGCACATATAATTTAAATAGTACATAATACTACATCTAATAGTATACTATTAGGTTAGATTTAATTAGATAAAGGCGCGTATTATGCGTGAAACGCAATCCTATTCTACCTGTATAAGACACTACTATGTCTCTTGATAATACTTTCTTACAAAAAATTAGCAATTCCCAAATAATTCAAAATAATAAACATATAATCATACACATAGCATAATTTATTTTGCTTATTATTTTGTTAAATTGCATAAATAAAATAATTTTAATATTCTATTTTAATGATATTATTTTAAATAGGTGCATCAACGAAAGGAAGATATTGCGAAACAACTAAACATTCGGAAAAATGTATCCAAGGATGGTTGAGAAGAGCTGCTGAGAGGGGAAAATTAAGACATAATTAAATAAGAAATAATTAATTTTAAAAGAGATTTCGTTTAAAATGTTATTTTATTTTATTCAAAGAATATTTTTGTTTCGTTTAAAAAGTTTATTATTTCTTTTATAAATAAAGATATATTATAAAAAATATTTTATAAAAAATATATATTATATACTCTTATAAATAAGAGTATATAATATATATTTTTTATAAAGAATATAAAGTTCGAAAACAGTTTTATTAATATATAATAAAAAAAATATTACAAGAATATATAATCACAATAAATATGTAATATGTTATAATAAAAATTACTATATTGAATTTTTTGTTTGTTAAAATTTGATGTTAAAGCTATATTAGGAACTTAATTTTTTAGTAGGATATTAAAATATTTTACACATTAATATGGACGGTAGTCAATACTTTCAAACATTAAAAGAATTTTTTAAAATAGGTAGGTATATAGATAAAATATTATTCAATTTTAATGCAAATTAGAATTAACTTGTTAACAAAACTCATTGGACGGTATTCATAGTTCAATCTTATTTCTAAGATTGTCTTATAAAATCTCATTCAACTAATGAAATAATGCTGCGGCCATTTCATTGGTTGAATGGGATTTTAAGACACTCTTCAATATAAGATTGAAATATGAATACTGTCCAAGTTTTACTAACAAGTTAACTCTAATTTGCATTAAAATTGAATAATATTTTATCTACATATCTACCTATTTTTAAAAGTTTTTTTAATGTTCGAAACAGGTCCAATTTTGGTCTATTTTGTACTTAAAATGGACATTTTTTAAATGTCCAAGAAAGTAACATTGGATATTTTTAAAATGTCTTAAAAACGTTCAACGATCTAATCTGGATGTTTTAAATACGTCCGAAACGTCCAGTATATATGTTTTTAATACGTTTTTAAAACGTTACTGTGCTGTCTGGGTATATATATATATATATATATATATATATATATATATATGAAATATTAATTATTCCGCTCCCACTGTTACAATATCGATAAAATTTATTCTTAAGAAATGAGTGAGCTGTAAACATGATTGCTTGAAACATATCTGCTTGTTGGAATCGATTTGAAATAATTTTTCCCTCGGACTGTAGAAAAACAATAGCTAGCTATTGACTTTTTTGCGTCCTTGTCGCATACCATACCATATGTTATGCTTAGTTCAGAGTTTTGTACAGAGTTCAATAGGTCTCTCCATTTAATTCTGCCAGTGGGAATAAGAAGAATAATTTATTTTATTTAATACACAAAATATGAAAATTTGATAATAAAAACTTCAAAACATATGTTTCGAAGTTTTTATGGTAAATGTTTACTTTAGATTTTAGACACAGCACGAAAAATTTTTATTTTAACATATACGATGTATATGATTTTTATTTTAACATATATGATATATATGATTATAGAGAATACATTTCTAAGTAATACATCGTTTGAATTTTGCGGCGATTTCTCTTCGTTCATGAGATATGCGATTTTGAAATTTCATACTTATTCATCCTTTCATTCACGGAAAAAAAAATTGTTTCTACCACAGCTAATTATGGTTTGCTGAAACTATATTTGCTGCTATAGCTACCAAATTTGCTACTACATAACAAATATTTGCTGTTATTGCTAATACGTCGATGCAGTAGCAAAATATCGTAGATAATCGCATGTCTGTTACAGTCATTTTATTTAGCAACATAAAGTTAATTCTTAGCTACTTAATATATCTACGGAAAAGAAAATTGTGTCTGTTGTAGCTAATCATGTTTGCTGAAATTATATTTGCTACTAAATTTGCTGCTATATAAAAAAGTTAGCTGTCCTAGCTATCTGATATGTCTCTTCGTCGATGAGACGATCGTTTTTTTGTTTTCAACGACGCGGTATATGACGCAACAGTAGTACATGCAGTATAACACGCAATACGTTAGACTCTGCTGCATATTAGACGGACGTAATATTTTGTTAAACAGTTTCTTGTCTTTCGAAGCTTATTTCAAGAATATGTCGGACATAAGTGCGTGTAGTTTATTAACAAAATGGGGATTCTCTTCTGAAATAACAGCGAATTTTACAGGTAAGTACAGATTAACTTATTTTCGACAAAAAAAGCAAGAACAAGGACCTTAGTAGAATAACTGTAATTTCAAGACAATGATTTCATGCTCTTTGTGTAATGTTTTAATTGTGTTTGTTTTAAGTAAGGCATAATACTGTGTTCAGGTCTTCAACCTCATATAATAGAAATCAATCTGAAATCTCGGTCTGAGAAATGTGTAATAAAATTTCTGCTCTTCCATAAAAACTGCGAGTTGATTGGCTATATATTTCTTAAACCAAGATCTTGGATCGATTTTTGTTATCATGGACACAAGGCTTTAAATATGTATACGAAACAATATTTACAAGAAATAAATATATGTATGTAAATATTCAAAAATAACAATTTTAGTGTATGACTAATAATACTAATAATATATGAACATTTTATAAATATTGTCTTGAACATTGCAAATCATTCTGCTAAGACCTAATATACCTTTTCTCACGACAATCTATTCTCTTCTTTTACCAATTACAACATTTCACGCGTATTATCTTAATATATCTCATTACAGATCACATAGTGTTATTTTGTAGTTTTATGTTTTTGTAATTATTAATTGCATAATATATTAGTTGCTGAAATTATTTAAAATTGTTTTACAATACTTTGCACAGTGTTAGAACTTTCTTTATAATATGTTTGTTTTAATTTCTATCTTGTTACTTGAGATAGTTAAGTTTTTCTCTCTTGTCGTTTGTAACTATTCATTACAAACAGTAAGAAACAAAATATTATATAATAAAATACATAAAATAGTCTTATTGATAATTTACTGTTTAATATTTAAATCTGATATATCTGATATATATGTATTTTTTATTTGCATTTTAGCTCAAGAAATTGAAATAGATCAATTTAATATTTTAACAGAAGAAGATCTGAAAAGTTTAATCCCAAGTATAGGACCTCGAAGAAAATTTCAAAGTATTGTAAAACAATATTTTTCAAATGAAAGACAGGTATTCATTTACATTTTACATTTTCTATACATTTCTTTGTTGAGGCAATTTATATTTCTATATAAATAAAATTGGCATAAATGTTTGTTAAGATTCAACAATCATATCCGGAAAATTCTAATATAATTCATCAAGAACCGTCAGTACAAATCCGTCAGGGACAAATGGAAAAAACTACACAAAAAAATATAGAGTGTAATACAAACACTCAAGATATTGTTATACACTATCTACAATCATTACCTGAAACCCAGCATAGTCTCTCAGACAACATATCTATTGTTACAACAAGTGAACTTAGTGATGAGAACAGAGAACTATCTAATCTAATCATTTATTATAATATTAACGATTATTAAACAATAATAACTGTTTTCTGATTAGATGCATCACTTGAAAAAAAAAGAAAATCAATCACTGAAACGACGTTTGAATAATGAATATGTAAGAATGTTACATATTACATTAACAATAATATTTTAATTTGTTATGTTTCTTATTATTATGTTTATCATTGCAGGATCTTGAAGCTGTGTTAAAAAAATCTGAAGAAGGCTTGTTGGTGCTAAGTTCATACCAGAAAGAAAAAAGGTTGAATAATGATATGCGAAACAAGCTTGCAAAACTAATTGTTAGTAATGAACTATCACCTAACATAAACTGCAGTATTACAAGTAGCAGAGCATTATTTTTAAGCGGAGAAGTACAAAAATTATTTCCTACTGAAGAAAAAGTAAGTTTAACTCGTGTATAATAATAATAATAATAATAATAATAATAATAATAATAATAATAATAATAATAATAATAATAATAATCGTGTATAATAGTAATAACATAACATTAATAATATACATTAATAATAATAACAAAATAATAAAACACATAAAAATAATACATATAAAATAAACAAAATATATATAAAAATAATAAAAAACAATTATACAATTTATATACATATAAAAATAACAGAAATAAATAACATAAATATACAATTTATATTGTTATTCTTGTCTGCAATTATCTTATTAACATTATTTGTTTTTGCAGAGTGTTTGGTATATAAAGAATAAAAAAGGAGAATCACAAGGAAGAGGTAAAATTTTTACAAAATATTATTCTATGCGAAGACAACTTATCAAAGCAGGTTTGTTGGCTATAAAGTCTACTATACCTACTACAACAATTGTAACTAAAAGTAAGTTTTGCTTAGAAAAGTTTAAATATGTTGCGAAAGAAACATGAATTTAGAGAGATATTTATATTAGTAATATACGTACGTTTGTGTTTATATATTGTTCTGTGTATATATATATGTATATATGTATCTATACAATAAATAATGTTTATAACAACAAATTATTTACAAAGAATATTATTAATATTTATCATTACTTATAGATGAGCTGAGTGATGATGACTTCGCCAATTATGAAGAATATTTGTTATGGCTGAAGAATAATTCTATACCATGGCAAAAAGTAACTACATACTGGATTCAGACTTCAAAAAAACGAGTTCAAGATCTTATAAATAATAATCAGCCTTGTCATGAGTATATGGGCCAGTTTCCAGCTCTCTCTGATCCATTAGATTATCTATTAGTGAGTATATAACATGTAACTATAGTATCTATTAAATAATTCAAAGCATGGATTTTTAAATCACAGTTTTCACTTTTTTACTTTAGACAACATTGTATTGAACATAATTCACAAAACATATATATATGTATGTATATATATATGTATATATATATATATATATATATATATATATATCGAAATAAAATTTGTTGCACTTGAAATAAAATAAAATGTTAATACAAATATTTTTTTAAGCTGGAACAAGATCTTGAAACATTACATCCAGATCGTAATTTAAAACTTTATATTGCTTGGCCACGATTATCAGAATTTGTAACTAATAGAGTAAATTCTAAAGCTAAAAAACGTTTAGATAATGTTTCGACACCTGGTAAGATTTTAATATTTTATTTTATAGTGATATTGTCTAATAATTATATTCAACTTATTTTTCTAGTAATATATTTTATATTTCTACAGAGGGTACCAAAATTGTAATTCTATCATTAATGCCTCATTTATTCCCTATAATCACAGTAAAAAAAGGTAAACCAAGAGATTGGAGACCTTCTAGAGAAGAATGTGAAGAAGCATTTCTTTTACATGCGAAGGTAAATATGCAATTAAATTGAATATATTTTCCAATTTTTCTTTTTCCACACGTTAGATTCTTTGGAATTAAAATCTATGTTATATTACAATAAAATTTGACTTTTTTAAAATATTATACTAGAAATACGTTTATATTTTACAGACAATTACTGATCTGGATGCTAGATTAGAAGAGCGTGCGAAAAAATTGAAATCATTTGGTCTGACCTCACAGCCCGTTGCAATGATAGTTGGTCCCAACTTTGATGAAATTCATCAGTGCTTCGTTGTAATCAACGAGTTAAGATATCAGGTAGAAACACTACTAAAAAGTGTAGACTTCGTGTTTAAATCATGTAATGCTTTAAACCTTCAATATCCTCCCGAAATAGTACAACTCTTTATGTTTTTGCAAAGAGCTATATATGATTTTGAAACTTTATGGGATAAGCATAAAAATTCTCAACTTACTTCTAATGCTCTTGCTTTGATGGAAGAATACAAAAAATTATAAGTTCTTTTCCAAAAGTATTTCAATTGCAATCATGCCTACGTGTTTTTTATGTAAAGAATCAGAAACATCTGTCAATGGTCTATTTATGCATTTTGATTTGAAACATCATACTCATTTATTTACAGTTTTTAAATGTGGTGAAAATGGATGTTATCGAAAATGGTCATTGCGAAATTCATTGCGAAAACATTTACTTGGACCGAATCATAACTTTCCTGCTTGGTCCTCTACTCATGAACATCCTAAATGTAATAATACAGAAATTTTTAATGAATATGTTGATCGGGTTGTTACGAATAATTCTGGTATATCGTCAACAACAGAAATTACTACCGAAAATTATTTGTCTACAGTAACTCTTACTGAATTTGAATCTATTATAAAAGATCACAGTAATGCTTTTGTTGCAAAATTATATAATAAACGTTCAATCCCACGAAATCATATCCAATTTATTATTAATGATATTAGTGAACTTTTGATAAGTGGTCATATTGCTATCTTAAAAGAAAAAGTTATTTCACACTTAAATACACTTGGTTCTGATAATGAAACAATTAAAGAAATAACATCAATGTTTAATTGTGTAGAAAATCCATTCAATCATCTTAAAAATGAATATCAACGAGTTAAATATTATAAATCTTCTGGTAATTATATAGCTCCTATTAAATATTATATAGGTAATAGAAAGGTGTATAAAAATACTGGATCATTTGTTGCTGAAAAAATTGAAAAAGTTTATAGTTATTTCATACCTTTAAGACAAGTATTACAAAAATTTTTTCAACTGCCTGATGCCTTTACTACTACAATGCATTATATTAATTCACTTAAAAATTTGGATAGTGTGAAAAACTTTATTCAATCTGAACTTTGGTGTCGGAAAAGAAAGAACTTTGATAATGATACTATCGTTCTACCACTTTTCATTTATTATGATGATTGGGAAGTGAACAATCCGTTAGGCTCTCATAATGCTGCTCTTGGAGGAGTATATTGCTATATACCATGTTTGCCATCTGAATGCATATCTCGTTTGGAGAATATTTTCTTAGTTATTTTGTTTCTATCTCAAGACCGAAAAAAATTTGGAAACAAACGAATATTTGCACCTTTGATTGAGGAACTGAATTTTTTAGAACAAACGGAATAACAATTACTGTAAGTGTAATACTTATAAAATCTACTTTGTGCTAGGTTCACTATTTGGCGACAATTTAGGACTTTATACAATGTGTGGATTTCTTCAAAGTTTTCGTGCAAACTATGCATGTAGATTTTGCAAATTACACCGCACTTTTTGTGAAACTACCTGTTTTGAAGACGAAACTGTTCTCAGAACACGTACATCTTATATAACTGATTTAGCCTTAGAAAACAGTTCACTTACTGGAATTAAAGAAGAATGCGTCTTTAATGAAGTCAATTCATTTCATGTGACTGATAACGCTTATGTTGACATTATGCATGATGTTTTAGAAGGTATTGCTCATTATGATATGATTCCAATAATAAGTCATTTTATTGATATCGGTGATTTTAATTTGTCAGATCTCAATCACAATGTGCAAATGTTTCATTATGGTCCTGGTGTGCAAAATAAACCACCTTATATTGATAATGATTTTGCAACAAAAAGCAAACTGAAAATGACAGCTTCAGAAATGTTAATCTTTTGTAGACTTTTCGATGTTATTATTGGACATCGTATTAAATCATATAATGACCCATTTTGGAAATTATATTTGTTGTTAAAAGAAATTATTGAGCTTTTGCAAAGTAGATCAGTGTCAGATGATTTTGCTTCTGCATTTAAAATATTAGTTTTGGAACATCACAACCAATACATGAAATGTACGAACGAATGTTTAAAACCAAAACATCATTATCTTGTTCACTACGCACGTGTCATGATGCAATCTGGACCACTAATTTTATTATCTACAATGAGGCTTGAAGGTTTCCATAAACCTTTAAAGAAAATTGCTAATGTTGTAATGTCAAGAAAGAATATTGCTTTTTCTATCGCTACTCGTCATCAACTTTCGTTTTGTTATAAACTTATGGCTCAGGAAAGTATTATTCCAACTATTGAAGTAGGATTAGGAAATATGATTAATATTACTAAACACGATCGCTTTAATCATTTTGCATCACTCTTGCCAAATAATATACTTCATGATCCATATTCTTTTATTGTAAATTGGGTTAATTATAAAGGCACTCAATATCAACACAGAATGGTATTAGTTTGTGGAACAGATGAAAGTTCTTGTCCTATTTTTGCAGAAATTCAATATATTATTCTTCATCAAAATAATCTTTTTTTTATTTGTTTCTCTCTTTTAAATATGGGTCTTAATTGTGATATTGGTGGTTTTGAAGTAGTACGAAGTACAAAGTGGATTTTTATTAAATATGAAGACTTACTGGATCTTTTTCCTTTATTCGTTTATACTATGGCAACTGGTGAGCGATATGTTATTTTACATCATCCTATATAATCATATACTTCTTATATCCTACTTTTCTGTTTATATTTTTGTGTGTAATATCATATATTTTATGAAAAGATTTATTTTATGTTAAACTGAATATATAAATTTATTTATTAATATTACATAAATAAAGCACACACAATTACATTCATTATTATAAAGTGATAATAATATTATAACATTATAATATTATTATCATTTTATTATACTTATATAGTTTAATTAGAATTAATATTTATAATATTAAATATAAATAATTTCACATAGTTTTAAGTAATCTTTCTTACAATATGTTGATAATACTCTAATTAACACAATCATTTTTGCAATATATGTTATAGTCAAATGCAATTTTGCATTTTAATATATTAATTTTAGCGTTTACGCTTACTTTTCTTGATTTCTCATTTATTTATTGTATGATTTGAAGTATACTACAAAACAAAGAAAATAAAAAAATAGGAATATTAATAATAATGGCGTAAAATCAATGCAAAATCGTATTAGATTCGATATAATTTATATAAGAATTAATAGTCATGTAATGTGTATAAGAAAAGTAAATATAAAATATTTTTGCATATATATGTGTGATTTATATTTTCTCTTATATTTTTTAGCCTCTGCCAATAGAATTAACAATCATTGGCTGCGTTCAGCAGAAAAAGCTGTTTTGCAACTGTTATAAAATTCGTGAATCTGATTGGCGTATGCTCTTAGATTCAGTCAAAATTAAAAGCATGCGTCAATTAGATTCACAAATTTTACAACAGTTGCAAAGCTGTTTTTTCTGCTGAGCACAGCCAATAGCTATCGTGTTTATACCATTTTTGATACTATTTTAGCTGTAGGATATACCTCGAATATACAACGTCATTTGTGTAGATTTAGCTAAAATATTAGCTATGATACTGATATAGCTAAAATAGTAGCTATAGGACTAAAACTTATAGCTCTAACAGCTAAACAACGTGCGCATCACTACTAATTGTGTTGTGCATATTGCTATAACTATTTTCTGCAATGTGTACTGCAGCTAAATTTTTAGCTGCCACAGTTACAAATGTTTCAGCTAATAGAAATAGATATCGCAGCTACAACTTCAGGTGTCCATATAATACAAGCGAAGTTTAGTTACAGGACCTAGTTTTTAGCTGTGAAAGCTAAATTTTTTTTTCCGTGTTATATCCCATTTATGTGTTTATATTTCTTTAATATTATGGTAGAATTATACCTCCTACACGATCTATAAGATAAATATAATTTAATATAAAGTATAAAAATTGCATTTTTTACTTTACCTAAACTTTTAATAAGTATTTGTATAAAACTTCTTTCGTTTTGCAAAGTACATATGTGGACACCGTGGGTTCCGCCTCCCCTATGGAGGGGCACCACTTCCGGAAGATATAAACTAACCCAAACCTATTTCTGATTTAAGCCACATTTTGTTATAAATCAGGAATATGTTTGGATTAGATTATATCTTTCGGAAGTGTAGCTCCTCCGTAGGAGGGCCGGAGCCCACTGTGTCAGACATATACTTTGCAAGACGAAGCAAAGTTCAATCTACATGTAACCTTGACCCTTGATGAAAATAAATTACAATTAAAATTTGGCTTAAATTAGAAGTAGGTTGATTTATCAATAAAAAAGTCTGACTAGTTAAGATTAAACTGCATTCACAAAAATTTATTGCACATATATAAAAAAAGAATTCTACATATATTCTTCTACATTCTAATATATTTCATTTTATACATAATATAATATTAACATTGCACTTTTAATCCTATATCTACAATATCTACAATATGTACAATATCACAATATCCTCATAGAAAAAAGGTTAAAAAATTATTTATGTATAATTTTAAAATACGTATATTATAAATTCTAAATTTTATTGTACACACTACCGATCAGAAAGTACTTCGCGCATAATAGCAATATCAGTTAAATAATTTTTTGACAAGTTTTCAGTTGGTACATAATGAGTGCCTTCGAAATGAGAAAAGTATCGTCCTATCTCTACATTATTTATCCATTTTGGTGGACAACTTGATACAGTATCTAAAATTAAAAAAATGTATTTTATATATTTATGCGCATGTATAAAGAGATGAAAAATCATATAATATATATATAATTTATAAGAGAGAATGCTACTAATATCTTATACATACCTTGTGGTGCATAACATACTATATTATTTTCCGCAAGAATTATATAGTGCGGTTGATAGGTAAATTTGGAATTGCCTGATTTGTAAGTATAACATTTGCAGAAACATGTGGCGAGTTTCACAGCATTCGCTGAGATATGGAGCTACAGATTTTAATTTTTTTTGTACAAACGCAGCTTTACATTTGTAATTCCACCCAATTATCACACCAGTGAAGATTACATTTCTCAGTCGAAGGCAAATGTGGTTTCGGTGAGTGCGTTACAATCATACCAATAGTATATTTAATTTTTTTCTTTATTTCCGGTTTACTCCTCACGATGTTAACTCTATCCTGTATATAACAGATATCGTAACAATGAAATTTAAATAATACTTCTTGTCAAGTGTTTTCAAAAGTACCCAGTAAGCAAAATGTTAGCAGGTTGGCAGCAGATTGGCAGCAAATTCGATCAGAATCCCACACCAGAACCGTAGCCATCTGTGTCCGCATTAAGCTTTTGTTTTGGCGACAGAGTCTGTAAAACATAACCTGTCATCAAACTGTCGGCAGAAACCGAGCAGGATCTGCGCGAGGCAATTTGATGTTAGATTGCCAGCAGAAACCGAGCAGAATCTGCGCATGCAACCTGATGGCAAATTGACAGCAGAAACTGCACAAGATTTGCGCTTACTTTTATTAATATTATATAAATGCAACAAAATTGATTATTACAAGTGCTAAATAAGAATATTATCGGCAAGTTAATTACAATTTTCTTCTAAAATGACATATATGTCATATGTTATATCGTAATATATGTTAATGTAATATATGTTATATCGTAGTTATATCTCATATAGCGAAGGACTAATTTAATTTAATTAAATTAATAATAAAGTAAATGATAAAAGTAAATGTAACTTGTAAAACTGGAGATGTAATTTATTTAGAATTAAATTCTTGCTTTATGCCTCAAATAGGCAGTACATGAATAATTTTCCATTTATCATATTGATTCCAATCAGTTTAATATTCTGAATCTCATCTGCTTGTATCAGATATCAGAAATTAAAGTGATAGAAATTAAAATGATAATTACTATATTTTTAGTCTTTTATTCATATTCGCGACTTTATCTATATTTCTGACAGAAATTAGATTACGAGAAAGTACAGCTCACGTAGCGGTAAGTGAAGGAACTATCGAATCATGCTCTGTTCCGTTTCTGCCGTCAATCTGCTATCAGAGATTGTGTGCGCAGATTCTACTCGATTTTTGTTATCAATTTGCTATCAAATTGCGCCTCACAGATCCTGTTAAATTTCTGCTATCAATTTGCCGTCAGTTACATCTGCAGGCTTTACTCGATTTCTGCCGATAATTTGACATCAAATTTCATTGCGCAGATCCTGCTCGATTTCTGCCGACAATCTGATATCAAACTGTGTTGCGCAGATCTTGCTCGATTTCTGTCACCAATCTGCTATGATAATTTTAAACAAATCCTGTTCAGTTTCTGCTATCAAATTATGTCAGCAGGTTTTGTAACATTTCTGCTGACATTCTGTTATCATTATTTGATATAACAAATTTTTTATACAATCTGCAATCTTACTGTCGACAAAAATTTGTAGCAGAAATTGACAAAATCTGTTTGAACAGACTTTGCTGACTGGGTAATTATTGTAACATGGCTTAAATTATATAAATAGTAATATCACTATATATTGATATCTGAACTCATATACATATACATATACATATACATGTACATACAGGGTGTTCAAAAAGTCTCGGACCGGTTGAATATTTCATAAATTATGCACTTTAGAAACAAATGTTTCAGACAAAAGTTATATGGCTTGAAAGGGGCCATAAGATGGCGTCATTGGTTTGACCTTGAAAAGTCGTTTGAAGGTCACGCGAAGGTCACCTGCAATTTCTTAAATGGAACCCCCTATTTTTTGTTACTTATTCTTGTAGCTTATCTCGAGAGCTTTCCAAAACACTATAATAAAGTATTTCTTCATTGAGTACTTTTCGAGTTATGAGGCTTGAAATAATTTCTTAATTTTACATAAACCATAAAATATCTAGTAAAATATTCATTTTTCGATTATCTTACCTTAATACTTTTATGTACAAAATAATGAGAGGAATCAATTGGTGTAAAGAAAATACATAGTTATTTTTAAGAAAATATATGTAATTGTTAATTGCAAATTACATATTTTTTCTTCGAAACAACTATGTTTTTTCTTTACACCAATTGATTCCTCTCATTATTTTGTACATAAAAGTATTAAGGTAAGATAATCGAAAAATGAATATTTTACTAGATATTTTATGGTTTATGTAAAATTAAGAAATTATTTCAAGCCTCATAACTCGAAAAGTACTCAATGAAGAAATACTTTATTATAGTGTTTTGGAAAGCTCTCGATATAAGCTACAAGAATAAGTAACAAAAAATAGGGGATTCCATTTAAGAAATTGAAGGTGTCCTTCACGTGACCTTCAAACGACTTTTCAAGGTCAAACCAATGACGCCATCTTATGGCCCCCTTCAAGCCATACAACTTTTGTCTGAAACATTTCTTTCTAAAGTGCATAGTTTATGAAATATTCAACCGGTCCGGGACTTTTTGAACACCCTGTATACGTATATACATACATATATATATATATATATATATATGTACAGTACATTGTATACAATGATGATATATTATATACACTACCTTTATTGAATTTGTAATATTTCGATATTCATAATCGATATCTATATCTTCAATATCACTTTTTAAACATCGTGATAAGAAACTCATCAAATTATTGACTTTCAAATTGTGAAGAATATTACAATGATTACTTATCAGTTCACAAAAACGCGGAAGCTTGAACATAATCTTTTGTATTTGCTGAAAAACGATAGACAAGTAAACAAGATTTCAATTATAGAAAAGAAAATGAAAAGAAATTTACTTATTGCTTATAAAATACTAACTTATTGACTAATGTATTATTTACAAGAGTTATAATTGATCGTTATCTTCATCAATTATTTCTTAAAATTAGTAAGAAAACTATATATAAAAAATTGTTTACCGATATATCATATAATGGATCCATTGGATGCATAATGGAACAACTTCCATTGACAATGTTCACCGAATACATAAACGATTTCTCCATCATATAAAAAAATTCTGCCGATTGACAACCTTCCGTATAACTAAAAATAATAAAAAAAATGATTATATATACATATATATTTATCTCAGATAGATTGAAAAGCTCCCAAGCTAAAATTGTATACTAACTACTTTGATTCCCATACGATTGTCGTTACAAAACTTTCGTCATATCCACAGTGCAGAAAGCAGCGTAAACCAAGTCTTCTAGCTATACTGTGGCATCCAATAGTCAGAAGAAATTCTTGATAATATCTTAGAATCTATATCATTAAATTTTTATAGAAAAACTATCTTGAACATTTATAAGATATAAAGCTACGTTTGCGCAATGCATAACATAATATTATTATAATTTAATATAATATAAAATAACTTACATAATCTATATATTTAGTTTTAACATCCAATGTTTCAAATAAACGACATAAATGAATAGCACCTGTTTCGGAAAACATAATTTCTTGAATAATATACATAATTTGTCTCGATTCCGTTGGTTCCCAGAAGTTATCATTGATGTTGTTTTCTCTCCAAAAAGAAAATTGCTCAGAAGATAGAGAGAATGCAGAATGCTTAGGATATTCAGCTTTTAGGCAAGATAGTACTTTTTGCACAATATTCTCTAACCATGTATCAATGACTGAATAAGTTACATATGGTAGAAAATATTGTGCGATGATAGTAAGTTGTTTTTCTAAAAGTAGCTTTTCCTTTGGCATGTACATAAATATATTTTGTTTATATATTAGTCGATACTGTTTTATCCAATGATAAATTAAGTCAAAATTATACATAACTGTCAAATTAGAATCGTGCTTGAAAAAAATTTACATATTTTTTTTAATGGTACAATATATATTTACTTTAATTTATAACGTTAATGGCAATTTGGTTTATTAAATTTTACCGTAATAGTAATTGTGTTGAAACAATTCTATTTATATCGTCCAAGATAAAACGGTAAATTATAGAATCTTCAGCTATGAAACGCAAAAGACTATTTAATTCCATTTTTTTGGTACCGCATAAGTTACTGTGAGACCATAATTAATGAGACGTAATGCCGCAATTTTTCCATACATTTTATACTTTCTTCTAAATGATTACAAATTTCCGTCAATCTCTCTTCGCTATGCCTTCTTTCCGAAAAAGAAAATCTAAAATTAAAAAAAATTCTCCAGAAATATGTTAAACAACAAATATCAGCGATAAATTATAGACGATATACTTTTTCACATATATTTTTAATTACACGCACACGTACACGCACACACACATACATATTCATATTCAGACTAAATTAAAGAAATTATAAATATATATTATTCTATTTAATAAAGAAATATATGTAAAGAAAATATACATAAAGTAGGAGGGTCATTCAGCGCGTTTTTTTATTCCCACAGGATTTTCAAAAAACATTTCTTTTTATTGTATGATCATAAAGAGTGTTAAAAATAACTATTAGAGAAAATTATAAAAACCATTATAAATAACCATGAGAAAAAATTCCATCCATAAAACCAAAATTAGTTATTAGCTTAGATATATCTATGATACTCAAGTTCTTTTTCATGATTAATAAATGACTAGTGAAATATTATCGCTTATATATTGTGCTCCGCCATCATAATTTTAGATTATAATGTGCATTATCTTTAAGGTAAAGGTAAATACAGTTGGTATTGAAAAAATTAACTTTTTATTATTCTTGACATATGGGTGGCCATAATAAATAGTGATTATATATGTATAGGACATTAGTTACAGACTTAAACTTCTACCGGCTATGATCATTGAAGAAGTTTTATTAATTTTTTTATTTTATTAATTTTTTATTTTGTTTTTCATTCTTATTTCAAGTTTTTTGGACATATTAATATCACTGTGTTATCTTCTAAGCCTTTTCTAATAATAATTGCATATTATTCGATAATTCTTCTTCCTCTGTCCAACAGGATTAATCAAGGGGAAACATTTATATGATTTTTAAAATCTTGTTATGCTCTTTGTAGTGAACATTATAATTGTAGTTAGAGTAAAACTTTTACAACTTTGACGCGGTATAGAGACTTAAATCTGAAAACAACTAATGGTATTTTATACATATAGTCACTTATTAATTATGGTCACTTACATATGTTAAGAATATTAAAAATTCTTTTTTTCATTATGACTTGTATTTATCTCTATCTTGAAGATGATACCCAGGTAGCAAGATAACGTCTAAAGACATCTTAATGACGTACTATAACGACTATGACGTACTATGACGTCATCAAGATGTCTTTAGACATTATCTTGCTAGGAATTATCTTCAAGATAAAGACAAATACAGCTCATAATAAAAAAAAATAATTTTTTATTATCCTTAACATATGTAGGTGATCATAATAAATAGATGACTATATATATAAAATACTATTAGTTGTTTCCGCCCCCCCTCTCCAGATTTAAGCTCCCTATACCGCGATGATAGCTAAGCTATCATAATGATATACAATAATTTATGGTCTTATGGTTCGAATCTTTTTTTCATCTGATGGTTATTCCTAATAATCATACAAAATAAAAAAATTGTTTTGAAAATCCTATCGAAGGTAAAAAAATGTGCTAAGTAACCTCTTCCTCTTTTTTTTAATCAAATTGTAATTATAACAATAGTAATCAATAGTAATTGGCACACATAAATACAACGTGATATCGAGATGCACTTGCCGCGATGATCTCGCGCCATTTAAATTTGTTATTTCATATCATGTTTGAATGAAAAATCAAGTGAAAAGTAAATATAATTATAACTGTATTCTAGCGATATTTAGATTATATACACATGCCATTAAAGTAAAAATGCTTTATATAAAAATCATAAAATTTGAACAGAAAATTTCACGAACAAAATACGATCATACTCTGAATTCCAGAATACATAATTATTTATGAAAGTTAATTAGAATATTGTATAAATAAATCTTGAAATATAAAAAAATTCTTGAAACGAATGAATGTAAAAGAAATATCCTTATGAATATTATTATAAATAAAAACATTTATGAGTAATCGCATTATTAAAAGTTTTAAAATTAAAATATGAAAAATCGTGACAGCACATTTATTTAGCTTCATCTTTTACATTATACAATAGATTTTTTTTTCATTACGTAATTGATATAATTTTAAAATATTAAAAAACTCTATTAGCTCTATATGCAATAAAGGCGCAATGGATTAATTAATAAGACAATAATGTAATAACTTCAATTTTTTTACTATTGTTTTATAGAGTTGAACTTCGTTGAGCGATTAAGATCGACCAAATATGAGATAAACATAAAAACTTATTAAAATATTTATAAATAAAAACATACCTCTGATAAAACTTCTTTTCCCAAAATTTGTGACTAAATGTTATCTGCTGTAATCGATTGCACGTAGATTTAAGATTCACGATATCCTCCATGCTAATGTTTTCGTCTTCCAAAATTAAAGCAATTATTTCATCCGGCAAGTGTATTATCACAGCCATCGTGAAAAATATTATAGAATTCAACGAATTTAAAAAAAAAAATAACCGATGTTATATCTTCTTTCGCACTAATTTCGTTTATATACTTATATATAACTAATATGTATCACGAATATGAGCGCTCAAACTTTACTCCTGCTTGTAGCACAGTCGCAATGCATCTGCAACATTAACTTCGTTCGACATGGACTAAACATGCATTGTTTAGAAATAACTCACAGCGTTTAGCCAATAAGGGACAGAAGGGATGACACCTCGGTCCTGATTGCTCAAAAAAATCAGAAGAGTAGATATGTACGACAAATTCTTTGGAAAAAACTTCTTTTCAACAATTTCTTTTCATTTCTTGAGATTTATAGTTTTATGATCTTATAATCTCTAATCTTCCAATGTTATTTAATGGAATTGTTTATTCTTTTGATTTATTGAAATATGTGCTGCGATCATATTTTTTTCATTAAGATTATGATTTTATCAAAAAATTTCTTGCATTTTAATTTTATTATTCTTATATTCTGTTATATAATTAAATATTTAAGGAAAATTAAAGAAACTACCAAATGAATCATCGCGCAATATGCGAGGACTATAAGAGAGAGAGAGAGAGGAACCGTCCAAATAAACTTACTTATTAGTAAATATTCGCAGCTTGGCTTTGCACAGTGAAATCTGTGATAAAAGTTTTCAATGTTAGTTTACGAATATAGGAACGTTGAAGTCTACATATTCAATCTTCTTTTATTCTTATCTTATTTTCCTCTTCAATACAGTTAGAAGAAAAAACAACTTTATCTCTTACGTACAAATACAGCAAATACTTCGTTCATTTATAGGTTTTGAAAGATTTTTTATTTGAAAGTTATTTTAACTTATATTCTATTCATATATTATAAATTATAATAACCTAATTTATATTACATAAAGTTTTGATTAGAATCTTTTCCTTATTGTTCTGATTATTAACCATCGAATTTTTATAATATCCGTGATAAAAGTGGCATACACGCCACTGTAATGTACGGCACTTCTTACCGTATCATTATTATTAATCATAACATTATTACTGTATATACTCGATAATTTAATAATAATATATCTATATTTTTTATTTCGTTTTAATTTTTATATTAATGAATGATATTCGACATAATGTATAATTTATTCGATTAATTAGTTGGTTCTTTCTACTCTTCGCCTCGATAGATCGCATAATCTTATCTCAAACAACAGAAATTTAATGACAAAAAAGACGTAACAACGATAAAACAAATTACTCAATAAAACATTATTCGAGACTAAGACAATTTTATTTTAAATATACTACCTTCGTTGAGAGTCAGAAAGAGACACATATTTTTACTTTCCTTTGTCTAAATTTTCTAAACTTTCTAGACTCTCTCTTTTTGTTATGTTTCTAATTTCTCTTTTGTCTTCGCTTAAAAGACCGTAAAATTCTGCATTCACTAGATGTTTTGATGAAATTTTATATTTACGAAATATTTTGAAACAGCAGAATCTGTGCAAAGCCAAGCTGCTTTATATACTTACTAATAAGTAAGTTTATTTTGACGGTTCCTCTCTCTCTCTCTCTCTCTCTCTCTCTCTCTCTCTCTCTCTCTCTTATAGTCGTCGCATATTGCGCGATGATTCATTTATTTATTAGTTTCTTTAATTTCCCTTAAATATTTAATTATATAATAAAATATAAGAATAATAAAATTAAAATGCAAGAAATTTTTTGATAAAATCATAATTTTAATAAGAAAAAAACGATCGCAATACATATATCAATAAATCAAAAGAATAAACAATTCCATTAAATAACATTGGAATAAGACTAAAACCATAAATCTCAAGAAATGAAAAGAAATTGTTGAAAAGAAGATTTTTCCAAAGAATTTGTCATACAAACCTACTCCTCTGATCTTTTTGACCAATTAGGACCGTGGTGCATAGATGCCAAGTAGGTATACAAGGCGGGTTCTAACGCTGGTCCTCTCAGGGGGGGTGAGGCGCGAGGGGAACCGTGGTGTGGGGGGAGTGACGTCACGCGCGGGGAAGGAGGAACTGCAGCGCTCGGTGAGTGACGTCACGCGCGAGGAAGGGAGTCTGCGAGGAGAAGGGGGATCCGCGGAAAGAAGACGGTGGTGTGAGAAGGATAGCGCTACGTGTGGGAAAAGGACAGCGCTACATGTGGGAAAAGGATAGCGCTAAGTGTGTGAAGAGGACAGTGCGACAAGGATGACATCAACGTGCGACAAGGATGGTGCAATGTAAGATGGCGTGAGAAGGACGACGCAAAGGTAAGTGAGCGACGAGCATATGAAAGTGAGAAAACGACAATAGCGCGAGAACAACGCGTGCGAGAGAGAACGATATTGCAAGAACAACGCGAGTGAGACAGAGAACGATAGCGCGTACGAAAGAGAGAACGATAATAGCGCGAGAACAACGCGTGCGAGAGAGAACGATATCGCTATACTTACAACTAGCGCAAGAGAGACGCAAGGGATGGGAGCGCAAGGAGAGGCGCGTAAATAATTGCAATTTTTTTTTTCGTTACAATTAAAAATATGTAGAATTTATTTAAATGTGTGTATGAGTATTACAAATTGTGTGTGTGTGTGTGTGTACTTAATATTAAAATTTAAAAATTAATAAAATATAGGGAAAGAAAATAAAATGATGAATATAAAATAATGCGGACGGTGCGCCGGGCTGTAAGGGGGAGGCAGCTCCTGAAACAGGAAAAACGCTACATTAATTTTATCTTAATTAAAATAAAAAAAATAAAAAAAAACTAATTTAAAAATTTTAAAAAGAAATATGTACCTTAGCCCCCTGGAACTGCAGAGCCGTACCAGTATTCCAGTAACCGTCTTCTTCTTTCCTCTCCCAGTCTTCTTTGTATTTCCCGTATTCTCTCCTCTTCGATTATTCTGTTCTCTTCGTATCTTATAACCGATAGTTCGCAGATTTCGTCAAATAGGGACTCCATCCCGAAGAGCAGCCGCAGATTAAAAATGTCGAGATCTCCACGATCCATTTACATCATTATCCTGGCGACTCTCCGGGGTGTCGCCCCATTCCTCCGCGAGATCGTGTCGCGCGTTCCAGCGCTCCGCCCGCACGTTGCGTCGATGCTGTATGTTGATGAACCCGGGAATTTTGACATCATCGGGGTACTATAAAATAATATATATTAAAAATCCACATACACATACGCACAATTGTTTTCACAAAAACACTACCTACCTTCCAGACAAATACCACTTTTAGTATCACAGAAAATAAGAGCTCTACAAAACTCCTCTTCCAAAATGAAAAATGAAAAATAGAATCCATTTTATTTGCAGCGTAAGAAATAATCACACACACACACACACGGAAAAAGAAATACCACGGTTAAACTCGCTGACGCTCTCCTTTCGGACAATACACGACTGAGATTGAAATCGAATGTTACTCTCCGCTGTAGGAATTATAAAGGTCTCAAAACTGGAAGGGTTACACTAGTGTACGAATATTTTTTACACCCACTGTATATATTAACCATTCATGATCCTTTCATGGTCTTTTTCTACGCTCGGTATAAACAATATGAACAGTATTCCTATGAAGAGAAATGGATCTTGGAACCTTCCTTCTTTTTATGTTTTCTGTTTATGATACCAATATTCGACTGCTTTACACCCTTGCCGCGCGTGTGAAAGAGAACGCGTACAAGAGAGAACGATAGCGAGACTTATAATTAATGCGAGAGCACGCAAAGGATTGGAGCGCAAGGGAAAGGCGTGTAAATAATTGCAATTTTTTTTGTTACAATTAAAAATATATAATTTATTTAAATGTGTGAGTTTAATAAAAAAAGTATACAATATAAAAGAAAAAATAATATATAAAATAGGCCGTCGGGCTATGTGGGGAAGCCGTTTCTGAAAACAGAAGAAAACATATGCATTTCATTAGTTTAAATTATTTAATAATTTATTTTAAGATACTTTTGATATATAATAAATTAAAAGATACTTACAATGTTATCCATGACTCATCTATTTTAATTTGTGCAAATAGGGCACATGTTGGAGGGCAATATTTGATTCAAACATTTTTTTGCACCCTTTGCATGACATATTATCCATATTGCTACAACCTATGGTTCTATGTTCCCGAACAGAACTAGTTTCTTCAAACTGATACGGGTCTTCTAGAAAGCATTTGGTACAATATTTCGATCCATTTTCCATATAGTAATAAGAAATGCAACATATCTTTGTTGCTTCGTTTAATGTTATTATTTCAGGTATGCTTAAATTTCGCTGTTTCTTTTGTAACTTTTCATCAAGAATATCGTCACTATTGTCACTATCGTAATCACTGTCCTTCGCCAAGGGTTCTATTTCTATATTATTGAACTTGTAAATTTCTATTTCCCTTTTTAATAATAAATTGCAGATTATAATTTAAACATTAATTGCATACATGTGCTATGATAATTACGTTCAGATTATTTTCTAATGCAAAGTATATAAAATGTTTTATCAAATATACTACAATGATCAAATTGTGTATGTGTAGGTGACAGAACAAGAATTAATAGACTTAGTGGCAAATAACATGATGATGATCAATACAAACTTCATGCTGAAGTGATATTTCTGAATGCTTTTCCACGTACAAATTCAGGAAAGAATTAAAAGTTATGGCTAAGAAATTAATTTCAGAGCAAAAGGATAAATTATATTTTTTATAATTATTATAATATTGAATTATAATTTAATATTTTCCATATAACTGTGGGCATATATAAAACTTAAACATATATTGTTAGAAATTTCTTTCAAGTTATTAATAAATCATACACATTTAAAGACAATGGAAAATGGAATGTATATGTATATATAAATATATACACATATAAATAAAATTAATAAAATCTACATATGCACGTCTATTTTCAAATCTTTTTCCTTTATGTATTTTTTTTTTTATAATATAAATGTATATCTCTTCTATACGAAATGATAATTATAATGATCAGTTTTATTATCGAGAAATATATGTTATGCCATTGATTCTTATTTTCATTTAAATTTAAAATAAAAGCGTTCTTATAATTCAAATGTAACTTCATTTTAATATTTCAGAGTAATAATGTTGATCATGTTTCATACGAATCGTTATGGTATAAGAAGTATTTTTACAGAAAGACTTAATATATGTTGCATTGCGATGTTAGCAGCTTATATCCGTAACTGTACCATGCATACTACCGATTTTTTCAATTAATTACTATGCTTCTGTAAGTTATACTGGGATACCTGAGATAATTTTGGCGATATACATAATTTAACATATTTCTAACCATTTCTCTTTGCAACAAAAACACAATGCAAAAATTCCTAGTAAATAATAGTTGCTGTTTTCGAATTATAAATATTATTATTTGTATATTTTAAAACAAATAAATTTCTGTTTGCAGAAATATTTGTTACTTAAATTAAACTATAAAATTAAAAATCATTTATGTATTGGGAAAAATAATTAGTTAATTAATCTATATATGTTCAAAAACTATATAAAAATCCTAATTTAACTATAATAAATTTTGTCGAAATATATTTGTTGAATATGTATAAATCTTTGTTTCATTAAATTGCAATTCTCTCTATATCTACAATTAATATATCTTAAATTCATATTTGATCAAAATAAATGCACATAGGCGAAAGTGAAAGTAAAATAAGTAACATAAAATTAAAACATATAAGTAGATAAAAATAATATAATATATAATATAAGAATGACCAGAAATGTAAAACTTACTGCTCGCATATGTGTTAAATTAAAATTAAAATTTGAATGGTGTAGACTTCATTGCCGGAGCGTTTAAAATTAAATAAAATGAATCCATTATATATAAACTCAAGCTACAAATTTTATTTATCTGTTTTGATAATTCCTCATATATTTTGCGAATCTTTATTAATTCTTTTGTAATATTGCATAAATAAATAATAAAAAAAAAATAAGATAAGATAGCAAAAATGAAAAGAAGAAGTAGAGATATAGTAGATAGAAAGGCAAAAAAATTAAGAAAGGAATTCTGCGGATCTATTAAGAATTTTTAATAACTAAATGTGTATTCTTTTACACTGCATTTAAGTACAGTGTATTAAATAAAAAATTGATAGCATTCGATCGATTTGCATTTCGATTTCGTTGAAAAATTAGTTTCCATTTTTTTTTTTTATATGTTCCGCTTTATTATATGATGGGCATTAACCATAAGTTTTATAAGCAAAAAAGAGAATATGAAAATCAATAATCTATCTCTTTAGCACATACATGTATAAATTTTGTCTAATTGAAATAAAAAAGTTCCATATTTATATCAGTCACGTAATATTTTTAAGGAAATCACAAAAATTAATGAAATATAATCAAGCAATTATTGAATATGTCATATTGAAGTGTATACTAATATCATATTCAAAAAATTACATAATTATAAAAAATATATAATAATGAATAATAAATCTTTTATTAAAAATAATTTATAGGCAAAGAAATTTAATTAAAATCATAAAATGCCGGAAAAATTATTACGCTATCCGAATCGTTATGTGGAATATGTAGTTTAGGCAAATACGCTTATTGTTTGACAGAATAGAATGTTGGAATGCGCAGCAATTTCTTTCTAATTAGTTTTTATCTTCTTGCATTTTACAAAAAAGTATCGTATATATTACTTCAATTTTCTCTCTCTTTTGTTTGATATATTTATTCAAATCTTATCTTCTTAACAATACAAAACAATCACATCTTCTCTCTTAAGCATATAATAAAAGTAGAGGTAATATATTTCTACTGTATGGTACAGTAACTTTATGGAATAATATCTTCCAGTACGTTGATAATAGGACATCGTCAGTATTCACTATAGTGGTTACTACATAATATTGTACCAGTGAGTATAATTTTTAGCATATTAAGTGTATTCATTCGTTACAAAAACTTTTTACAAGCAGTATACAACTAAAAAAAGAAAAGCAAGTCAACATTGTTGTCGACGTGTAAATAGGAACGAGTGATATTTGGTTTTCTCAAGATGCCTCGATTACTAAGGAATTATTCAAAACTTTTTGTTTTGGAGAAACTGAAATAAGGAATGAAATAAGGAATCGTGTTAAGAATGAAATATACAGCTCAGACTTGATAAACGGTTTTTTATTTTTAATTTAGACGCACGCTTCTATTTAAAACCTATGCAATTTAAATATAATATATTTTTGAATGTTATTAAAGATCGTAAACCTACATTGTATATTTAATATCTTAACAATAAAATATGCATTTTTTAAATTTGTATGATTATATAAAACTATTTTAAAAAATTATGAATTTTAATTTGTTAGTTTTATAATTTTATTAAAAAATTATTATCATAATATGAAATATGTGACAGTGTCTAAACACTATACTTTCTATGCACTAATTTTAAAATCGTAAAAATGCTTCAAATTATGCTTTTTACCAATTATATCCCAATCACTCTTGATTTAATTTTAAGCTATGCAATACTCATTTAAAAGAAGATTCATTTTATTTTAATGAAAATGTATATTATATCCACTTCACTAATTTAATTTTCGTTTAATTAATTGAGACGACCAAAATAAAATTTATTTAGTGCAATTATTTAGGGTACAGTGCTATTAATCGCTAAATCGATTTTTAATTGAATTCAATGTTTCATACCTAGGATCTAAAATTCAAATATTTCCGGCAAAATGGATGATTCAAAGATAAATGCAAAAACAAATATAATCTTATATAATATTTAAATAGCAAACTATACTGTCAATATGAAGTGAGATATGCACAGAGCATTAAAGATATGAGATGCAAATGTACTAGGTTTATAAAAATTTTATAATTAATTAAAAAAATAAACATCTATTATTTTTAGAATTTTACTGTGGAAAATAATGTTTATGGCTGTCGAACGGCTATCGAACGGGTCAGAAACGACTGTGAACGAGGCTACGGACTACCAACAGGGCCAAGGACGGCAACAAACGGGTCAAGAACGTCTATCGAACTCCAACGAACGGGCCAGGAACATCTATCGAACGTCTATCGAACGCCAACGAACGGGCCAGGAACGTCTATCGAACGGCTATCGAACGGGTCAGAAACGACTGTGAACGAGGCTACGGACTACTTAGAAGCGACTACCAACAGGGTCAATTACGGCAACAAACGGCTGCGAACAGCTATCGAACGGGGCAGGAACAGCTAACGAACGGCTATCGAACGGGTCAGAAACGGCTGTCGAACGGGGCAGGAACGGCAACTAACAGCTATCGAACAGGTCAGAAACGGCTATCGAACGGCAACTAACAGCTATCGAACGGGTCAGAAACGGCTATCGAACGGAGCAGGAACGGCAACTAACAGCTATCGAACGGCTGTCGAACGGCTACGAACGGTAGCGGACGATACAGAACGGCTATTGAAAAACGACAAACGGTAGTGAACGGCTCAGAAACGAAGAGCTAAAGAGTGGCAACGAATGATAAAACGCACGGTGATACTCGGGGCACATATCGTTTGATCGACGAATCGAAACAACGATGGATCGACGATCGGGAATAACCGAGGAAGCGAAGAAACAACATAGTTTAGAGAAATGGCAGTACACACACACACACACACACACACACACACACACACTATTTCCGTTCGATAACCGTTCAACGGTCGTTCATTTCCATTCGACAAACGTTCAATAGTCATTCGACAGTCGTTCAATATCATTCCATAACCGTTCATTTTTCAATAGCCACGGCTATTGAAAAATGAACGACCGTTGAACGGTTATCGAACGGAAATAGTGTGTGTGTGTGTGTGTGTGTGTGTGTGTGTGTGTGTGTGTGTGTGTGTGTGTGTGTGTGTACTGCCATTTCTCTAAACTATGTTGTTTCTTCGCTTCCTCGGTTATTCCCGATCGTCGATCCATCGTTGTTTCGATTCGTCGATCAAACGATATGTGCCCCGAGTATCACCGTGCGTTTTATCATTCGTTGCCACTCTTTAGCTCTTCGTTTCTGAGCCGTTCACTACCGTTTGTCGTTTTTCAATAGCCGTTCTGTATCGTCCGCTACCGTTCGTAGCCGTTCGACAGCCGTTCGATAGCTGTTAGTTGCCGTTCCTGCTCCGTTCGATAGCCGTTTCTGACCCGTTCGATAGCTGTTAGTTGCCGTTCGATAGCCGTTTCTGACCTGTTCGATAGCTGTTAGTTGCCGTTCCTGCCCCGTTCGACAGCCGTTTCTGACCCGTTCGATAGCCGTTCGTTAGCTGTTCCTGCCCCGTTCGATAGCTGTTCGCAGCCGTTTGTTGCCGTAATTGACCCTGTTGGTAGTCGCTTCTAAGTAGTCCGTAGCCTCGTTCACAGTCGTTTCTGACCCGTTCGATAGCCGTTCGATAGACGTTCCTGGCCCGTTCGTTGGCGTTCGATAGACGTTCGATAGATGTTCCTGGCCCGTTCGTTGGAGTTCGATAGACGTTCTTGACCCGTTTGTTGCCGTCCTTGGCCCTGTTGGTAGTCCGTAGCCTCGTTCACAGTCGTTTCTGACCCGTTCGATAGCCGTTCGACAGCCATAAACATTATTTTCCACAGTAAAATTCTAAAAATAATAGATGTTTATTTTTTTAATTAATTATAAAATTTTTATAAACCTAGTACATTTGCATCTCATATCTTTAATGCTCTGTGCATATCTCACTTCATATTGACAGTATAGTTTGCTATTTAAATATTATATAAGATTATATTTGTTTTTGCATTTATCTTTGAATCATCCATTTTGCCGGAAATATTTGAATTTTAGATCTTAGGTATGAAACATTGAATTCAATTAAAAATCGATTTAGCGATTAATAGCACTGTACCCTAAATAATTGCACTAAATAAATTTTATTTTGGTCGTCTCAATTAATTAAACGAAAATTAAATTAGTGAAGTGGATATAATATACATTTTCATTAAAATAAAATGAATCTTCTTTTAAATGAGTATTGCATAGCTTAAAATTAAATCAAGAGTGATTGGGATATAATTGGTAAAAAGCATAATTTGAAGCATTTTTACGATTTTAAAATTAGTGCATAGAAAGTATAGTGTTTAGACACTGTCACATATTTCATATTATGATAATAATTTTTTAATAAAATTATAAAACTAACAAATTAAAATTCATAATTTTTTAAAATAGTTTTATATAATCATACAAATTTAAAAAATGCATATTTTATTGTTAAGATATTAAATATACAATGTAGGTTTACGATCTTTAATAACATTCAAAAATATATTATATTTAAATTGCATAGGTTTTAAATAGAAGCGTGCGTCTAAATTAAAAATAAAAAACCGTTTATCAAGTCTGAGCTGTATATTTCATTCTTAACACGATTCCTTATTTCATTCCTTATTTCAGTTTCTCCAAAACAAAAAGTTTTGAATAATTCCTTAGTAATCGAGGCATCTTGAGAAAACCAAATATCACTCGTTCCTATTTACACGTCGACAACAATGTTGACTTGCTTTTCTTTTTTTAGTTGTATACTGCTTGTAAAAAGTTTTTGTAACGAATGAATACACTTAATATGCTAAAAATTATACTCACTGGTACAATATTATGTAGTAACCACTATAGTGAATACTGACGATGTCCTATTATCAACGTACTGGAAGATATTATTCCATAAAGTTACTGTACCATACAGTAGAAATATATTACCTCTACTTTTATTATATGCTTAAGAGAGAAGATGTGATTGTTTTGTATTGTTAAGAAGATAAGATTTGAATAAATATATCAAACAAAAGAGAGAGAAAATTGAAGTAATATATACGATACTTTTTTGTAAAATGCAAGAAGATAAAAACTAATTAGAAAGAAATTGCTGCGCATTCCAACATTCTATTCTGTCAAACAATAAGCGTATTTGCCTAAACTACATATTCCACATAACGATTCGGATAGCGTAATAATTTTTCCGGCATTTTATGATTTTAATTAAATTTCTTTGCCTATAAATTATTTTTAATAAAAGATTTATTATTCATTATTATATATTTTTTATAATTATGTAATTTTTTGAATATGATATTAGTATACACTTCAATATGACATATTCAATAATTGCTTGATTATATTTCATTAATTTTTGTGATTTCCTTAAAAATATTACGTGACTGATATAAATATGGAACTTTTTTATTTCAATTAGACAAAATTTATACATGTATGTGCTAAAGAGATAGATTATTGATTTTCATATTCTCTTTTTTGCTTATAAAACTTATGGTTAATGCCCATCATATAATAAAGCGGAACATATAAAAAAAAAAAATGGAAACTAATTTTTCAACGAAATCGAAATGCAAATCGATCGAATGCTATCAATTTTTTATTTAATACACTGTACTTAAATGCAGTGTAAAAGAATACACATTTAGTTATTAAAAATTCTTAATAGATCCGCAGAATTCCTTTCTTAATTTTTTTGCCTTTCTATCTACTATATCTCTACTTCTTCTTTTCATTTTTGCTATCTTATCTTATTTTTTTTTTATTATTTATTTATGCAATATTACAAAAGAATTAATAAAGATTCGCAAAATATATGAGGAATTATCAAAACAGATAAATAAAATTTGTAGCTTGAGTTTATATATAATGGATTCATTTTATTTAATTTTAAACGCTCCGGCAATGAAGTCTACACCATTCAAATTTTAATTTTAATTTAACACATATGCGAGCAGTAAGTTTTACATTTCTGGTCATTCTTATATTATATATTATATTATTTTTATCTACTTATATGTTTTAATTTTATGTTACTTATTTTACTTTCACTTTCGCCTATGTGCATTTATTTTGATCAAATATGAATTTAAGATATATTAATTGTAGATATAGAGAGAATTGCAATTTAATGAAACAAAGATTTATACATATTCAACAAATATATTTCGACAAAATTTATTATAGTTAAATTAGGATTTTTATATAGTTTTTGAACATATATAGATTAATTAACTAATTATTTTTCCCAATACATAAATGATTTTTAATTTTATAGTTTAATTTAAGTAACAAATATTTCTGCAAACAGAAATTTATTTGTTTTAAAATATACAAATAATAATATTTATAATTCGAAAACAGCAACTATTATTTACTAGGAATTTTTGCATTGTGTTTTTGTTGCAAAGAGAAATGGTTAGAAATATGTTAAATTATGTATATCGCCAAAATTATCTCAGGTATCCCAGTATAACTTACAGAAGCATAGTAATTAATTGAAAAAATCGGTAGTATGCATGGTACAGTTACGGATATAAGCTGCTAACATCGCAATGCAACATATATTAAGTCTTTCTGTAAAAATACTTCTTATACCATAACGATTCGTATGAAACATGATCAACATTATTACTCTGAAATATTAAAATGAAGTTACATTTGAATTATAAGAACGCTTTTATTTTAAATTTAAATGAAAATAAGAATCAATGGCATAACATATATTTCTCGATAATAAAACTGATCATTATAATTATCATTTCGTATAGAAGAGATATACATTTATATTATAAAAAAAAAATACATAAAGGAAAAAGATTTGAAAATAGACGTGCATATGTAGATTTTATTAATTTTATTTATATGTGTATATATTTATATATACATATACATTCCATTTTCCATTGTCTTTAAATGTGTATGATTTATTAATAACTTGAAAGAAATTTCTAACAATATATGTTTAAGTTTTATATATGCCCACAGTTATATGGAAAATATTAAATTATAATTCAATATTATAATAATTATAAAAAATATAATTTATCCTTTTGCTCTGAAATTAATTTCTTAGCCATAACTTTTAATTCTTTCCTGAATTTGTACGTGGAAAAGCATTCAGAAATATCACTTCAGCATGAAGTTTGTATTGATCATCATCATGTTATTTGCCACTAAGTCTATTAATTCTTGTTCTGTCACCTACACATACACAATTTGATCATTGTAGTATATTTGATAAAACATTTTATATACTTTGCATTAGAAAATAATCTGAACGTAATTATCATAGCACATGTATGCAATTAATGTTTAAATTATAATCTGCAATTTATTATTAAAAAGGGAAATAGAAATTTACAAGTTCAATAATATAGAAATAGAACCCTTGGCGAAGGACAGTGATTACGATAGTGACAATAGTGACGATATTCTTGATGAAAAGTTACAAAAGAAACAGCGAAATTTAAGCATACCTGAAATAATAACATTAAACGAAGCAACAAAGATATGTTGCATTTCTTATTACTATATGGAAAATGGATCGAAATATTGTACCAAATGCTTTCTAGAAGACCCGTATCAGTTTGAAGAAACTAGTTCTGTTCGGGAACATAGAACCATAGGTTGTAGCAATATGGATAATATGTCATGCAAAGGGTGCAAAAAAATGTTTGAATCAAATATTGCCCTCCAACATGTGCCCTATTTGCACAAATTAAAATAGATGAGTCATGGATAACATTGTAAGTATCTTTTAATTTATTATATATCAAAAGTATCTTAAAATAAATTATTAAATAATTTAAACTAATGAAATGCATATGTTTTCTTCTGTTTTCAGAAACGGCTTCCCCACATAGCCCGACGGCCTATTTTATATATTATTTTTTCTTTTATATTGTATACTTTTTTTATTAAACTCACACATTTAAATAAATTATATATTTTTAATTGTAACAAAAAAAATTGCAATTATTTACACGCCTTTCCCTTGCGCTCCAATCCTTTGCGTGCTCTCGCATTAATTATAAGTCTCGCTATCGTTCTCTCTTGTACGCGTTCTCTTTCACACGCGCGGCAAGGGTGTAAAGCAGTCGAATATTGGTATCATAAACAGAAAACATAAAAAGAAGGAAGGTTCCAAGATCCATTTCTCTTCATAGGAATACTGTTCATATTGTTTATACCGAGCGTAGAAAAAGACCATGAAAGGATCATGAATGGTTAATATATACAGTGGGTGTAAAAAATATTCGTACACTAGTGTAACCCTTCCAGTTTTGAGACCTTTATAATTCCTACAGCGGAGAGTAACATTCGATTTCAATCTCAGTCGTGTATTGTCCGAAAGGAGAGCGTCAGCGAGTTTAACCGTGGTATTTCTTTTTCCGTGTGTGTGTGTGTGTGATTATTTCTTACGCTGCAAATAAAATGGATTCTATTTTTCATTTTTCATTTTGGAAGAGGAGTTTTGTAGAGCTCTTATTTTCTGTGATACTAAAAGTGGTATTTGTCTGGAAGGTAGGTAGTGTTTTTGTGAAAACAATTGTGCGTATGTGTATGTGGATTTTTAATATATATTATTTTATAGTACCCCGATGATGTCAAAATTCCCGGGTTCATCAACATACAGCATCGACGCAACGTGCGGGCGGAGCGCTGGAACGCGCGACACGATCTCGCGGAAGAATGGGGCGACACCCCGGAGAGTCGCCAGGATAATGATGTAAATGGATCGTGGAGATCTCGACATTTTTAATCTGCGGCTGCTCTTCGGGATGGAGTCCCTATTTGACGAAATCTGCGAACTATCGGTTATAAGATACGAAGAGAACAGAATAATCGAAGAGGAGAGAATACGGGAAATACAAAGAAGACTGGGAGAGGAAAGAAGAAGACGGTTACTGGAATACTGGTACGGCTCTGCAGTTCCAGGGGGCTAAGGTACATATTTCTTTTTAAAATTTTTAAATTAGTTTTTTTTTATTTTTTTTATTTTAATTAAGATAAAATTAATGTAGCGTTTTTCCTGTTTCAGGAGCTGCCTCCCCCTTACAGCCCGGCGCACCGTCCGCATTATTTTATATTCATCATTTTATTTTCTTTCCCTATATTTTATTAATTTTTAAATTTTAATATTAAGTACACACACACACACACACACACAATTTGTAATACTCATACACACATTTAAATAAATTCTACATATTTTTAATTGTAACGAAAAAAAAAATTGCAATTATTTACGCGCCTCTCCTTGCGCTCCCATCCCTTGCGTCTCTCTTGCGCTAGTTGTAAGTATAGCGATATCGTTCTCTCTCGCACGCGTTGTTCTCGCGCTATTATCGTTCTCTCTTTCGTACGCGCTATCGTTCTCTCTCTCACTCGCGTTGTTCTTGCAATATCGTTCTCTCTCGCACGCGTTGTTCTCGCGCTATTGTCGTTTTCTCACTTTCATATGCTCGTCGCTCACTTACCTTTGCGTCGTCCTTCTCACGCCATCTTACATTGCACCATCCTTGTCGCACGTTGATGTCATCCTTGTCGCACTGTCCTCTTCACACACTTAGCGCTATCCTTTTCCCACATGTAGCGCTGTCCTTTTCCCACACGTAGCGCTATCCTTCTCACACCACCGTCTTCTTTCCGCGGATCCCCCTTCTCCTCGCAGACTCCCTTCCTCGCGCGTGACGTCACTCACCGAGCGCTGCAGTTCCTCCTTCCCCGCGCGTGACGTCACTCCCCCCACACCACGGTTCCCCTCGCGCCTCACCCCCCCTGAGAGGACCAGCGTTAGAACCCGCCTTGTATACCTACTATGCCACACTGAAAAAATTATTTTTTTGACTGCCACCAAAATATTTAGTACACACATTTTGGTTGACGGTATAAAATATTTTACTTATACTAACCATATTTATCATAGAGAAAACAAAATTCAAAAATTCATTAAAATTAGCGCAACCAAATTATTTGCTTAATTTCTTTAGTTTTTTTTTACAGGCAAATTATCATCTTTACAAGACTTTATTATTAAGTAATATTTAAAAAATTATTATTAAGTACATTTATCTTAAAAAGAAGTGTTTAATAAAAATTTATAATTATATATATACATATAGTGTTAAAAAAGTCTGGACACGGTCGAATATCTCGATAAGGAAGAGTTTTACTAGAAAGTGTTTCAGACAAAAGTTGTATGGCTTCGAGGGGGACATAACATGATACCATTAGTTTTACCCTAAAGAGTCACGTGAAGGTCACCTCCAACTTTTTAAATGGGACACCCTATATACTTTTACATATTTTTGTAGCTCATCTCAAGAGCTTTCCAAAACACTATAATTAAGTTAGTTTTCGTTAAGTACTTTCCGAGTTATGAGACTTGAAATCATTTCTTAATTTTACATAAACCGTAAAATATTTTGTAAAATATTCATTTTTCGATTATCTTACCTTAATACTTTTATGTACAAAATAATGAGAGGAATCAATTGGTGTAAAGAAAATACATAGTTATTTTTAAGAAAAAATATGTAATTGTTAATTGCAAATTACATATTTTTTCTTCGAAACAACTATGTTTTTTCTTTACACCAATTGATTCCTCTCATTATTTTGTACATAAAAGTATTAAGATAAGATAATCGAAAAATGAATATTTTACTAGATATTTTATTGTTTTATGTAAAATTAAGAAATGATTTCAACCTCATAACTCGGAAAGTACTTAATGAAAAATAACATAATTATAGTGTTTTGAAAAGCTCTTGAGATGAGCTACAAAAATGTGTAAAAGTATATAGGGTGTCCCATTTAAAAAGTTGGAGGTGACCTTCACGTAACCTGCAGGTGACTCTTTAGGGTCAAACTAATGACACCATCTTATGTCCCCCTCGAAGCCATACAACTTTTGTCTGAAACACTTTCTAGTAAAACTCTTCCTTATCGAGATATTCGACCGTGTCCAGACTTTTTTAACACCCAATATATATATATATAATATAAATATTATTTTTGTGAAATCTGACGGTTATTTTTTCGTCGCACTTTTAGCGGCAGATAGTATTTCATGATGAGGCGGGAGGCGGAAGGGACCAAGCGAGTGCGCGCCTTTGTACGCGCCTTAATACATACGCACTTCGAGTTGCGCGTGATCATACCGGTAAAAAGATCTTGTCAGTACAAGTCGATACGCAGTACGCAGCGTTTGGCAAGATCCAGTTCAAGATCCTAGTAGAAGTTTTTTCTTGTGTCTTGTGGAGTTTAGTTTTACTAAAATTAGTGTCTTATGGAGTTTAGTTTTGCTAAATTGTGTTAAAATCATGAAACGGGATATTAATGACGATCAAGAATTTATTAAAACGACATTAAATGACTGGAAATTATCAAAATGGTATGATCGATTTATTGGTAAGTACTTATTAAATACGCACATATAATTATATGTTGAATTTTATCATTTTTATCAGATGTAACAATAATTAACATATCGATATCTTGCTTTAGACTATATATATTTAGCATGTTAACATCTTGTTTCATTAAAGTATAAAGTATATGTACATTAGAATACGCATTTTTTAGTCTGTTTTTTAGTTCTGTTGCCGGGTGTTTGTTAAACTTGCGAGAGTGAAATAATTGATTTATGATGAAAGTGTCTTTAACCTATAATACACAAATTGTTGCATTGTTGATTAAGGCTACAGTCAAGCGTGCGCTACGAATAGTGAATCTAGAATGGATACGCTGGCAGCAACAAATTATTTTACATAGAGTATAGTTCGACGTTCGGCCCCTCGATCCTCGACTGTTCCACAGGAACGCCGAGCTATACTCTCTATGCGAGATAATTTGCTGCTGCCAGCGTATCCATTCTGGCATCACTGTTCGTAGTGCACGTTGACCGTAACCTAAAACAAGGACGGACTCGTCGCAACATTCGACTGTTTATACTCTCACGATCTTATTGTTAGTCGGCGATAAAAAAAAGTGCGCATTCCACTTATTCCAGTGTAATAAATAATTCAGTATATTTCGTCGATTTAGAACACATTTTTGAGAGATTTAGTGTATTTATTGACCGATACGGTTTAAATAATTGTAAATGAAAACAAGGCTAGATTTAAGTTTAATCGTTAAACAATATTAATTTTCTTTAATTCTTTTATTCGTATCTCATGTTTTAGAGGAAGACATTGATAAAGAAGCTTTTCTGAATATAAGTGAAATTGAAATAGCACGAATAATAACTACGATTGGAGGGATTCGCTGTTTTCTTGAGAAAAGAAGATTATTGATAGACAGTATAAAATTGGTAAGATAAAAATTTTTATGCTTTTCGAAATATTAAAAAACAGTAAAGAATGAATTAAATTGTAAATGTTTGGAAAAATTAATATCTGATACCTTTATAGGAAAAATTACTAAAAGTATCAAATGACGACAATGATGATAATCAATTGATACAGTTACAATGTCAAAATAATGAAAAAGAGCCTCAAGAATCAAATAAACAAAAAGAAGCAAGATTTTCTAAATTATCCTGTAGTGATGCACAACCTTCGGTATGTTTAATAAAATATTTCTTTTCTTAAAAATTTGAATAACTAATAAAAATAAAGCAATAAATATTATAAAACAATAAAATATATAAAATATATAAAAAATATATAAATAATATATAAAATATATAAAAAATATATAATATATAAAATATATAAAATTATAAAATATATATATAAAATATTTAAAATAGTTATATATAAAAATATAAATAGTTATGTATAAAAATATATAAAAAATATATGTATATAAATATAAAATCGAGTTGTAAACAATAAATGTAAAATATAATTACTTAATTGAAAGAAATATATTTATTAATGCTTTTGTTTTGTTTTTTTAGACATCGTGTGCACAAAGAAATCCCTTGAAAGATAAAACAACACAAATATTAAATACAACTTCAATTGATGACTTTCATAGTGAACATTATAACACTGGGAATATATTAAACGATTCATCAGATGAATGTACGAGTACCGAAGAAGATAATAAAAATTCAGCACTAAAGGAATGTGATAATATTAAGGAAAGTGGGTCAGAAAAAAGTAATAACAATCAGAACAAATTTAACATTTCATACACCTTAAATCATTCTACATCAATTCAAAATGCGGTAATGTTTTCATGCAAAATACAATTTTATAAATATTTTATTAATTTTATAAATATTTTACAAATATTTTTTTTTATCATTTTAATAGGATTTGAGAAAACTATTACTAAGTTTTATAGATGGACAAATTATTATAAAATTTTATGAAAAGCATAACATACTCGATGAAACCAAACGTAGGAAGTTGACCGAACTTCTTGTTACTCAATTTATGTTTGCAAAATCTGTGGACGGGACAGAAATGTAATTGCTAAATATACATATATATGTATAAAATATTTATTCTATATTTATATTATTAATATATATATATATATATATATATATATATATATATATATATATATATATCATATAAATGTATTCTAATGTTCGTAGAGTTCGTTTGTTGAATGCTGATTTTGACATTGTATCGAAAAAGATCCAGAATTTGTTTCCAAATGAGCAACAGGCATTTTATTATGTTCCACCAAAATCTGAAGGACCTTCCCAAAAAATATCAAAAGGAAAATTACCGGATTTTTATCGAAATAAACTTGATGAATGTCGACAAATTGGACTTATAGAAAGAAAACGAAAGAGAACTAGTGAAAACATTAATAATTCAGATATTGAACTAAGCATTAATTCTGAAGGTAATAATAGAATATATGTAGTTAGTTCTGTAAGTTGTATTTTTTTAGATACGTTACAAATTTAATTAATATTACGATATATCTTGTAAAAGATTTTTAAGTTTAAAACTAAATTATTAAATTAAAATATAAATATAGCTAAACGTGTTTGCGAAACACATCTGCAATGGTTGCGGTATAATACAGCACCTTGGTCGTCTGTAAAAAAACATTGGAATGGATCTCGTGAACTGAGACATCAAAGTTTTATAAAACAAAAAGGAAATGTTTATGACATTTTTAACGAATACCCAGTGCTTAAACAAGAATTCGGTTACATGCTTGTATGTAATGAAAAATTTATTTTTACAATTTCTTTTTAAAAATTTGTATTATATATGTAGTTTTTTTTTCAGTTGGATGCTGATTATAATGCTTTAATTAATGAAAAATCTAATATTTACAACGAATGGCCCGAACTATCTAAAAAATTAGAAACATTACTAGAAAATCGAATCGTAAAAGATAAAACTTTTGCGAAGCAACTTGAAGAGATCCAATTATATGAAAAAGGAGATGGTAATAAAATTTTTAGTATATAATTAAAAAAAAATTAATTTATTGTAATTATTTAATTATGTTGAACAGAATGCAGAGATGCTGCATTGATTTCTTTAATATCGGTATTATGTCCTTCCAATGTGCGATTAAAGATACCAGGAGGAAAGATATGGCGACCCACTATAGCAGAATCAATGGATGCTTTTATTTGTCATATTAAAGTGAGAAATTTATTTAATCGACATTTTGTTATCAGATTCTAATGAAATCGATTAAATTTCATCTTTATATAAGATAATGTAAATACTAATTAAAAATTAATAATAAGAAGAATTTAAATTTATAGGTTCCAGGGGAATTGGAAAGAATAAAACGTCGAAGACAAGAGAGAGCCATTAAACAGAAAGAAACTCTACAGCCATATATAATTGCAATAGGCTCACAATTAACTGCAATTGAGACATTTTATATCATCATTGATGATATAATGTATAAAATGGAAAATGTGTTAAAAGCTGTTGATATCCTGTACAAGATTTTTCAAGTTCTTAATGTCAAATATCCATCCGCCTGTGAACAAGTTTGGCTTTTTATACAAAAATATATTTATGGGCGAACAACAGAATGGGATAAGTATGACAAATCTGTCATGAATTTAATCGATCTTTTGAAAAGATTTTAAAGGCAAAATATAAAATATGATATCAATTTAGATTGAGAATTTGATTTATCATTTATTACATTAAAAGAAAGAAATTGTCGTTAATATAAAATTTTGATATTTATGCATTCATTAATTGATTTAATAATTGATTGATTTAATAATTGATTGATGTTAACTGTTCAATTTATAATTTAGTTTAACACAATTTAAGATAATTGTCATTGTGTTAAATTCTATATTAGGGATGCTAAGTTTATCGGTATTTATCGATACTATCGACAAGCACTAACAGCACAACAGTCGATAGTTGTCGATAAGGAAAATAATTTATCCATAACTATCGATAGTTTTCATGTAGGATTTCTGAACACGGCCTTTGACGATAACATTGTGTAAAAAACCACGACTCGATGCCATTGTATATCGAGATGTAGTAATGCGTTTCAAATATTATTGTCTTTCGCTTTTGTTGTCTTTCGCTACTGTCGTCTTTTGCTCTTATCGTCTTACTATTTATTATAATTAGTAGACAACGGATATATACTAAACATATAATATAAATATATAATATATATAAACCACCTGCAATCTAGAGAACCTAAAATTAAAAAAAATAAACAAACAATTAATAAAATTATCGATATTTGTCGACAGTATCGACAAGGATTTTGAAAACTATCGATAGTATCAACAAGCAAATTGTTTCGATATTTAACATCCCTATTCTATATATTTTATTACGTTATAATTCTATATATTATATTACGTATAGTAGTTTGACTGTTTCCAAAAATATATAGTATAGTTTGAAATGTCGTTAAGCGTTAAATGTAGTTATAAAAGTTTAAAAGTAATATTGATATGTATATGTGTGAATTGCTTTCACGCTATTTAAAATCTTATTTTCTATTTTAATAAGTTGTTTTTTAGACGTAAAAATAAATCTTGCGTTTGTGATTCTATCATTCATGATGTTCCGTTGCTATTTATGTGAGAGAGGATTCAAAAATATTGATCTGTTTATTCGTCATTTTTCTGTAATTCACAAATTTGAAACATGTATCAATCGTTTCACATGTATGCAAAATGACTGTTACCGCATTTTTCAAAATATTAATGTTTTTAAAAATCATTTGATTATTGATCATTCAGAAGATAATCAAAGATCTTTAAATGTATTAAGAATTTCTGCTGTTGATATATCAGCCCCAAGTGATAATAGTAACAGGGATTTTGATCTTACTTCCGACTCATTTGAAAGTGAACAAGAATTTATTAATGATTTTGACAATACTGAACAGAATCTTATTGACTTAAAAAAACAATTACAACATGAAGCTGCAAAGTTTGTATCTAGTTTTTATAATGAATTGTCAATGAATAGAACGCATGTGCAAACGATTGTTGATTCTACACGTATATTTGTCAACAAAATAATATTTTCATATCTGAAGCCAAATGTTCTAAATTTTACCAAAAATGTCGATGCAATCCAGTATAATATTGAGCAAGTCTTCAACTTATTTGAAAATCCATTCGATTCACTTGATTCAGAATTCAAACGGTTTAAATACTTTAAAGAACGAGGTACTTTAATAGAACCAGAATCGTACGTAATTGGACAACAAACTATTGGTAAAAAAATTGAATCAAATTATGTAATTGTACCCACTAATGTGACCGGTCAATATGTATCTATACAATCAGTTATACAAAAATTATTTGCTCTACCTGATTTCTTACAACAAATTTTAAACTATATGCAAAGTTTATCATTAGAATCGAATGGAATTTCAAATATAATTCAGGCTGAATTATTTAAAAAATTACAACAAAAGTATCCAAACAGAATAATTATTCCTCTTATATTTTATTATGATGAATTTGAAGTGAATGATCCACTTGGCTCAAAAACTGGCACTCAAAAAATTGGTGCTGTATATTATTCTTTACCATGTATACCTCCAAATGCTCAATCTCATCTTGTTAATATACAGGTTGCATTATTATTTAATAGTAATCATCGAAAAGATTTTGGCAATAGAAACGTCTTTTTACCACTCATTAAAGAATTAAAATTTCTACATACGCATCCAGTTTACAGGACGAATGACAATATTGATATTTATGTAAATTGTCTCTTATTTGTAGCAGATAATCTTGGTCGTCATGAAATAGGTGGTTTTGTTCAGTCTTTTTCAGCCAATAATCCATGTTCAGTATGTAAAATATCTCGTAACGAATTACTGAGTGCAACTTATGAAAAACCCGAACTTTTACGTAATATGGAAAATTACAAACTTGATGTTGAAAAAAATGATGTTAGTACATCTGGAATACACGAAGAATGTGTATTTAACGAAATAGAAGATTTTCATATTTTGGAGAACAGTGCCCTTGATATCATGCATGATATTTATGAAGGAGTTTGCGAATACGATTTGTCTCAAATTTTATTACACTACATTGTAAATTTAAAGTATTTTACACTTCAAGATCTAAATGATCGTATCGGAGCTTTTGACTTTGGCGTAAGTGAATTGAGCAATCGAATTCCTTTTTTGAAGAGAGAAAAATTAAATAATTATCGTTTAGGTTTTTCTGCATCTCAGGTAATACGTTTTATGAAATATTTTGGCCTTATTATTGGCGATCTTGTGCCTCCAGATGATTCTCATTGGGAACTGTATCTTACTCTTAGAGCGATAATTGATATTTTAAACGCTAGATCATTTTTATTGCAAGAAGTTGAATATTTGCAATGTTTGGTAACGGAACATCATGAAATTTATATTAGATTATTTGGAAACACTTTAAAAACAAAACATCATAATATGTTGCATTACACACGACTTATGCTTCGTGTAGGACCTCTAGTGAATCTTTGGTGTATGCGTTTCGAAGCAAAACACAAAGAGTCTAAGATAGAATCACATATAATTACTAGTAGAAAAAACTTACCACTTACTCTTGCTTTGAAACATTTATTAAAACTGAATGATAGATTACTTAATGAAATTTCATTATCTGATGAAATGTTACTCGGACCAAGTATTTTAACAGATGCTATATATTTTTATCCTCATTTTAATTTATTTAAAGAATATTTACCAGAAACTTACACAATTGTGTCATGGATTAAAATTCAAAGCATTTTATTTAAGCCAAAATTTGTGTTAACCTTAAGTGTAAAAGATTTATTACCTGTTTTTGGGATGATACATTTTATTTGTTTAAATAATGTAAAAAAACCGTTTTTTATTTTACAAATTTTAGAAACAGTTAGTTTTTCGAGGCATTTATATGCCTATCGCGTTTCATTTTCAACAAAATGGAAAATTTTTGAATGTAATAATATTAAGTCAATTATTAACTATAATGGTGTTACTTCTTTAGTAAAATCGGCTGATGCCGATTATTTTGTAATAATGCAAGAATAAAATTCTACCAAAAATATGGTTGTTATTATTATATTTTTATTTAAGATAAGAAAAATATTTTAGTTGTAAGAACTAAATACAAGGAACCAAATTTTTTAGTTGGAACAATAAAATATTTGGTTGATCATATATTAACCAAATTATTTGGAACGGTTTACCAAATTTTGATTATGTCAACAAAATTGTTTTTTCAGTGCAGTTTTGGCCCGCTGCACACTACGCACACAAAGAAAGAACCGTGTACGTGTGGCGCTATAGCCACTCGTCGCCGTCGAGCTCTTATTGGCCAAACGCTGTGAGTCATTTCTAATCAAAATGCATGTGTTTAGTCGAACGAAGTTCATGTTGCAGATGCATTGCGACTGTGCTACAAGCAGGAGTAAAATTTGTGCGCACATATTCGTGATACATATTAGTTATATATAAGTATATAAACGAAATTAGTGCGAAAGAAGATATAACATCGGTTATTTTTTTGTAAATTCGTTGAATTTTATAAAATTTTTCACGATGGCTATGATAATACACACTGAAAAAACAATTTTGTTGACATAATCAAAATTTGGTAAACCGTTCCAAATAATTTGGTTAATATATGATCAACCAAATATTTTATTGTTCCAACTAAAAAATTTGGTTCCTTGTATTTAGTTCTTACAACTAAAATATTTTTCTTATCTTAAATAAAAATATAATAATAACAACCATATTTTTGGTAGAATTTTATTCTTGCATTATTACAAAATAATCGGCATCAGCCGATTTTACTAAAGAAGTAACACCATTATAGTTAATAATTGACTTAATATTATTACATTCAAAAATTTTCCATTTTGTTGAAAATGAAACGCGATAGGCATATAAATGCCTCGAAAAACTAACTGTTTCTAAAATTTGTAAAATAAAAAACGGTTTTTTTACATTATTTAAACAAATAAAATGTATCATCCCAAAAACAGGTAATAAATCTTTTACACTTAAGGTTAACACAAATTTTGGCTTAAATAAAATGCTTTGAATTTTAATCCATGACACAATTGTGTAAGTTTCTGGTAAATATTCTTTAAATAAATTAAAATGAGGATAAAAATATATAGCATCTGTTAAAATACTTGGTCCGAGTAACATTTCATCAGATAATGAAATTTCATTAAGTAATCTATCATTCAGTTTTAATAAATGTTTCAAAGCAAGAGTAAGTGGTAAGTTTTTTCTACTAGTAATTATATGTGATTCTATCTTAGACTCTTTGTGTTTTGCTTCGAAACGCATACACCAAAGATTCACTAGAGGTCCTACACGAAGCATAAGTCGTGTGTAATGCAACATATTATGATGTTTTGTTTTTAAAGTGTTTCCAAATAATCTAATATAAATTTCATGATGTTCCGTTACCAAACATTGCAAATATTCAACTTCTTGCAATAAAAATGATCTAGCGTTTAAAATATCAATTATCGCTCTAAGAGTAAGATACAGTTCCCAATGAGAATCATCTGGAGGCACAAGATCGCCAATAATAAGGCCAAAATATTTCATAAAACGTATTACCTGAGATGCAGAAAAACCTAAACGATAATTATTTAATTTTTCTCTCTTCAAAAAAGGAATTCGATTGCTCAATTCACTTACGCCAAAGTCAAAAGCTCCGATACGATCATTTAGATCTTGAAGTGTAAAATACTTTAAATTTACAATGTAGTGTAATAAAATTTGAGACAAATCGTATTCGCAAACTCCTTCATAAATATCATGCATGATATCAAGGGCACTGTTCTCCAAAATATGAAAATCTTCTATTTCGTTAAATACACATTCTTCGTGTATTCCAGATGTACTAACATCATTTTTTTCAACATCAAGTTTGTAATTTTCCATATTACGTAAAAGTTCGGGTTTTTCATAAGTTGCACTCAGTAATTCGTTACGAGATATTTTACATACTGAACATGGATTATTGGCTGAAAAAGACTGAACAAAACCACCTATTTCATGACGACCAAGATTATCTGCTACAAATAAGAGACAATTTACATAAATATCAATATTGTCATTCGTCCTGTAAACTGGATGCGTATGTAGAAATTTTAATTCTTTAATGAGTGGTAAAAAGACGTTTCTATTGCCAAAATCTTTTCGATGATTACTATTAAATAATAATGCAACCTGTATATTAACAAGATGAGATTGAGCATTTGGAAGTATACATGGTAAAGAATAATATACAGCACCAATTTTTTGAGTGCCAGTTTTTGAGCCAAGTGGATCATTCACTTCAAATTCATCATAATAAAATATAAGAGGAATAATTATTCTGTTTGGATACTTTTGTTGTAATTTTTTGAATAATTCAGCCTGAATTATATTTGAAATTCCATTCGATTCTAATGATAAACTTTGCATATAGTTTAAAATTTGTTGTAAGAAATCAGGTAGAGCAAATAATTTTTGTATAACTGATTGTATAGATACATATTGACCGGTCACATTAGTGGGTACAATTACATAATTTGATTCAATTTTTTTACCAATAGTTTGTTGTCCAATTACGTACGATTCTGGTTCTATTAAAGTACCTCGTTCTTTAAAGTATTTAAACCGTTTGAATTCTGAATCAAGTGAATCGAATGGATTTTCAAATAAGTTGAAGACTTGCTCAATATTATACTGGATTGCATCGACATTTTTGGTAAAATTTAGAACATTTGGCTTCAGATATGAAAATATTATTTTGTTGACAAATATACGTGTAGAATCAACAATCGTTTGCACATGCGTTCTATTCATTGACAATTCATTATAAAAACTAGATACAAACTTTGCAGCTTCATGTTGTAATTGTTTTTTTAAGTCAATAAGATTCTGTTCAGTATTGTCAAAATCATTAATAAATTCTTGTTCACTTTCAAATGAGTCGGAAGTAAGATCAAAATCCCTGTTACTATTATCACTTGGGGCTGATATATCAACAGCAGAAATTCTTAATACATTTAAAGATCTTTGATTATCTTCTGAATGATCAATAATCAAATGATTTTTAAAAACATTAATATTTTGAAAAATGCGGTAACAGTCATTTTGCATACATGTGAAACGATTGATACATGTTTCAAATTTGTGAATTACAGAAAAATGACGAATAAACAGATCAATATTTTTGAATCCTCTCTCACATAAATAGCAACGGAACATCATGAATGATAGAATCACAAACGCAAGATTTATTTTTACGTCTAAAAAACAACTTATTAAAATAGAAAATAAGATTTTAAATAGCGTGAAAGCAATTCACACATATACATATCAATATTACTTTTAAACTTTTATAACTACATTTAACGCTTAACGACATTTCAAACTATACTATATATTTTTGGAAACAGTCAAACTACTATACGTAATATAATATATAGAATTATAACGTAATAAAATATATAGAATAGGGATGTTAAATATCGAAACAATTTGCTTGTTGATACTATCGATAGTTTTCAAAATCCTTGTCGATACTGTCGACAAATATCGATAATTTTATTAATTGTTTGTTTATTTTTTTTAATTTTAGGTTCTCTAGATTGCAGGTGGTTTATATATATTATATATTTATATTATATGTTTAGTATATATCCGTTGTCTACTAATTATAATAAATAGTAAGACGATAAGAGCAAAAGACGACAGTAGCGAAAGACAACAAAAGCGAAAGACAATAATATTTGAAACGCATTACTACATCTCGATATACAATGGCATCGAGTCGTGGTTTTTTACACAATGTTATCGTCAAAGGCCGTGTTCAGAAATCCTACATGAAAACTATCGATAGTTATGGATAAATTATTTTCCTTATCGACAACTATCGACTGTTGTGCTGTTAGTGCTTGTCGATAGTATCGATAAATACCGATAAACTTAGCATCCCTAATATAGAATTTAACACAATGACAATTATCTTAAATTGTGTTAAACTAAATTATAAATTGAACAGTTAACATCAATCAATTATTAAATCAATCAATTATTAAATCAATTAATGAATGCATAAATATCAAAATTTTATATTAACGACAATTTCTTTCTTTTAATGTAATAAATGATAAATCAAATTCTCAATCTAAATTGATATCATATTTTATATTTTGCCTTTAAAATCTTTTCAAAAGATCGATTAAATTCATGACAGATTTGTCATACTTATCCCATTCTGTTGTTCGCCCATAAATATATTTTTGTATAAAAAGCCAAACTTGTTCACAGGCGGATGGATATTTGACATTAAGAACTTGAAAAATCTTGTACAGGATATCAACAGCTTTTAACACATTTTCCATTTTATACATTATATCATCAATGATGATATAAAATGTCTCAATTGCAGTTAATTGTGAGCCTATTGCAATTATATATGGCTGTAGAGTTTCTTTCTGTTTAATGGCTCTCTCTTGTCTTCGACGTTTTATTCTTTCCAATTCCCCTGGAACCTATAAATTTAAATTCTTCTTATTATTAATTTTTAATTAGTATTTACATTATCTTATATAAAGATGAAATTTAATCGATTTCATTAGAATCTGATAACAAAATGTCGATTAAATAAATTTCTCACTTTAATATGACAAATAAAAGCATCCATTGATTCTGCTATAGTGGGTCGCCATATCTTTCCTCCTGGTATCTTTAATCGCACATTGGAAGGACATAATACCGATATTAAAGAAATCAATGCAGCATCTCTGCATTCTGTTCAACATAATTAAATAATTACAATAAATTAATTTTTTTTTAATTATATACTAAAAATTTTATTACCATCTCCTTTTTCATATAATTGGATCTCTTCAAGTTGCTTCGCAAAAGTTTTATCTTTTACGATTCGATTTTCTAGTAATGTTTCTAATTTTTTAGATAGTTCGGGCCATTCGTTGTAAATATTAGATTTTTCATTAATTAAAGCATTATAATCAGCATCCAACTGAAAAAAAAACTACATATATAATACAAATTTTTAAAAAGAAATTGTAAAAATAAATTTTTCATTACATACAAGCATGTAACCGAATTCTTGTTTAAGCACTGGGTATTCGTTAAAAATGTCATAAACATTTCCTTTTTGTTTTATAAAACTTTGATGTCTCAGTTCACGAGATCCATTCCAATGTTTTTTTACAGACGACCAAGGTGCTGTATTATACCGCAACCATTGCAGATGTGTTTCGCAAACACGTTTAGCTATATTTATATTTTAATTTAATAATTTAGTTTTAAACTTAAAAATCTTTTACAAGATATATCGTAATATTAATTAAATTTGTAACGTATCTAAAAAAATACAACTTACAGAACTAACTACATATATTCTATTATTACCTTCAGAATTAATGCTTAGTTCAATATCTGAATTATTAATGTTTTCACTAGTTCTCTTTCGTTTTCTTTCTATAAGTCCAATTTGTCGACATTCATCAAGTTTATTTCGATAAAAATCCGGTAATTTTCCTTTTGATATTTTTTGGGAAGGTCCTTCAGATTTTGGTGGAACATAATAAAATGCCTGTTGCTCATTTGGAAACAAATTCTGGATCTTTTTCGATACAATGTCAAAATCAGCATTCAACAAACGAACTCTACGAACATTAGAATACATTTATATGATATATATATATATATATATATATATATATATATATATATTAATAATATAAATATAGAATAAATATTTTATACATATATATGTATATTTAGCAATTACATTTCTGTCCCGTCCACAGATTTTGCAAACATAAATTGAGTAACAAGAAGTTCGGTCAACTTCCTACGTTTGGTTTCATCGAGTATGTTATGCTTTTCATAAAATTTTATAATAATTTGTCCATCTATAAAACTTAGTAATAGTTTTCTCAAATCCTATTAAAATGATAAAAAAAAATATTTGTAAAATATTTATAAAATTAATAAAATATTTATAAAATTGTATTTTGCATGAAAACATTACCGCATTTTGAATTGATGTAGAATGATTTAAGGTGTATGAAATGTTAAATTTGTTCTGATTGTTATTACTTTTTTCTGACCCACTTTCCTTAATATTATCACATTCCTTTAGTACTGAATTTTTATTATCTTCTTCGGTACTCGTACATTCATCTGATGAATCGTTTAATATATTCCCAGTGTTATAATGTTCACTATGAAAGTCATCAATTGAAGTTGTATTTAATATTTGTGTTGTTTTATCTTTCAAGGGATTTCTTTGTGCACACGATGTCTAAAAAAACAAAACAAAAGCATTAATAAATATATTTCTTTCAATTAAGTAATTATATTTTACATTTATTGTTTACAACTCGATTTTATATTTATATACATATATTTTTTATATATTTTTATACATAACTATTTATATTTTTATATATAACTATTTTAAATATTTTATATATATATTTTATAATTTTATATATTTTATATATTATATATTTTTTATATATTTTATATATTATTTATATATTTTTTATATATTTTATATATTTTATTGTTTTATAATATTTATTGCTTTATTTTTATTAGTTATTCAAATTTTTAAGAAAAGAAATATTTTATTAAACATACCGAAGGTTGTGCATCACTACAGGATAATTTAGAAAATCTTGCTTCTTTTTGTTTATTTGATTCTTGAGGCTCTTTTTCATTATTTTGACATTGTAACTGTATCAATTGATTATCATCATTGTCGTCATTTGATACTTTTAGTAATTTTTCCTATAAAGGTATCAGATATTAATTTTTCCAAACATTTACAATTTAATTCATTCTTTACTGTTTTTTAATATTTCGAAAAGCATAAAAATTTTTATCTTACCAATTTTATACTGTCTATCAATAATCTTCTTTTCTCAAGAAAACAGCGAATCCCTCCAATCGTAGTTATTATTCGTGCTATTTCAATTTCACTTATATTCAGAAAAGCTTCTTTATCAATGTCTTCCTCTAAAACATGAGATACGAATAAAAGAATTAAAGAAAATTAATATTGTTTAACGATTAAACTTAAATCTAGCCTTGTTTTCATTTACAATTATTTAAACCGTATCGGTCAATAAATACACTAAATCTCTCAAAAATGTGTTCTAAATCGACGAAATATACTGAATTATTTATTACACTGGAATAAGTGGAATGCGCACTTTTTTTATCGCCGACTAACAATAAGATCGTGAGAGTATAAACAGTCGAATGTTGCGACGAGTCCGTCCTTGTTTTAGGTTACGGTCAACGTGCACTACGAACAGTGATGCCAGAATGGATACGCTGGCAGCAGCAAATTATCTCGCATAGAGAGTATAGCTCGGCGTTCCTGTGGAACAGTCGAGGATCGAGGGGCCGAACGTCGAACTATACTCTATGTAAAATAATTTGTTGCTGCCAGCGTATCCATTCTAGATTCACTATTCGTAGCGCACGCTTGACTGTAGCCTTAATCAACAATGCAACAATTTGTGTATTATAGGTTAAAGACACTTTCATCATAAATCAATTATTTCACTCTCGCAAGTTTAACAAACACCCGGCAACAGAACTAAAAAACAGACTAAAAAATGCGTATTCTAATGTACATATACTTTATACTTTAATGAAACAAGATGTTAACATGCTAAATATATATAGTCTAAAGCAAGATATCGATATGTTAATTATTGTTACATCTGATAAAAATGATAAAATCTAACATATAATTATATGTGCGTATTTAATAAGTACTTACCAATAAATCGATCATACCATTTTGATAATTTCCAGTCATTTAATGTCGTTTTAATAAATTCTTGATCGTCATTAATATCCCGTTTCATGATTTTAACACAATTTAGCAAAACTAAACTCCACAAGACACTAATTTTAGTAAAACTAAACTCCACAAGACACAAGAAAAAACTTCTACTAGGATCTTGAACTGGATCTTGCCAAACGCTGCGTACTGCGTATCGACTTGTACTGACAAGATCTTTTTACCGGTATGATCACGCGCAACTCGAAGTGCGTATGTATTAAGGCGCGTACAAAGGCGCGCACTCGCTTGGTCCCTTCCGCCTCCCGCCTCATCATGAAATACTATCTGCCGCTAAAAGTGCGACGAAAAAATAACCGTCAGATTTCACAAAAATAATATTTATATTATATATATATATTGGGTGTTAAAAAAGTCTGGACACGGTCGAATATCTCGATAAGGAAGAGTTTTACTAGAAAGTGTTTCAGACAAAAGTTGTATGGCTTCGAGGGGGACATAAGATGGTGTCATTAGTTTGACCCTAAAGAGTCACCTGCAGGTTACGTGAAGGTCACCTCCAACTTTTTAAATGGGACACCCTATATACTTTTACACATTTTTGTAGCTCATCTCAAGAGCTTTTCAAAACACTATAATTATGTTATTTTTCATTAAGTACTTTCCGAGTTATGAGGTTGAAATCATTTCTTAATTTTACATAAAACAATAAAATATCTAGTAAAATATTCATTTTTCGATTATCTTATCTTAATACTTTTATGTACAAAATAATGAGAGGAATCAATTGGTGTAAAGAAAAAACATAGTTGTTTCGAAGAAAAAATATGTAATTTGCAATTAACAATTACATATTTTTTCTTAAAAATAACTATGTATTTTCTTTACACCAATTGATTCCTCTCATTATTTTGTACATAAAAGTATTAAGGTAAGATAATCGAAAAATGAATATTTTACAAAATATTTTACGGTTTATGTAAAATTAAGAAATGATTTCAAGTCTCATAACTCGGAAAGTACTTAACGAAAACTAACTTAATTATAGTGTTTTGGAAAGCTCTTGAGATGAGCTACAAAAATATGTAAAAGTATATAGGGTGTCCCATTTAAAAAGTTGGAGGTGACCTTCACGTGACTCTTTAGGGTAAAACTAATGGTATCATGTTATGTCCCCCTCGAAGCCATACAACTTTTGTCTGAAACACTTTCTAGTAAAACTCTTCCTTATCGAGATATTCGACCGTGTCCAGACTTTTTTAACACTATATGTATATATATAATTATAAATTTTTATTAAACACTTCTTTTTAAGATAAATGTACTTAATAATAATTTTTTAAATATTACTTAATAATAAAGTCTTGTAAAGATGATAATTTGCCTGTAAAAAAAAACTAAAGAAATTAAGCAAATAATTTGGTTGCGCTAATTTTAATGAATTTTTGAATTTTGTTTTCTCTATGATAAATATGGTTAGTATAAGTAAAATATTTTATACCGTCAACCAAAATGTGTGTACTAAATATTTTGGTGGCAGTCAAAAAAATAATTTTTTCAGTGCACTTGCCGGATGAAATAACTGCTTTAATTTTGGAAGACGAAAACATTAGCATGGAGGATATCGTGAATCTTAAATCTACATGCAATCGATTACAGCAGATAACATTTAGTAACAAATTTTGGGAAAAGAAATTTTATCAGAAGTATGTTTTTATTTATAAATATTTTAATAAATTTTTTATGTTTATCTCATATTTGGTCGATTTTAATCGCTCAACGAAGTTCAACTCTGTAAAACAATAGTAAAAAAGTTAAAGTTATTACATTATTGTCTTATTAATTAATCTATTGCGCCTTTATTGCATATGGAGCTAATAGATTTTTTTAATATTTTAAAATTATATCAATTACGTAATGAAAAAAAATCTATTGTATAATGTAAAAGATGAAGCTAAATGAATGTGCAGTCACGATATTTTTCATATTTTAATTTTAAAACTTTTAATAATGCGATTACTCATAAATGTTTTTATTTATAATAATATTCATAAGGATATTTCTTTTACATTCATTCGTTTCAAGAATTTTTTTATATTTCAAGATTTATTTATACAATATTCTAATTAACTTTCATAAATAATTATGTATTCTGGAATTCAGAGTATGATCGTATTTTGTTCGTGAAATTTTCTGTTCAAATTTTATGATTTTTATATAAACCACATGCAATTAAATTTATCTATTAGAAGATTGTAAAGATTAAATATTATTTTATTCTAAATTTTCTATCATTTTTTATTTTTACCTTAATGGCATGTGTAGAATCTAAATATTTCTACAATACAGTTATAACTATATTTACTTTCCACTTGATTTCTCATTCAAACATGATATGAAATAACAAATATAAATGGCGCGAGATTATCGCAGCAAATGCATCTCGATATCACGTTGTATTTAACTGTACTGTGTGCAGATTACTATTGTGATAATTACAATTTGATTAAAAAAAGGAGGAAGAGGTTACTGGGCACATTTTTTTACCTTCGATAGGATTTTCAAAAAAACAATTTTTTTATTTTGGATCATTAGGAATAACCATCAGATGAAAAAAAGGTTCGAACCATATTAAGACCAATATTAATTATTGTATATCATTATGATAGCTTAGCTATCATCACGGTATAGGGAGCTTAAATCTGGAGTGGAGGGGGGGTGCAAACAACTAATATTATTTTATATATTGCGACGTCTTTAATTTTAATTTTTATTTTATACAATTCCTCCTCGAGGTGTTAGAGAGGAGGATGCGAGGGGGAGCGAAAACGTCGTCAAAAACACAAGGCGAATAGAGAATACTCGCGCTCGGAGGAACAGAGATGGAGGATGTTCCGCGCGAACCGCGGCGAAGCGAAGACCGTCTCGAGATCTCGAAGTTGGGCGCCAGATACGGTTTTTCACGTATCAGTTCGCTAAACGCCATAATAACGCTTGCCATGGGCCGACTAGCTCGCCTAACGGTAGAGGGGCAGGGTCTATGGAAAAGTTATTTGTTCTATACGAGGTTTTGAAAATTATTTGAAAATTATTTGAAAGTTATTTGTTCTATACGAGGTTTTGAAAATTCCTAAAATTCAACAAACACACCGAATTGAACGATCACTATAGGCTAACACTCAAATAAATTACGCGAATTCAATATCGAAAAATATAACACATTTATTAAAAAGAAGATAATATAAAAATAATAAAGATAACAAATTAAAGAAAGAAAGAATAATAACAATAAATTAGGAAATTTGAAATAGCGAAATATATAACAGATATTAATTCGACAGCGGTAATAACAATAAATCAGATGGATCGAATGTTTGCCCGAAATCGATAACATAAGAAAGCACTAAGTCCTTCCTGGTATTTATTCTAGCTCGTTTTTATGGCTAGACTCTGCGAGGCCAAGCGGCGTTTCGAAAATGTAACGAAAATTCGACAAGCAAATCGTCGACGATGCGTCGACGTGTCACTGCTTGTATTCAGGAAAATGGTGAACATTTTCAACATTTATTGTAACATACTCAAGGTCACATTAAAACCAAATGTAAATAAGCCTAATTAAACGATTGTCGTCTATAATAATTAATCCTAAATTTTTCCTTGTATAAGTAATACAGCTAACAGTATTTTCAACATAACTCCTGAAATAAGCATTTCCGCACCTATGTCCATATAACATTTTTCATCCTTCAGGTGTGAGGAATATCTCCTAAATTTTTGACATACCTTTTTAGAACACCCTGTATATATATATAGGGGAGACCGAGGACAAAAGTAACAACATCATGAAAATAACAAGCCTCGTAACAAACTACACAATATGTTGAATAATTTGTACTATATAGTCAAACGCGTACGTCCCGATTCTCTTCCTTTTCAGCTAATTGTTGTAGAACGATCGCGCCGGTTGTACATGCAGGAGTGAAATTAGTGTATTTGCATTATTCACCTAAGTATTTCTTGTTTTAGTTTTTTTGTATCTATGCCTAATTAAAGTGTATACATTGACGTAATTATATGCCGGTGTATTCTTCTAAAATTAAGTATTTATAAGTTTTTATAGTTGATTTGGCTAAGTCTTGCATCATATTTTATTATTTATAATGCTTTTATTCTAAAAAATATGTTTGGGGACAAAAGTAACACGACACTCTGTGGACAAAAGTAACATGTTTCAATGCTTAAAGTATAAGGGGCTGGTCCCATAATAACTGTACCAAAGGCGATTCTTATTACGTATGCCATAATTGTGATTCGGAATAGATACCAATCTGTTTTGTATAAGTAGTTATCATACAATTTTTACATTATTATTTAGAATTAAACTATTATTTAGACTTAAAAAAATACAAAACTGGTGTGATATTAAGTATAATTAAAATATAATATTTTATGATATTACTTATAATTATTTTGCTTAACAAAGATTATTTCTTTTAAGTTTTTCAAAGATGATAAAAATAAATATTTATTTTATTTCTTATTTTAATATAATATAATACAAATTTATAATAAAAGTTATTTTGCTTGATAAAAGATTATATATATATATATATATATATATATATATATATATATATATATACAGGGTGTCCCATTTTAAAGGACCCACTCAAATATCTCAGAAACACTGCATTAAATCGAAAAATGTTTCAAACAAAAGTTGTGTGGCTTCAAGGGGGCCATAAGATGGTGACAATGATTTGACCTTGGAAAATCATTTGAAGGTCATGTGAAGGTCAACTTTAAAATCTTAAATGGACCCCCATTTTTTATTTAGTATTCTTGTAGCTGACATCGAGAGCTTTCCAAAACACTATAATGTTTTTTCTTTACACCAATTGATTCCTCTCATTGTTTTGTATATAAAAGTATTGAGGTAAGATAATCGAAAAATGAATATTTTACTAGATATTTTATGGTTTATGTAAAATTAAGAAATTATTTCAAGCCTCATAACTCGAAAAGTACTCAATAAAGAAATACTTTATTATAGTGTTTTGGAAAGCTCTCGAGATAAGCTATAAGAATACATAATAAAAAATAGGGGGTTCCATTTAAAAAATTAAAGGTAACCTTCATTTTTGCTTATTACTTAATAATTATTGCGAATTTTGCAAAATGGTAGAGGAATTTTCTTCTTAGTTTGACCCAATCTATCATCACTTTTCGTTTGGTCCCTCACGAATCCGACTCTGTATATTTGTTGCGTCAGATATTGAAGATGAATCGCCCATTATAGATGTGATCACTTAGTGGTTTATAGCTCTAAAACATGTCAGATACAGGCAACAACTTTTCCTTAAAATTTCTAAAAATTCCTAAAATTTATAGTTATATCTACAAATAATTAATGTTAAAATTAAAATTTTCCATGTAATAAACGAAAATCGGAAATCCTGAGGACATAACATGGAAATTTCGCATTGCTCATGCGAAAACCACAAAAAATGCAAATGCGTTTCCTGCTCGATGCGTCCATTGGGAATCTCGTATATGCAGTATGACAGCTATAGAATCGGTCCCATTGCAAATATTGAAAAATGACAGTCATCTGCTCTTTTCGACATAATTGATATTCCTAAAATATATTGCTCATCCTTTACATATCTTTTTCCATCCGCACAATCTCACTACCACCGCTTGACGGTTTGCTAAAGACTCGTGCGTCACCGAAATATGCTAATTGAGTTTGCGAAATTTAATGTCTTAATTAAATCAATATAATTTTGTGATTAATCGCCACATGGCTTTCGGCATTAATTCGCAGATTTCCGCGATGAGATCGTTCTTTATACAACACATTCGAAAGCTCATTGTCATGAAAATGGACATTTTTTTGGGATGTTTGGCATCATAGCGCAATATTGTAGAAAATGATAAAAGAGTTTATATTACATATCATCGTTAAACACGCATGACATGAAGAATTCTAATTTTAATTTATTATTTAAGTAAATTTGCACTTTTTAAGAGTATACAAAATAATTTTTTAAAAATTAATTATTTCAACGAATAAAATCAGTCAACTAGAAACCCATAAAAATTTTATGAACTTCGCAATAAATTACTTTCGTTATACAGTATTACAGTTTATTTATACGGATTTATTAATTTTGTGACAAATTTAATATCCAATATCAACAAAGTAATAATGGTGTTCACGTCAAACTGGAATCTAATAAAATGTTCAATCGAATACCGCAAAGTAAGTCCTTTAATTCCATTGCGACGATGAACTTTTGCCAACAACTGGCGCTACAATATCTGCAACGACCTCGCTATTGTTCCTCTTTTTCGGAATACAGTCGAGAAGTAACGAGAACGTTGTTGTAGAGCGGATTTAATTAAAGTACAGTAAGCATGTAGCTTAATGCGGTTTGTCTGAAAAAAATAAAAGCGTAATAGACGAGTTGTAATTATTTGTCACTCCTTACTAACTCAACGAGCGTTAAAACCGTGGACGTTATATTCGTGGTTAAATAGTATTAAATAATATCTCAAACTTCCCATAATTTAATTAAATCCCTGTACATATATGTTTCGTTTTAAAATTTCGCAAGAAATCGGCCATTCTGATTTGCAAAAATAACAAAATTTTCACAAAAATTGCAAGAATACGAAAAATACAGGTACAAAGGTATTAAATATCCTGCTGCAGACTTTTTTAATAATTTTCATTTCCTAGCAGTGCATCTGCGACCCGGTGCTACGCATAATATTCGGGTATGAATATTTATATTAAAGTAAGCCGTGGTAAAAAAAAAAGAAAAATCTCTTATCACATGGAATACAAAATTCGCCACATCGCGACGCGTTTATTACACCATTACTGTGTATTACGAAAAAATCTTACATCAGATAATTTAAGTAACTCCTTGATGCAATCGGCGTCTTAAAGTAATTAAAATAATGTACAAAGCTATATAAATTACAGAGAATAAAACTTTTGAAAAACTTTTCTTAATTTACATAAAATAATCTCTTAGTTCTAATCTTATATAGCTCAAGTGTCCTTAACGATAAGTTAATCTATTTACTCCCACTTTCTACTGAATGGAGCTAAGTCTTAAGTCAAAGGGCTTAACCAATTAAAATCTTAAAAAACGCCTCTCCTTCCAAAAATCGATCTCCTTATCTTTAAGAAGGAAGTAATTGAAATTATTTCATTTGTTCGAAAAGTTTCCCATCATCCAGTAAGGAGAAGGAGCAATAACTTTAAAAAATGCAAGCGCAAGGCGCGACAGACAGTGCAGTTGACAGTTTACAGTTCCTTACGCAAAATATTCAGCATTCATTCATTCGGTAAATGTTTACTTTAGGTTACACAGCTCGAAAAATTTTTATTTTCACATATGTTGTAGAGGATACATTCCTAAGTAATACATTGTTTGAATTTTGCGGCGGTCTCTCTTCGTTCCTGAGATATGCGATTTTGAAATTTTATACTTACTTGTATCATCTTTTCGTTACATTCTAAATATGTTTATATTTTTCTGTTTACATTTACCGAGGTCATCTTTCTGAATAACTTCCAAAAGGTTTTAGCCGTTTGTTATTTATTAAATAGTTATTAACAAAAAAAGTTTATGAATAGAATATAATTTTACTACATCATGTATGCTTAAGAAGAGAGAATATAGGTAATTATGCATAAAAAGGGCCCAACAACTTAAATTTATATAGAATTTAATACAATTTAATACAATTAAAAAATATCACAAATGTATGTGTACACACACACACACACACACACGGGGGTGCAAGGGGGGCCTTCGGCCCCCCTCTCGCAACCACCCCGCCGATAGGGGACGCATTGCGAAGAGTTTAATCACAATGGATATATGCTGTAAGTTGTAAAGCGAGGTCCACCTTGCCTACCGGCAGGGTGGTTGCGGGAGGGGGGCCGAAGGCCCCCCCCTTGCACCCCCCGCGTGTGTGTGTGTACACATACATTTGTGATATTTTTTAATTGTATTAAATTGTATTAAATTCTAATTCTATAAATTTAAATTGTTTACCTTATTTTTATTAGAATATTTATATTAGAATATTAATTAGAGATAGCGTAAACGTAACCAAAAACGCTACAGATAGCGTAAACGTAAACAAAAAAATATAAACATACAAGTAAAATATAATATGAAACCGTGATGAACAAATTGTCACGTCCGGCGACCCCTAGATCCAGCAGAAATTTTTCTTTTCTCACTATCTTCCATCCAATAAGCTACAAGCACAAACTAACATGAAACTGAGAGAGACACACTTATATGTCATCTATAATAAAATGCGAATCTGAGAGAGAGAGACATATATGAATCATCTATACGAGCGAGATAGACTTATATGTAATACTTGGGAAAGACAAGGACGGATATAAGGAAATCCTTTTAAATATGAACTCCTTTTATTATACAAACTATATAAAATAATGTAAAATATGTCTAAAAGATTAAGGAGAATTTATTTATGTAAAAATCATGATAAATGACCAATATTTTAAATAATCAATTATTGTAAATCTTTGAAAAAGTTCATTTATCGTAATTTATTATAATTACTATAATGTATGTAGGACACGACCTTGCAAGCAATGAATTCAGAGAATCTGTTAATACGTATTCCTAGAAAACTTTCTCTTAAAGACCACCCAAGAAGTTCGCAAAAATCCCTTTCATAGAATAAGCCAAAAGGAATTTGTTCTTAAAACTCTGTCATAAATTACCCCTACCACTCAATTTCAAAAATGTATAAAAACCATAGACATAGGAATACAGAGACCGAGCATAAGTTCCCGAGATAGGCGAGAGGGGTGAAGCCAAAATGCGGGAGGGAATGTGCCTGCTTTCTATTGGCTACGAATCTGCGCATGGTCTGTACCGCTATATATGAAAAAAGAATAAAAGATATTCGTAATATGATTTAATAGCAAAAATGTGTAACAAAATATATAAAAATTTATAATTATTCTGAAATTAAAATCAAGGATAAAGAATGAATTTTGAAACAAATTAAATTAATAAACATAATGAAAATATTTATGAATCAAGATACAAAAATTTCTTTATTGTCCTTTAAAGTACAATACAGTACAAGTTTATTAAAAAAATGACGTTTGCTATTAGACTTATGCCTGTTTCTACCAACGTCGTTTAACTTTAATCTTAGTTTAACTCACTCTTTGTCTCCTTGTAACTGTTCCTTTAGAAAGAGACAAAGAATGAGTTAAGCTAAGATTAAAGTTAAACGACGTTGGTAGAAACAGGCATTATCTATACTATTTAAAGCGAGGTAATGTAATCTAATTTTTACATATTTTTGAATAATGGTACGCAATAAATGTACGGCATGATTTTCCATCGCTAATTGGTCGTGCACATGATCATTTAACTCGTTGAATATATTAATTTGCATATGTGAACTGGTTATGCAAGTAAATATAATTCGCATGCCACTCTAAATGCACAATAAAAGAACACAACAGTTTACGTAATGAATAAGAAAATAATACACGCGCTCGCTTCGCGAACTACAACACAAGTGCGGCAGCACACCGAACAGATAACAAAAGAAAAGAATAAGAAACAAAGAAAACGTCTCTGACTACAACGCCATGCCCGGCAGACTCAAATTAACGTTCAACGTTTGCATACAATGATCCATGCTTCACAGCATAAATTTCAGGCACATAGCATAACACCATTTTAATATTTTTAGAACAAAATTATAAATTTAACTGAATTTTTGTAAGTTCGTTGCACAAATAGACTGTTTTTCAGTTCACTGAATTATAGTTCTACGAGGTTAGACTTCAAGTTCATGCAATTATGTATATCATTGCGCTTGCGCAAAATAAAAGCCAATCAAATTTAGGCACAATTTACCTCGTCTCACCGTCCCGCAATGGTTTCCCCCCCCCCCCCGCGAGCAAGAGCTCCGTTCCTTTATTCCTATGTCTATGATAAAAACACTTCCAACAACGGAAGAGCGGGCATTCTCTCATAGATTCACTCTAGACTTAGACTCACTCAGATTCTTACTCGCACTGTAAAACGCTAGATCAAGTCAATTCAGAATAAAGAATTCAAATTTTAAACAAGAGTATACTTCTTTAATCATCATCAGCGAAGAAAATTCAACTCAAAGCAGTTAATTATCCTGGGATTTTACCCCCTTAACCGCAAGAAGAACCCACAACTAAGACGTTCTGTCGAACTTGTAAAACTGTTGGAAGATCCTATCTCACAGAACCAACTAATCGAAGTTACCAGAACGTCACACTGTATACACATACATTTTCTTTATTTATTATTGCCTCTTGTTTTCCTTTTTCAGTCATCAAATATTTGAAATCACATTTCTGTATCAGAAAAGTGCAAATTCTGAAAATGCAACTCACAGATGCGACTTTTTTGCTGAACTCGTTGATGCCTCTTGCAGCAATTCTACTATCACGCCAATTGTTGAACATTTTTTCTGTGCGAGCTGTAAAAAGGCTTTTCTTCCTTGAAGCATCTTTTTTTCTTCCTTTGGTAGTGCATCTGCGTATCCAACATGCCATTTTTCATGATAAAAATGCATAAAGCCACAGGTAAACAACTAAGGTAAAGGCTGTGTTCCAAAATTCACTGCCAGTACTGAAAATCTGTAGTGTACGTCACACGTAAACTATAGATTTTCAGTACTGACAGTGAATTTTGGAACGCAGCCAAAGCCGGGCTGGCCGGGTAAGGTTAATAATTGCAAATGGCGCCCAACCAAATAACAAACTATTCCCTCAGCGGGTTCCCTCTCAATTAGGTGCCACAAATCGGGACCACTTGCTTCATGGAGTTCGATCTCCTTCTCTCTTACTTCATGATTTTATGTAAAATCAATGATGTGAATCAAAATGAAGGTAATTATGCATAAAAGGGGCCCCCTCTTCGATTTGCTTTATTTTTAAATATGTTATAGAGGAGATCTTCCCGAGTAATTTCGTATATATATATATATATATATATATATATATATATATATATATATATAAGGGTCGGACTCAAATAGTTTTGGAGATATAAGCTGAAAAAGAATAAAAATAATAAATACAAAAATAATTTTAATAGAATATATGTATTTGTAAACTTTACTTTGTCTTGCAAAGTACATGCGGGGACGCCGCATGTCCCCTACGGGGGAGCTCCACTTTCGGAAGATATAACCTAATCCAACCCGTGTCTGAAATGTGGAATATATCTAGCTTCGCACAGAAAGTTACAAACTTATATAAACCATATGAACCATGTAAAGCGAAATGTCATTTATCAAGGTATTTCCTACACTTCAGACACAGATTGGATTAGGTTATATCTTCCGAAAGTGGAGTCCCCCGTAAGGGGGACGGAACATGCGGTGTTCCCGCATGTACTTTGCAAGAAAAAGCAAAGTTTACAAATACATATATTCTATTAAATATATTTCCTCTTAAACATATATGACATGGTAAAATTATAATATCTACATTTGCGACTTTCCACGCGAATTTTTGTATTTATTATTTTTATCCTTTTTCAGCCTATATCTCCAAAACTATTTAAGTCCGACCCTTATATATATACAGGGTGAGTCAAAAGTATGTTTTAAAAATTTGTGAGCGTGTTCCTGGATAAAAAGGAAGAACAAATGTTCATATGAACATATGGTCGCAAATGCTTTGTTGTCGAGATAATGGACATAAATCAGCAGTATCAAATAATGCTTTATTTGAACGAAAAAAAACAAATAACAATAACAAAATTGTAAACGTTCAAATAAAGCATTATTTGATACTGCTGATTTATGTCCATTATCTCGACAACAAAGCATTTGCGACCATATGTGCATATGAACATTTGTTCTTCCTTTTTATCCAGGAACACAAATTTTTAAAACATACTTTTGACTCACCCTGTATATACAGGGTGAGCCATTTTAATTAACGCACGCAATTATTTCGGAAACAAAGCATTTTAGAGAAAAATGTTTCAGACAAAAGTTTTATGGTTTCGAGGGGGCCATAAGATGGTATCATTGGTTTGGCACAGAAGAGTCATTTGAAGGTCACGTGAAGGTCACTTCAATTTTTTTAAATGGAACACCATATATATTTTTGCACACTCTTGTAGCTTATCTCGAGAGCTTTCCAAAACACTATAATTAAGTACCTTTTCGTTAAGTACTTTTTGAGTTATGAGGCTTGAAATAATTTCTTAATTTTACATAAACCGTAAAATATCTTGTAAAATATTCATTTTTCGATTATCTTACCTTAATACTTTTACGTACAAAATAATGAGAGGAATCAACTGGTGTAAAGAAAACACATAGAAAAACACATAGTTGTTTTGAAGAAAAAATATATAATTTGCAATTAACAATTCCATATTTTTTCTTAAAAACAACTATGTGTTTTCTTTACACCAATTGATTCCTCTCATTATTTTGTACATAAAAGTATTAAGATAAGATAATCGAAAAATGAATATTTTACAAGATATTTTTTACGGTTTATGTAAAATTAAGAAATTATTTCAAGCCTCATAACTCAAAAAGTACTTAACGAAAAGGTACTTAATTATAGTGTTTTGGAAAGCTCTCGAGATAAGCTACAAGAATATGCAATGACAAATAGTAGGTTCCATTTAAGAAATTGAAGGTGACCTTCATGTGACCTTCAAATAACTCTTCAAGGTCAAACCAATGATACCATCTTATGGCCCCCTCGAAACCATAAAACTTTTGTCTGAAACATTTTTCTCTAAAATGCTTTGTTTCCGAAATAATTGCGTGCGTTAATTAAAATGGCTCACCCTGTATATAAGGGTCGGACTTAAATAGTTCCTAATAGTTAAAAAGACTCCTGTATATATATATATATATATATAATTATATATATATATATATATATATATATATATATAATGTAATTTTAATTTAAGAAGGAAAAAAATTAAAATTACGCAATTGTTTCATAAGAATGTATTTCTCATGGAACAATTGCGTAATTTTATTTCAAAAAGGAAGAAATGCTACATATCTTTAGCGTGTAAAACAATAATAAAAATTTATCATAAAAATAAATGCGGAATTTGAAATGGAACTCTCCAATTTTTATTTTTATTTTATTATTGTAGCCCTTCAAAAATTCAAGGTGGCCTTGTCGTGACCTTGGCGACGCTATCCAAGGTCAAACACATGGCGCCAGTAAATAGACCTTTTTACACCCTACAACTTTTGTTTGAAACAATTTTTTGTAAAACTTCTATTTTTTGTGATATTTCGGGGTCCCGACTCTTTCGAACACTCCGTATGCTGTAGCGATGTAATGACACGTTTCCGACCCCAGGTTCATTTGCAAAAAATGATTCTTATGGTGCCCCCAACAATCTCTGAAAATTTGTCGATTGAATTTCCGAACACCCTGTATATCCATAACATATATACACATACACACACACACACACACACACACACACACACACACACACACACTGCACATAGAAAGTAAATTATACAATGTAGATATATAAAATATTGACAAATGATGTGAAACATTTTATATGCAAAATATTCTTTGTTATACAGTGTGATTCTGAACAAACATTTGTCTTTAAAATATCAAATTCTTGAATGAATTCTAAAACGATTTTTCCTCTTGCAAAATTTTGCCCGGAGCTTAGTTTTTAAACTATAAAGGAAAATAGTTAACTAATTACGGAACGAGTACGAGAGGTAGGCAGGGGACGGCGCGATATAGGCGATTACGTGGGGCGCTCGCCGCGATCAGCTGATTGCTATACGCGATGAGTGTAACAATCAGTGTGTGTGTGTATGTGTGTGCGTGCACATACATTTGTGATATTTTTTAATTGTATTAAATGTATTTAAAATAATTACTTTTTTATATAATAGCTAAGTTATTGTACATTTCTATTATAATCAATGTACTTGCTAATGAACATATATTATTGACCTATGCGTTTCATCTAACAAAGTATATGCGTGGACACAGTGCGTTCCGTCCCCCTGCGGGGGCTCCGCGGACGGATTCTTTACGTTTATTCACTTACGTTTATAACTTTCAACGCGACAAGAAGTCTGTATTGTACACGGTGTTCGAAAATTAAGTTCCGTTTATAAAACTTCTTTTGTTAATAACTTTTTAATAAACAACGAGCGACGGCTAAAACCTCCTGCACGTTACTCAGGACAGTGACCTTGACAACATATGTCAAGGTCAAGGTTATTGGGGCTGTGTCCCCTATTCGGTATATTTACCAAAACTTAAAATTAAACAGGTTATATCACGCATGTAATAACATAAATTAAAAATAATTAAATCGAATTATTAATTATTTTATAAACTATAAAGATATTACAATACAACAATATCAGTAATATATATATGTTGATGCTATCGGGATATGGCTATTATTATTCTAATTTATAGATATTTTTCCACCTTTGTTTCTTAAGAATTGTACTAAAGCTTAAATTAAGTCTGATTAATTTTAATTATCCTCAAATGTATTCCATTCTTTGGTGCTAATAGCAATGATTTAGGATCACTTATGTAGGATATTTGCGTTTTATCGCAAATCTCAACTTTATAGTTTCGCAGTATCTTTATAAGACCAATTTTTGTCTGATGAATAGCAAAGCGGGTACCTGAAAATAAAAAAATTATTATTATGAGAAAAATTTCTGGATTAAAATAATGTTACATGTGAAATCAAAACAAACAAAACTGAAGGAAATGTATTTAAATCTATGTATATCATTTTACCAATGCAATTTCTTGGCCCATCACCAAAAGGTAGATAATGCATCGGATGTCTGGTTTGTATTGCTTCGTCATTGAATCTTTCTGGATCAAAAACATCTGGCTTTGGATAAATATCCGGATCTCGATGAATCCCAAAAATCGGAATGAATATTTTTAAATTTTTTGGTATATCAAGTGTGCTACCATCAAAAGTATAACTTGATGTCGAGTGTCGCATAAGATATGTCGCTGGTGGATATTTTCGTAAAGTTTCTGCATATATTAAGAATAATGTAAGGAAGAATTATATATTTGAAAATTTGTTCGTGAAATTTAAAATATCCAAATGTGTGTGTACATATATGTTTTAAAAATTATTAACAATAAAACTATTGATATTATATTGATACTGAAAATTAATAGCAAATCATTCTATTATTAAATTTTTTCTTTGAATGATGTACCTTTGAAAACTTTATCCAAGTAATTCATCTCTTTTACATTTTCATATGATAAATTGCTACCGTGCTTAGTGTATTCTTGATTAATTTCTTCACGTAACTTGTCTTGTATTTGTTGATTTAATGCCAATTCGTAAAGCGCATTACTCATAGTCGTCGATGAAGTTTCAAAACCGGCAGCGAAAAATATGAACGCTTGAGCAGCTATGATGTTTTCGGTCATCTCTGAAATATGAAATTTTTTCACCATTAATTTTAATTCTTCGAATATTACATCGAATATTACAAATTATGAATAATCTAATATTTGATACAATTAATATATAATATTAACGTATAATACAACTAATCTATAAATTTATGTATGCAAAAACTTATAAACATTTTCAAGAATTTAAAAAATTATCATTTTGAAAAGTTTTTGTATCACACAAAATTTTCATAAAAGTACACAGTCTTACTGATATCGCCCATTTTATCTGGATTCTTTCTTATCTTGCGCAGTATATCAATGAAATCATGCCTAATGACATTATTTGTTTCTCTGTAATTCATGGTTTCTATGACAAAACGTATGAAAAAATGGTTGAGCTCCATTTGTGGTTTGATATAACTGAGCATTTCGTAAAGCCATGGAAAGGTTTCGTGCACTCTGTATCGTAGAATATTTTTCCAGGTTGGCAGGAAGATTATTTTTCCCATTCTACGAAATTCGCTGTCTTTGTCTAATAGAGCATTCATCTCGATGCCGAAAGCACAAGTACCGATTACATTGGTCGTATATTTTGCCATTACCTCGCGGCATTCTATAGGCTCGTTTTTACTCACCAATTTCTCAATATATTGTTCAAGATAATCGGCGCATTCGGATATTAAAGAGAACATTTTTTTTATTTTAGCGGATGTAAAAGCGGACGACAACCTTATCCTTAAAGGTCGCCATCTTTTATGGTCTAAAGCGGCAAGATGCTGCGACAGTAGATCAATCTACGATATAATAAAAAACATAATTATAATCGAATAAATTTTCCATTTTTATTAAATTATAACAATTTGATTGAAGAAACTCAAGACTCAAGACTCAAAATGTATGTTTTTACCCTAATTTTGATTCGTAGTGAGATAGAGAGGAGGCACGGTTGATTTAGAATGGCTTATTGGATCTCTATGCATGACCGGTCTTATAACTTGTATATCTAAGCGAAAAAAATCGTGCGGCGGTAATCGAAAGTGGATTTGAAAGATGAAAGTGAATACTATACGATGCCATTGACAGAAATATTTCAAAAAAATTTGGTTTCCCCACAATAAATTCATGAAATTGGCCAAAATAGCGATTTTTGGGCCATTCAACTACAAATTACTCAAAAACCTGACGTGCTGAGGAAATTCTGCGGCTAGATTCGTTTTTAGCGTCACAAAATCTATCAGATTCACCTACTCTGCTTTTTGTAATTGACAAATGCTCAAATTTCGCGGGCCTATGTTATTAAAAAATCGTAGTATATAAAATTATCACATTTATAGAAATACATTTATTCGAATATTATAATATACAATTTAAAATATTTACATACTTTTTCATTGACAATAGGAAATCCTCTGTTGGCAAATTTGGAAAAATCTTTGATAAGAATATCCTTAATTAAATCTGGATCTTTTACAATAAGAGCGGGTGTTATTCCAGTGAATATTCCAATCATGGATTCATCTTTATACTCATTGTATATGTCCTTTAAATAATCACCTTCATACTTTTTATTAAGCAATACATCTTTATAATTACCAAAAACTGGTATTGGTTTTGGACCGCGAATGTCACGTGACTTCCAAAAGTCATAGATCGATGTAAGATAATAATAAACAGCGAGAAATACAGCCGCAATACCGCATAGTAGTATTTCCAAAGATCCCATCATTCTGAAGCTGTCAATCAATTATTTCGAGCGATGTTTGCTAGAAAAGAAAAAATAATAGTTAGTTATAAAAATTCATTTTAGAAAATTCAAAATTTAATGAAGGTTTATCACGATCTTATTTAGGGTCCATCCGCCACTGTTATTGACACAGTGAGGATATTGTTATTCACTAGAAAGATCTTAAGGGATGGTCACTCTATAGCATTGTGCTCGTCGGTACCGTTTCTCACAGAAGGCCAGTCGGAAGTCAGCATGCAATGCATGCGAACACTTCCACCGGCACTTATTTAGTCAGCGAGCAACCTTCCAGGGATTCTCCGTGGCAATTGGCATTGCATCCATCGAGCGAGATGCCAACATCGTTCTGGAGTTGCACATCACCATGTTAAAAAGCGGCATTAGAAGTGAGATCTGGATAGCTCAGTGATCTAGAGCAGTTGCTCGGAAAGCGAAAGACTCGATTCTCTATCCAACCATTTGCACCTCACATATTTTTCTAGTTCACGAATATTGTTTTCTAGCAATTATTCGTTGGGCTGAAAAGTGTGTGAATGCTCTCTTCACAATATATGCTTCGATGCCGTTGCCACGGATGGATTCTGTCGCTCATTGGCTGAATGTGCGTACAGACACGTCTAACCTCTTAACACATACATCCTTATTTTTACTAGAAGATATCGAATCCGCAAAGAATTTCAAAGTTTTCCATTATTTTCAGAAATTGATGTCCAATATACCGTTAACTATAAATCTTTCATATTCAAAACACATTGTTTGGTATTATTTTCAATTTCGCTTATATTTCTGTAACGTCTATATTTTATCATGTATTTATCATTATTATAAGCATCTAGAATGGGCTATTTAATAATCTTATTAGTCTTATACACATCCGTTGTTGAAATCTTATTGTTGTATTGTAACAAATTATCGCCGGCTTCGAATCGATTGTTATGAAAACGTGGCTACTTAGAAGAAACGAAATGATCGTAAGATTTCGTAAATTCTCGGAACATTCGAGATTTGAGAGATTCGTGACATATAAGCTTCTTGGAGCTGATGGACACCAATTTCTAATCTTACCGCCTTGACTAATAACACAGGTCTACAAGGTTTTGTTGTTGGGCAGCTGGGGGTCATTTCCGAAGTAATTTTCTGCGTAGAATCCGAATCCGAGGTCAGAATTGGCCCATCACGTCAGGATTTTGAGATATTTGAGGTTATATACTCGAAAAATGGCTTTTTGGGCTACTTTTGAGGTTATGTACAGAACGCACAAAATTTTTTAGCTCTTTTCTTCTAATTGCATCACTTAGTACTACTCTTTCCCTTCAAAATGAGCTGTCGAATGGTCATCTACGATTTTTCCTTGCAAAATTACGGCCATTTTAAGATGACATGATGAATTCCAAACCCTGCGCCGTTATAGCCCAACAACCTCATGAGCATCAGCGACCCCAAAAACCCATATATACAGTTTTCAGTCCAGGTTTCCGGGTTTCATAGTTCAAAGTTTATAGGTTTAATGTGAATGCTTTTATGTACAAAATAATGAGAGGAATCGATTGGTGTAAAGAAAACACATAATTGTTTCGAAAAAAAAATGTAATTGTTAATTGCAAATTACATTTTTTTTTCGAAACAATTTTGTGTTTTCTTTACACCAATTGATTCCTCTCATTATTTTGTACATAAAAGTATTAAGGTAAGATAATCGAAAAATGAATATTTTACTAGATATTTTATGGTTTATGTAAAATTAAGAAATTATTTCAAGCCTTATAACTCGAAAAGTACTTGATGAAAAAATACTTTATTATAGTGTTTTGGAAAGCTCTCGACATAAGCTATAAGAATATGCAATAAAAAATAGATGGTTCCATTTAGGAAATTAAAGGTGTCCTTGACCTCACCTTAACGATGCCATCCAAGGTCAAATCAATGACACCATCTTATGTTCCCCTCAAAACCATACAATTTTTGTCGAAAACGTTTTTCTCTAAAATGCTTAGTTTTTGAAAGAAAAGGGGTGTACGGGTGGTCTAGGACACCCTGTATATATATACGAAATTACTCGGGAAGATCTCCCCTATAACATATTTAAAAGTAAAACAAATCGGGGAGGAGGCCCCTTTTATGCATAAATACCTTTTTTTTTATATTTGTGTCGTCTATCAACGCTTGTGGTTTGTTTGCCTTTTAATTATTATTTTTATGATTCTTATCTATTAAAACCACTTCTAATTAAAGAAATTTTCTTTTTTATTTTAAATTTTATATAATTTTTCAGTACTTCAAACAAAAGATTTACAATTAGAGAAAAAGATTATTGAGACCTCAAATACGACGCAAAATCTACTTGTTTGTTTTATCTTTTTGCCAAAAAATTAATAATATATACAAAGAAAATAAAAGTAAGAAAACTGAATAGCTTTTCACACGTATTAATGCAAACTGTTGAAATTGCACTGCCATCGTTTTTTATGTCCTATGCCAATACATAACGTATAATTAATTTAAGATATACAATTAGATAATACTAAATACTTTTTATAATGCAGAACGGTATTCGATCTAAGAAAAGATAAAAAGCGAAATGTACAAAGCAAATATTTGTTCATCGTTGTTGCTAACAAAAGTTTGAGATCTAAGTTGTTGATTAGTTTATTTATGTATTCAAATTAAATATGAAATAACATATAGTATCGAATTAAGTAAAAATTTTATGAAAGAGGAGGGAGAGAGAGAGAGTAGTGATAATTTTTTGTAATAAAAAAAACATGAAATTAACAAATACATTTTACATAAAGGGACATAAAGTCGGATTAAGTTGTTACGAATTTAAAAAATCGAAAAAAATTTATTTCATAAAAATTACTTTAGTTTATATCCCAATTATTTATTATAATTGGGATATAAACTAAAGTAATTTTTATGAAAATATATACAATTTATCACATATTAATTTTTAAATATATAGCAAATATTAAATATGATCATAAAATTTTAAATATACACTCACTCGCAAAAAAAACGGACAACTAAATTTTAACACAATTTTTTCACATTTTCAAATAGCGATAAATCAGCAAATAATCACCGTATCGAGATGAAATAAAGCTCATATTAAAGCTTGAACATTTCTCTTAAAAACCAAGAAAACCAAATTTGAATTACAAAAAATGTTTTATAAAATGGCGGACGTTGAAGATAACCTTCGAAAAATGGGAAACAAATTTTTTTTTTCAACTGTTGCGTTGTTCAGGAGAATCTACACGCTAATATACACATGTATGAGTTTTGAAGCTCATTTATTTCTTAACAAATCCATATTTTGAACAATTTTCTACGATCTTTTTTAATAAAGTTATACCGTTTTGAAGAAAATGTTGCAAAATAGGACTTTTCTTCAAAACGGCATAACTTTATTAAAAAAGGTCGTAAAAAATTGTTCAAAATATGGATTTGTTAGGAAATAAATGAGCTTCAAAACTAATACATTTGTGTATTAGCGTGTAGATTCTCCTGAGCAACGCAACAGTTTAAAAAAAAAATTTGTTTCCCATTTTTCGAAGGCTATCTTCAACGTCCGCCATTTTATAAAAAAATTTTTGTAATTCAAATTTGGTTTTCTTGGTTTTTAAGAGAAATGTTCAAGCTTTAATTTGAGCTTTGTTTCATCTCGATACGATGATTTTTTGCTGATTTATCGCTATTTAAAAATGTGAAAAAATTGTGTTAAAATTTAGTGGCCTGTTCTTTTTGCGGGTGAGTGTACTTTATAATATATGTTTTTTAAACTATATCCATCCATTGATAATGTTTTATCGCATTCTAGAAGGAAATCATGTTTAAATTTGTTTACTTATAATATGTTATCTAGAAAAATTATGTATGTGTCGTATGATTCTCTTGTGATTTCATTCGTAGAAGTGAATAATATATAGATTACCGTAAAATGTTCATACATTATGTAAGAGAACGTTGAATATGTGTCCAAAATGTGTAAATAATTTGTTATTTATTCTCGTTATTTTTTTATTTTTGTCCTACAACTTGATGAGAGAAAATATATTGCGATATAATCTTTTTCACATATATTTTTATTGCTATCACATATATTTGCACATACATTTATATACTATATATTTGTAGAATTTGGCAGAATTTTTAAATATAAACTTTAATTAAAGGGTAATTATGCATAAAAAGGGCCCACCTTTGCACAAATGTGTTATTGACGTATGTTGTGAAGATGTTATCCCTGATTAACATTCTGAAGGTTTTAACCGGCGGTCGTTCCTTATTAAAAAGTTATTAACAAATAAATGTGAGAAATATTGACATAAAAATTCTACTTTATATGTTCACCGATTTGCTTTATTTTTAAATATGTTATAGGGGAGATTTTCCCGAGTAATTTCGTATATACAGGGTGTTTCATTTTAATCCGACCAGTCGAATATCTCGAAAACCAAGCCCGGGAGAGAAAAATATTTCAGACAAAAGTTGTTTGGTTTCGAGGGGGCCATAAGATGGTATCATTGGTTTGACCTTGAAGAGTCATTTGAAGGTCACATGAAGGTCACTTCAATTTTTTTAAATGGAACACCCTATATATTTTTGCACACTCTTATAGCTTATCTCGAGAGCTTTCCAAAACACTATCATTAAGTATCTTTTCGTTAAGTACTTTTTCAGTTATGAGGGTTGAAATAATTTCTTAATTTTACATAAACCGTAAAATATCTTGTAAAATATTCACTTTTCGATTATCTTACCTTAATACTTTTATGTACAAAATAATGAGAGGAATCAATTGGTGTAAAAAAAACACATAGTTGTTTTTAAGAAAAAATATGGAATTGTTAATTGCAAATTACATATTTTTTCTTCAAAACAACTATGTGTTTTTTTTACACCAATTGATTCCTCTCATTATTTTGTACGTAAAAGTATTAAGGTAAGATAATCGAAAAATGAATATTTTACTAGATATTTTACGGTTTATGTAGAATTAAGAAATTATTTCAAGCCTCATAACTCAAAAAGTACTCAATGAAGAAATACTTTATTATAGTGTTTTGGAAAGCTCTCGATATAAGCTACAAGAATAAGTAACAAAAAATAGGGGATTCCATTTAAGAAATTGAAGGTGTCCTTCACGTGACCTTCAAACGACTTTTCAAGGTCAAACCAATGACGCCATCTTATGGCCCCCTCGAAACCAAACAACTTTTGTCTGAAATATTTTTCTCTCCCGGGCTTGGTTTTCGAGATATTCGACTGGTCGTATTAAAATGAAACACCCTGTATATATATAAGGGTCAGACTCAAATAGTTTTGGAGATATAGGCTGAAAAAGGATAAAAATAATAAATACAAAAATAAGGTATAATAAATATAAAATAAGGTATAATAAATACAAAATAAGGTATAATAAATAAGGTATAATAAATAAAAATAAGGTATAATAAATAAAAATAAGGTATAATAAATAAAATAAGGTATAATAAATAAATAAAAATAAGGTATAATAAATACAAAAATATTGTAATTCGAGCAAAGCTCATCATGCAAGAAACATGGGCAGCAAATTTAGGCTGGGACGATCCGTTATCAATTAAACTCCAACAAGCGTGGAGCATATACGTAGAAGATTTAAAGGAGATACATACGATTCAAATTCCTCGTAAAGTTATATCGGGCGATGTAAATCAATTCTATTTACATGCATTTTGCGACGCATCATTAAGAGCGTACGGAGCATGTGTTTATTTACAAACGGTAGATAAAGATAACAAATAAAGATAACATTTTAAATCAACGTTGCTTTGTTCGAAATCGCGAATTGCACCAATAAAAAATAAGACAATTACATTGCCGAGACTAGAGCTTTGCGGTGCTGTCATTTTAGTAGATTGTTAAAAAATGTGCGAGAAGCTCTTAAAATCAAGTTCGACGGAATATATGCATGGAGTGATTCTACGATCACATTAGCGTGGATAGCAGGAGACCCATCGCGCCAAAAGACTTTCGTATCAAATCGAACCGCTGAAATTCAGTCGATTCTTCCGTCGGTCCATTGGTATCATGTCAAGAGCGAGGACAATCCTGCCGATTTGATTTCTCGAGGTATAAGTCTGAAGGACTTGCAACAATGCAAACTCTGGTGGGAGGGCCCTCACCGGTTATCAAAATTTGACGATCGTTTGCAATATGAAACGCGATTAACAAATTTATCTCAAGAAGAGACAGATGCCATTAGATCCGAGCAAAAATCGGAATTACGAGTATTTTTAACTATTGACAATTCTAAACAAATAATTTTAGAGTCATTGAATAAGTATTCTTCATTATCAAAGGTCGAGCGTATTCTAGCAATGATCTTTCGATTCATATCCAATTGTAAATTAGAACGAGTAAAGCGTAAATTGGACAATATTTCAATTGACGAAATCAATAAGGTAAATCGATTATTAATTATAGAAACTCAAAAAATTCATTTTACGGATGACGTGTCGGATCTCAAGGCAGAGAAACAAATCATGTAGTAAATTGTTGTCGCTCAGTCCATTTATAGATAAAACCGGACTCCTCAGGGTGGGCGGCAGAATTCAAAATTCAAACGTAACATTTGATACAAAACACCCAATGTTAGGCGATTTTTGGCGATAGTTTGGTACATGTACCAAGGTTGTTTTTAGTAGAGGCGGAGCTTATTCTGGTACATAACATCTTATATCCTGCTTCATTTTTGGTATAGCGTGGTATCAACCAGATAGATACCAAAACGACTAGCCACGCCTCTACCACAAACTACCAAACGCGCGAAAATGTTATGGTAGAATCTGGTATACTTTGGTTGATATACCACAGAGACGCCAAAAATCGCCTTTTGTTACCTTCAGAAGGCAGGTTTACGCAATTGTTATTCGAACGAGAACATTGCAGATTACTGCATGCGGGTCCACAGGTGTTATTGTATTCGACAGAAGTACTGGCCGATCAAGGGAAAAAATATAACGAGAAGGATTGTGCGAGATTGTATGATTTGCTATCGCAATAATCCGAAGCCATTATCACAGATAATGGGACAATTGCCGATGGACCGCGTGATTCTAAAACGTCCATTTTTCGTAACAGGAGTAGATTTTGCCGGACCAATTACAACACTAGGCCGAGGCCTACTCAATCGAGGCCAAGGTAGGAAAACGAACAAATCATATATCTCATTATTTATTTGTTTTGCAACAAGAGCGATACATCTAGAAGCGGTAAGCGATCTCAGTTCGAGTTCATTTATAACGGCTCTTAGACAATTTATCGGACGTAGAGGATGTCCGCAGCGCATTTTTTGCGATAACGCAACCAATTTTGTTGGTGCACGAAACGAGCTCAACGAAATGCGACGATTTATTGTAAACGAAGCTAGAAATGTAGCTGAATTTTGTATTCCCAATAAGATTGAGTGGAAATTCATTCCACCATCAGCGCCTCATATGGGAGGTTTGTGGGAGGCAGGCATAAAGTCGTGTAAATTTCATTTAAAACGCATTGTAGGTCAGAGTCTTTTGACCTTTGAAGAATTAGCCACGGTTCTAACACAAATCGAAGTGTGTTTAAATTCACGTCCGATTTGTCAACTTCCATCTACTCCCACAGACTTGCTACCGTTAACGCCTGGTCATTTTCTTATCGGTGAAGCATTAACTACTCTTCCGAATTTAGACTTAAGCGACGTGCTGATTAATAGACTTGACCGTTGGCAATTAGTTCAAAAATTAACTCAGGATTTTTGGCGACGTTGGAATAGAGAATATTTGACGTCATTGCAGGGCAAAACTAAATGGAAATTCGATAAAATCAATCTATTAATAGATGATATCGTTTTAATTCAAGATAATAACATGCCGCCTCTAAAATGGAAATTAGGTAGAGTAATCTAAACTCACATGGGTACAGATGGCAAGGTACGCGTAGTCACATTGAAAACCGCAATTGGAATTTGTAAGAGAGCGATCAACAAATTATGTAAGTTGCCGACGACTGATTCGTAAATGAAGTAAGATGTAAAAATTAATTGTCATTCATTGGTGGGCGGGATGTATGGAATTGGTAATGTATATCGAGTGTGCGATCTATAATCGATGCGTAGGGCGATCGCCTAAGCATTCGCGCAAGCGTGCGACTCAGTGGGGAGATCCTTAAAGCCGGTTATACAATAGCTGTCGTAAGTCGGGTGTTGTAAGAGTTGACCAATCGTATTCGATTATTCTTCTCTAAAATCAACTGTGATTGGTTGAAGGGACGGCTTAAGAGGGGATCCGAAAAGCGCGAGCGATACGTCTCTCGAAAAGAGCAGACTCTCGAGACAAGCCGTCGTTTTCTCGTCTTGGACCTGCTGCTCTAGCTCGTTAAACAAGTCCTTGATTCGAGTCAATAAAATAAAGTTATACAGTCCACTAATCGAGATTCTATTTGCATAACACCCAACAAATTTTATATAAATTTAAATTATATTAAATGTATTTAAAATTATTATTTTTTCATATAATAGCTAAAATAGTAGGTTTATGAAAAAAATGCATATAACCTTTTTTGTAGTTTTTCAGCAGCTTTATTTTTTTCTTAAAATTTTTTTCTCAAATCAATATTTTCGGAGATAAAAAGCATTAAAATTGTGAAATTCTTTTGTTAATAACTTTTTAATAAACAACGACCGCCGACTAAAACCTTCAGAATATTAATTAGAGACATGACCTTGACAACATATGTCAGACACATTTGTGCGAAGGTGGGCCCTTTTTATGCATAATTACCAAAGTTTTTTATTAATTAATGTTTTCAAATATTTCTTATATTTTTTACAAAATTTTTCATATTAATATATTTATTTAAATATTTCATATGTAAAAAAATAGAAATTTTTTTATTTATCATATTTTTAAAAGTTTATATCTAAAAAATATAAATTATTTTGTAATTACGCAATTTATAATATTAAAAAATGTATCTATTTAAAAGTAAAAACTAATTGCGCGCAATAATTAGTTTTAAAATCAATTATTTTGAACATTGCTTTATATAGATTTTCTATCTCTTATATTTTTATTTATCGTTTATATTTGCGAATTTAAATTTATAGAATATATTGCAAAATAAATTTCACAAATTATATTCTATTTTTTCTTTATTTTAAACATAAAATGGTTCACTCTCATATTTCTTGTTATGTGTAATTTAATTGTGGAGAAGTATTAGTTATATTATATATAAAATTATATATAATATAAACCTCACATTGGGTACACCTTGTCGAGGTGGGAGGGCTTAGTATTTGGATGGTGCCTTGAAGTTTATCTTAAATTTTTCTATTTAGGATAAATCTTAAGAGGATGCCGAACCTTCCTGTATTACCGCTAAATTTTGTGCACAGAAAACTTTTTATTAGTTGCACAGAATAATAAATACTTCTCCACAATTAAATTACACATAACAAGAAATATGAGAGTGAACCATTTTATGTTTAAAATAAAGAAAAAATAGAAAATTACAGTTTTCTTATCGGCTTCTGACATCAACTTGTAACAATATTAGCTGAATATAAAAGTTTTGTAGTTTGTACGTACAAAATAAGAGCACACTCAGCTCGGAATTTCCTGAAGGAATATAAGTGAACAGTCAGAAATGCGTTTAGAAGCGTAGTAAAAAAAATTTCTGTGCAGAAAATTTTTGTGCATATGTGTTTGTGTGAGATCGAGGCAAAAGAGTAAAACAGACCCGTAGATTAGTTGCTCGATATCGAGACAGACGGTGCTAGAATCGGTTTGTGTGACAAGGAGAGACAATCTCGTACCATCCTTCTCTTCCATTTCGCGTGTAATAGTATACGTCAGTATACATGTATGCGCACACTAAGGCATTATACTCTTGCGTTTTCTTTCTCGTATTGCGTGTCATAGATACTCGCTGTCGCGCGGCGCCGTAACAATCGTACGCGTAACAAGCTGCGTGAAAACAGCGTTAAAACGTGTTACGTGGAAAATATTCTATGTAAGTTATACACAATATATATATATATATATATATATATATATATGTATATATACACACGTACAGATTATATATTTTACTAGATGCAGTTTGCATATGCGCTCTAGTTATTAATTAAAAAAATACTTATTAAAAAATATTTATCCCAGAGGCGATTTATTCGTGGGCTGGTTGTTTTTAGAAATATTTCATACCAGATGCGGTTTGCATGTGCGATCTGGTTATTAAAATATTTATTTCAGAGGCGATCTATTCGTGAGCTGATTATTTTTTTAAAAAATCCAGAGGCGATCTAATTCGTGTGCTGGTGTAAAAAAACCTAGAGGCGATTTAATTCGTGTGCTGGTTATTCAAAAAAATCCAGAGGCGATCTAATTTAATTTGTATGCTGGTTATTTAAAAAAAAATTCGAAAAGCGATCTTAATTTGTGTGCTGGTTACTAAAAATGTTTTACATCAGATACGATTTGCATGTACATTCTGGTAGCGAAATTTAAACGAAATTTAATTCAGAGATCATAAAGACACTGCCTCAACTAAAAGGCATATTTGATAAGAATAAAAATCCAGATGAGATGAATCATTGGACCGATTTTTACGCGTCATAAGAGATGATTCTTATTTTGAAAGCGTGCTATATTTCGATAATTCTTATATAATATATCTTATATAATATATCTTATATAATTGCAGCATGTCACATAGCGACAAAAGCTAACAAATTATTGGAGCAAATTATAGTGATTGGCTGGCGATTTTTTTTGATGACACCAAGCTTCGAATGTACGATAGCCTACCCGGCTGTACATATGATAAATTGGTGCCTAAAAAAAAAATTACTTTCATCGCCGTTGCCTACAAATAATATAATATTTAAAAAGCTTTAACAACCTGATAGCATATGCTGTGAAATTTATGCTGCAGCTTTCGCTACACTACTATAAACTATAGCCTTAGAAGGAAATCCTTGTAAGGAAAAATATTTCAATAATGTGTAAAATGTATGAAGCAACATTTTATTTTTAAATTATAGCAGAAAATTAATTACCTTTTCCAAAATGGTAAATTATTCATATATCATATTTTACATTTATCATATCTGATCACAATATTCTAACGAATATCGTTAGAAAAAGACGCCTCAATCTCGTTTGCATATATCGGAGAGACGAAAAAAATACACATATTATGGTTGCGTCTCACGGGAATGGGCGATGAAGGGGCCCATTATATTATCGATGTAAATCTATTATTTCGATGCTTTTGAGGCAAAGAATGTAGTGTGAAAATATTTATAAATATTATTTATAAATTTTACGAATATACATTACATCAAACAATTTGCATAATACATTTTATATTGTTAGTTTTTGATTATATCGATTTAACAAACGTCGTACATAAATTGTAACTTATAGAAAGTTATATGCAAATATCCTTTTTATTGTATGTATACAGAATGTCGCAGAGTACTATATATAAGCGCTTGTGAGGAGCGCAGTAAATTGAACAAAAAGTCCCATAGCATTTTACGATTTTCGTAATAATAATAGAAATATTAAATAAAATCGGAAATATGTATCTGCGTGTGTGTGTGTGAGAGAAAAAGAGAGAGAGAGAGAAGCATTCGGCCGTTCGAGCTATCGCACGGTCCAGCGTGTTGGACATTTTGTGAGCGCGCGACAAAGGGACAGCGGGGCACGCCGTTGCCACTCGTTACATCGTCATCGCCGCGCCGCGCTGTCCCTCCCCTTGCCGCGCGCCGACAAAAAGGCCTGACACGCTGGATCATGCGATAACTCGAACGGCCGAATGCTTCTCTCTCTCTCTTTTTCTCTCTCACATACACAGATACATATTTCCGATTTTATTTAAATTTCTATTATTATTACGAAAACTGTAAATGCTACGAGACTTTTTTGTTCAATTTACTGCGCTCCTCACAAGCGCTTATATATAGTACTTTGCGACATTCTGTATACATACAATAAAAAGGATATTTGCATATAACTTTCTACAAATTACAATTTATGTACGACGTTTGTTAAATCGATATAATCAAAAACTAACAATATAAAATGTATTATGCAAATTGTTTAATGTAATGTCGTATATTCATAAAATTTATAAGTAATATTTATAAATATTTTCACAATATATTTTTATTATATATATAAAGAGACATAGCTAATGAGAGCAATGATAGAATTGTATTTAAATATGTATGCAATAAAGACAGATCTATACTCTAAAATCGTTGCTTGTGCGAGACGATAGAGCAGTAAAAATGCAACATATTTTTTGTTTCAATATAAATACAATTAAACACAATACAAAAAAAGCTTGTATTTCACATTGCTCTTTTTAAAATATGTATGTCTTTCTACTCTAGATAATACTGTCGGTAACATAACTATAAGTGTTATTGGCTGGTAATGTACCGACGCTTTTAGTTATGTTAAAATGAGGGCGCCTACCTGTCGGAGTTCGGCCGCGACTGCGGCATCCTCTTAAGGCGCCTGAAGCTAAGTACCCAGTGCAACATTGCCACGAGTCGCACAATGGCTCATATGTGGTACGCGCATTTGATGCGTTGGACGCACATTGCATCGACTTTCCGTCGTCGGTGCCGTCAACGTGTCGCAAACGGCGGCGTTTCGTTACCGTGTTTTCGCGTTGTAGTATTCTCGCGTCGTCGCGTTTTCACGCTTTCGCATTAGACTTTTTGTATAAAAATCCCAATTTCATTATTGTCACTAGTCTCTACTTCCGATGCCAATTAACTGGAATGTTTCGAGTTTGCACACGTTGCTATGCAACGTACACTCGCGCTTCATGCTTCGTCAAGTGATTCGGCCCGAATTGGTTAGAACTCGAGCGATTGCTCGGAATGGTCGTCAATGGGTCCCTTCTTTTTGCTCGTCTACAGCCATACGTACAGCGTGTGTTAACCCTGTCGAGACTCCGTCGAGTGGATTCCTTTAGGCACGATTTTCTCTCGGTAAAAGAGGTTGCTTCCCCTTTTTCTAAATTGTTGATTGTTAGCATTTAAAAAGTGTGGATATCCTCTTCTTTTGCCTTCTACCAGCCTCGTGTAGCATATAACAACCGCGAGAGGCATAATATGTCCGGGCGGAGCACCTGAAATCGAGCTTAGCGGGTCCAGGTTCGATACGAGATAGGATAATTATGCGCGAAAAAGAGTTGGTGAACTTCATTTTCCTCTATCTCCGTCAATCGTTTCGTCTTTTTTCCGGTTTGAGCTTAATCTTTGCTGGTTGTATCGTTGCATTCCCTGTTGGCTCGAAGCTGATTCTCGTAAGCGAAATGGGATTTTCGCTCGTATCGAAACCGGGAGTGCCGGTCCAAAGTATATACATATTAAGTATATACATCGCGCGATCAAATATAAAATTTTTAATCGCATCGAAATAGTGCGGAAATCGTTAAGTATCGCGCGTAAAATAGCGGAAATAGGGATATAATAATATCGCTCGCGAGTGCGGGAGTGCCGTTAAAAGTATCGCGCTCCAACAACATGAGAGGAGGAGGAGGCCTGGGAGAGGCATCTTGCATTAGTGGAGCAACAAGATGATGAATATCTTCTATTATTTATATATTAATTGTTATAAATCATTAACTGTTATAAACGAATAATAATTTGATCTTATTATTTAAATGAATTAAAGAGAAAGTTTTTATAAAAGTCAGATAAAACTTTCTATTTAAAAAACAGTTTCAAAAATTTATAAAATTTTTCCATACGTGTTTATCTGCTTATTATTTTACACATCGGATATAAAATTTTGCGCGATAAAAATTTTTTAAAATATTGATTGCATTTTGTGAACATTATTATAAATGAATTTTATATTTGTATGTTATAGACAACTAGCTTCGATAACAACAACTCCGCTATTGCGCATCAGTGCTGGTAAGTGAGAAAAACTTTTATTTAACTTTAAGGTAACGGATTCGTAGAGATTGCAGATGTAGATGTAGATGCAGATTGTAGATTATAGATTATAGATAAATCCGTTGCCTTAAAATGAATGAGCTAGGATGGATTAAATTAAATAAATTTTAATAAGTTCTTTCGAAATGCTTTGCATCTATTACGAAAATATATTGAAATATTAATTAAAAAAAGAAGAGATCAAGAAAAGATTTTTTTGTAAAGATTTTGTCTAAATTAAATAAAAAACACGCATTAACAATTTTATCAATTTTTGATGCTAATTTATTCTTATAATACGCACTTATCTTCTAATTCCTCATAGCTCATCCATCGTAGAATTTGTTTGTAGATATTGTTTTTAAACTTTACTTTAACTTAATATAAAGCCAAATGATTAATTAATTAAATAATTGTTAATATGATAAAAATTATGCACAAATTAATTTTATATTTTATTACAAAATATAATATATAGAAATTTGTAGTAATTTGGCTTTATTTCAGTTAAAATAAAGTTATATTCAATATTTAACGAATCGTGAAATCGAATGATCGTTACTAAATGAGCGTAAATATTGCACGCTCTTTTGCCGGTAATTATCCGCCAAAAGAAGGAGTATTTATTTCCTTCTTCGATCTCTGATTAGAGATCGAGAAAGAAAGTGGCAGGATCAGCGAAAGGTAGGTTCAACTGGCCTGAAGAGCACGCAGTTAGGGTACGCAGTTAGGATATGCGGTCAGGACACGCAATTAGGGCATGTAATTAGGGCATGTAATTAGGGCTTGTGATTAAAATATATACATGATTAGGTTAGGTGATGATTAGAAATAGGTTCCATAAATCTCGAATAATTTTAGTTAATCAAGAAGTAGGGTTGTTAGGGCTATATTAAGTAAGATCATTATAATTCTTTTAATATTAGGGTTGTTAGGGCTATTAAGATCATTAGAATTCTTTAATAGTAGATTTGTTAGGGCTATTAGGTAAGATTCATTCTTTCTTTTAATATTCCAATAATCCTAGGGGTAAATTAAAATTATTTTAATTAAGTTGAATTTATTTTTAAAAATGTAAAAATAAATATAACATGGTAAAAAAATTAAAATGTTTTAAAAATAAAATTTAAATTATCAAAATTATCTTCAGAAATATTAAAGAAATTGCATAATTATTAACGTTTAAGAAATATCTTAACATGTTATATTTTATTTTAGAACTTAAAAATATCTGTGTATCAAGTCAAATATTAAATCCAAATGTTAATGCTATCAAAATATTGATGTTATTAAACATTTGAATAAGTCGAATATTATAATTTGATATTGATAGCATTATAAATTTGTAAATTGTAAATTGTAAATAGTTATAATTGTATTTTAATTATAACCTAATATTGATATTTTAATTGTAAAATACAATACAATTATGACTATAATTATATTATATGAAATTCGTATTCTCCTTGAACTTTGCCAATATTGTCAATAATTTCCACTGTAATATCTGTGCTCTCTGAAAATGCTATTTATAATTACTTTATTGATCTTACTCTCATTTTGTAATTTACCCTTGGAAATGAAATATTACAAATATTTACCAATATTTCTACCTTTTTTGCGGGAGAAGTCGTCAGAATCTGATCAAAAATACATCGTATGTAATTAAAACTGAATAATGAATTAAATTGAGAAATAAAATAAAATATCATTCCCACTTTCTAGAGATGATTTCATGGTATTTTTCACTGAACTCTCACTATAATCAAAACCTTGTGCAAATCTGTGTTCTTCAAAGTTTCGCATAATATCATTATCACTACCCTCGTCACTGCTTTGGCAAAGTTTTTCCTGTTCTTCTTGACCTTTCCCATTTTCCAATTAATGCAGGGGGAAAAGAAACTCTCATGATATTTGCGTAGCGGACAACCTCTTTGAATCAGAAGTCATATCTGAAAAAATGAGAAAAAGTATTTCAAGCTTGTACTGCCTAACTCGCACGAATTACAAAATCAGCTAAACTGTTATCATATTTTCTTTTGAAATTTATGATATATTATGGATGAAGGAAGAAATAAACAAATTGTTTTGAATTGTATAAATGACTAGCTCTGCGAATACAGGTGGCGACGAAAAAAGGAAATGGTTGCTCAGCATAAAAAATAATCCAAGAAATATTGCAGAATCGAGATATTAAATACATGCATGAATCATTTCTTTCTTTAAAAAAAGCTTAACATTAAACTTAGGCTTTCCCCAAAATTAAATATAGAGTATGAATAAAAGTTAATTACAGCAGAACTCATACATACGTTACATATACTTACTGGTTTTGCGATATTCTCCATCTTGACGGAAGATATTTCGAATGCAAAAAAAATGAATAATTCTCTTACTCTTATTATTACTGCAATTAATATAATCTCACAAAATTTATAATACAATTTCACAAACATACGTTGAATGTGGAAAATGTGCTGTTGTCCACAAGTCATTGCATCGCGTCAAGAAGCGACGCGGTGGCCAATCATATATTCTAAATTATTACTCAAATTTTCGTCACATGTTTGTTTCAAGTCAAAATAAAGTCATTTTGACTTTTTCTTTACTTTAATGTGTTCCTTACGTCATAAGCAGTATATGTGACTGAGGTCAAATTTTCGTCACATGACTATTTTGAGTCAAAATAAAGTCATTTTGACTTTTTCTTGACTTTAGTGTGTTCCTTGGGCAATCATTCTACGTAGCACATGTATGTGGCTCTCTCTGATTAATGCATGTGAGCATCCTCTTTCTGGCATTATTGCTCGTAAAGAAAACAGTATATGCTTCAGATCTTATGTTAATTACTAGTTCTTTATATTCATTTTCATGATAAATATTAAATACGAATGAAGTTAAGAGTGGCTCGCCGCGTAGCGAAGAAACACGTGCCATATACTATTATGTCTTTTTTATATTATCTTTTTCGACAAAGAGAAAAGATGTCTTTATAGACAGCTTTTCGTTTTGTCGAAAAGACAACTTAAAAAAAAAATCTTTTCGTTATCTTTTAGTATAATGTGCTGTATGGGAAGGCTTTCCATTATGTTAATTATTCGATTTTGTCATTCAATTCGTTTTACTGCGCGTTTTCAGCCTTTCCGCCTCCGAGGCGATTAATAATAAAATCATAAGAAAATTATTTAATGTGCGTTGCTAATGATTGAAACTCTATAAAATAAAAGAATATTGTTCAGACTATTAATTCATATTTTTATGTAGATATCTTAATATTTTACAAAATGTTTCACAATGATATAATTATTTAGATACTTAATTATTGATTTTTGACCGTTTTGTATATTCTATTACAGTTTTCATATAGCCCGAGCCGCATTCTTTCATTTTATAAATTTCAATCATTAACAGAGTTTTAATTATTAGCAATGTTAATTAATAAAAAAACTGTAATATAATAGATTTCGCTTTCGAAAATCGTGCAACGTTACGAAAAGATGCGTTAAAAATGTGACGATGCCTTCAATATGTTTTCAATCAAGTGATTATTAAATTATGAAAAAATTAATGTACAAAAACTGCAATAAAATATACAAAATGTTCGAAAATCAATAAACTATCTAAATAATTATATTATTGTAAAATATTTCATAAAATATTAAGATTCGTACATAAAAATATTAATTAATATAAAAATATTTTATTATAGATATTTTAAAAGAGAACCTAAAATATTTATATATGTGCGTTGTTTATTATATGATAATTTAGAATAAATTATCCCCTATCGAGAAAATGAAAATGAATAAATAATATCTATTTTAAAAATAATATAAATAATAATGTATAAATTATATTATTTTGTGGCACTCGCACTTACAAAAACACGATTAATTATGATTAATCGTATAACACAATGTTCACGAGAAACTTGCACGACACTCCCGATCGCGGAATAATTGTATCAAATACACATTTTATTATATCATAAAAGAAGTACAAATATTACGATTCGTTTGACATATACACGAAATCAAAATCATCCTCGCTACTGTAATAGCACTTTTATTGCAAATATACATATGTATGGTACATATATGTACAATAACATGAATCATAAGATCGAAAGAAGAAAAAGTAACGTTATAATATAGCAATTATTTAATTAATAATTAATTCACGCTCACATCTTAGAAAAATTTGAAACACCGAATAAAGTGTATTTTTTATAAAAATCGATAATCAAAGGATTCTAATAAAATTTATAATTTCTATTTTCTATTTATAATTTATAATTTCTCCCTGTTACCTTGATTTTTATTTGTAATACTGGTCGCGTTTTGATAAAAACTTATCAAATACATAATACAATTTTATGTCGCTTATATCTTTAATAATTAAGTTAATTGTAATTAAGTGAATTACTTAATAGTGAATTACTTCGATATTAGTCGCGTTTATAAAAAGAATTCGATGGTATGCGAAGCGTTTTACACTATTTATTCGATTATCACCGTACGAATGATAATAAAGTCGTGATACATAAATAATAGCGTATTAGCGATGTCAAAATCGAGCACACCATTGTTATTGAAAATTTGTTGACGAAATATTTTATGTATATGTACGCAGTATATTAAATTATAAAATTATTTTAACTTATAAATTAATTATTGACTTTTAAAAATATTATGTCGATATTCGAAAGTCTCAAAATATATTATCTTTTTCGTGATAATAATTCATCCTTTATGCCTACTTTGTGAATAGTTAACGCGGAGATTGCGTACAGTTTGACAATTTAATAGTAAAAAAATTAAATATATTTGTTTATAATTAACTTTTTTTTGTGCTACATTGATGAAGGTTTACTCTTTTGGAGTATATTAAAGATTCCTTTATAATTAAATTTTACAAAATATGTAACTATTAATATTAATAATCAAGCGGTAGCGTCGCGACGCCAAGTACATAAAAAACTGATAAAAAACTGGATCCGAGCATTGAAAGTCACTGTCCTCGACGCGGCGCTACCAAGTAGCTTATCCGGAATTTTACGTCAAATAAATTTTCAATTAAAATATTTCAGAAACTAAAGCCGTAATCAAAAGTCTAACGGCATTTTTATTATATAATGTCAATACAAGCTTTCGATTGCGACCAATTTGAATAAAATCGGTGCAGTCAATCCCGAGAAATGATAATCGCATGTCAGAATTGTGACATTTTTCATTTTTCTTCATAATAAGGTTCAGATTCATGAACGTATCTTCGCACGCACACATTCAAAGCGATTTTGTCCCTCAAGCTGCATTCACACCGCGCATATATGATTATTCGCTTTAGTGTGCGAAAATGCTTTAAGAGACAAAACCATTTATGTACATGTGTGTGCATACGTGTGATATATATATACGTGTGTATATTCGTGTAAGAGATTAATTTATCGCATAACAATTTTCAAAAACCTCTTGGGGGTAAAATCTAATATCTCGAAAATGGGGTATCACAAAAATATAAAAACTGTGCCGTTAGATAAGACTTCTAAGGAGACTAATTTATACTATATTTATTATTATACCAATATATTCAAAAATTACCCCTTGGGAGTGAATTCTAATATCTAGAAAATGAAGCCTCGTAAAAATACGCGACTTACGCCCTTAGTTAAGATTTTTAAAAATGCATATATATTTTTTGCAGAAATAATATAAAGTTTTACAAAAAGTGGTGATATCTCTCTAGAAACAACTTTACAAAGGTAAAAAAAATACGTCAAGTATTAGGAGTATAACTAAGTTCCCGCCGCTTATAATTAGATGGCTCCAGCTGCAAATGTAGTAAAATTAGGCATTTGTCAATAAAATTGAGTGCGCAAAGATTCATTTTTTGTGAAAGAGATATTTTTTGAATCGATTTAAAATGAAATGTGATAAGTTGTTTTTTCGACATGTACTTCTTCACTACTTTGATTTAAATAAAACTGCAGCTGAAGCTCATCGATTGATTTCTAACAGTCACGACTGACCACTATCAACAACAATAATACCGATTGAATGACGAATTGATGCGAAAAAAAGCCAGTGATCGATGTAAAGTGATTCCTTTGCATGACAACGCGCGACCTCATGTTGCAAGAATTGTCTGGAATATTTCTGGAATATTGTAAAAGAAACACTATTGGAGCTCGAATGCGAAGTTCTCCCGCACCAGCCTATTCTCCAGACTTGGCCCCATCGGATTATTACCTTTTCCGAACAACGCAACACGCGCTCGCCGATACACACTTCTCCAATTACGAAGAAGTCCAAAAATGCGTCGATCAATGATGATTGCTTCAAAAAACAAGTCGTTCTATCGTCGCGGAATCCAACTTTTGCAAAGAGATGGGAAAAAGTCATAAAAAACAATGGATTATATTTTGATTAATATATTAATTCATTTTCTTATTCAAATAAATGCATTTTTCAAGTAAAAAAACGGCGGGAACTTAGTTATACACCTAATACATAAAAAAATATCTTTAAAAAATCTAACATATATTTTCTGCAGAAATTATATAAATTTTTACAAAAAGCGGTGAAATCCCCCTAAAAAACCTTATAAAAGTAAAAAAAATACGCCAAGTACATGAAAAAAATCTTTAATAAAATCAAAAAATCTAAAAGAGTAATAAAAATAAAATATTTAAAAACCGATATGAGATCAATACTATTAGCCAAGTACAATACGGACCGCGCACGCGCGTAGCTAAATTTCGAACTTATATGTCTTGTCTCCTCTATATTACCTGGAAATCACTACATAGAGATTAGGCAAAGTGAAATCTCTTTTTTTGTGAGATTTTTTATTTTCTCTGCAAGTAAAGTTTGATTGTTGCAAGCCGGATTGAAAAGCCTCGCGGTCGTTTCTGGCCCACAGGCTGCCAGTTGCATATTCGTAGTCTAAAGCTTATTTTATAAAAATGTAAATTGTATTTACTAAATGAAAGGATTAACAAATATATATTGTATATATGTATATTGTATATTTAAAATTTTTTATTTTATTCAAGATATGTATATATATATATATATATATATATATATATATATATATAAACGACGGGAGGAGGGGGGTGGCAGGCACGCCAAGTTTTCATATCTTACTTCGACCTGAAGGTCGTTTATGCGATTTAGAATTTGTGTAAAACTTTTTTTAACTTTTTTAAATTATATACATCATATAAAAAATGCTTTAGGAATTAAAGTAATCTTAACTTATTTAGTATCGATTACGAATTAATATCACATAATTTATTGTACTTGTATAATAGTATTGATCTCATATCGGTTTTTAAATATTTGATTTTTATTATTCTTTTAGAGATTTTTTTATTTTATTAAAGATTTTTTTCATGTACTTGGCGTATTTTTTTACCTTTATAAGGTTTTTTTAGGGGGATATTTAATATTTAGAAACACACAAACCAGAATATTTTATACTATACTTTATTTTCAATAATAGATTGTGATAAGACCATAATGTGGTAGTGACAGCGGGGATTAATTTGACAAATTTATTAAAAAGTATTTGTTATTATATTGCAATAAGTGGCGACGCGCGCGCGCGACAATGGGGCGGTGGTGATGGTGAACTATGAGTAATTAATATATAATATCAGGTAATATTAATAAAAGAAAGAGAGAGAGAGGGAGAGATCAAAAAATTTATTTATATTAAAAATTTATTTAATATATAAGCGGATGGAAAAATGATTCATCTTCAATGTGACTTTAAATTATTGTTAAAGAATATCGGACAATAATATATCATTTCGCAATAGGCACAAAGCCAAGAAAGACTACAATACTGCATTCTACAATAATCTGAGGACAAATTGCCTCGAACAGTTCTATTCATTATACAAATCCATAACGTGCTTTGATGTGACACGTCCCGTTACATCCATTGTTTTCGCGTCGGGGTAAAAGGTAGAAATACCATATATATATATATATATATATATATATATATATATATATATATATATATACAGGGTGATTCTGAACAGACGTTTGTCTTTAAAAAGATAAATTGTCGAGTCTATTCTAAGACGATTTTCCCTTTACCAAAATTGTCTACGAGACTTAGTTTTTAAATTATTAAATAAAATAGTTCGCGAATTACGGAACGAGTACAAGAGGTAGACAGGGACGGCGCAACTCACCGTCCGATACAGGCGATCATGTGGGGCGCGCGACGCGATCAGCTGATTGCTGCACACGATGAGTGTAACAATCAGTGTGTGTGTGTGTGTGTGTGTGTGTGTGTGTGTGGGGTGTATTTATGCACGCGTATCCACACATGCACCGTACTCTCTCTCTTTCTCTCTCTCTCTCTCTCTCTCTCTCTTTCTCCCTCTTTCTCTCTCACTCACTCACTTATTCTTACCTTAATAATGAGATTCTTCATACTGCTGATAAATAGTAGTGCCCAGTGTGTTGCACGATAATAATCGTCGTCGACGAGACGTCGTTTCTTCAACACGCAGTCTGACACAAATAAGCGAAGTTTTTTCTTTCATCACTTTCGACACTTTTACAAATTTACTCGCGCACTTAATCACTCACGATTGATAAAAGGAGGAATTTACCAACGGTTACGGTACGAATTTAATAAACGGTTAACGCATTTAATTATTAATTACACACTCGATTAAAGAAACGCGTTAACAGAACGCGATACTCGATGCAAAGCGCGCGACGCGACGACCGACGACAAGCAGGTCAGGTTAATACTAGCGCCTCTAGCGCTGCCAAACATAAACGTGTAGCATTACGCGCTAGTACTAACCTGACCTGCTTGTCGTCGGTCGTCGCGTCGCGCGCTTTGCATCGAGTATCGCGTTCTGTTAACGCGTTTCTTTAATCGAGTGTGTAATTAATAATTAAATGCGTTAACCGTTTATTAAATTCGTACCGTAACCGTTGGTAAATTCCTCCTTTTATCAATCGTGAGTGATTAAGTGCGCGAGTAAATTTGTAAAAGTGTCGAAAGTGATGAAAGAAAAAACTTCGCTTATTTGTGTCAGACTGCGTGTTGAAGAAACGACGTCTCGTCGACGACGATTATTATCGTGCAACACACTGGGCACTGCTATTTATCAGCAGTATGAAGAATCTCATTATTAAGGTAAGAATAAGTGAGTGAGTGAGTGAGTGAGAGAGTGAGAGAAAGAGGGAGAAAGAGAAAGAGAGAGAAAGAGAGAGAGTACGGTGCATGTGTGGATACGCGTGCATAAATACACCCCCCCACACACACACACACACTGATTGTTACACTCATCGTGTGCAGCAATCAGCTGATCGCGTCGCGCGCCCCACATGATCGCCTGTATCGGACGGTGAGTTGCGCCGTCCCTGTCTACCTCTTGTACTCGTTCCGTAATTCGCGAACTATTTTATTTAATAATTTAAAAACTAAGCCTCGTAGACAATTTTGGTAAAGGGAAAATCGTCTTAGAATAGACTCGACAATTTATCTTTTTAAAGACAAACGTCTGTTCAGAATCACCCTGTATATGGGGCATTCTTTGCCAAGTCGGCCACCCATCGTTCCAAAATTGTATTCAACGTAGAAAAACCATCTTGCACACAAATATACTTGCAGGTATAAGTTATCGAAAGCCATGTGTATGTTTGAAAAATTCAAGATGGCGGGTCCAATATGGCGGACATAAAAGTATAAAGTAGAGAAATCGAAAAGATCTCTGCATTTTACAGGGTTGAAACTGTCTATATAACACTTATAAAGTCTGCATTACTTTTCTTTTCTTTGTTTTTAATTTTTTTCATTTAAACATATTTTTTATTTTTCAATTTTTTATATTTTTTAATTTCTTTTTTTTTCGTTTTTAATTTTTATCTTTTTAATGTTTTAATTGCTTTTCTTATTTTTAAACGATTATACTAAGTTAAGAATTCTATGCAATTTTAATAATTTTTCCTTCTTCGGCATATGAGTATATTTTCGTTAGCAAATCCCCGTCCGGCAGGACTATAAAAGCATGCCTACTTGAAATTTTGGGGATAGATTTTGCATTTGCAAATCGTTTCTTAAGACCATCATTTTATTGGCGCTAGTCTTGCTGTTATTGATCACGTGATCTAGACGCGACATTTGACTTATTCCTTGGATTGATGCAGATTTTTCAGCACAAAATGGAATAACGTGGCATTTTATTCCTCCGCAATCCCCACACTTCGGTGGTTTATGGGAGGCTGCTGTCAAGGCGATGAAATTCCATCTTAAGTGGGTTGCTAGAACCGCATCTCTTATGACTGATGAATTGCAAACCATTTTAATTCAAATCGAGGCTATACTTAATTCCAGACCTCTTATCCCCTTATCAAACAATCCTAATGACCATACATATTTGAGTCCTGCACATTTCCTGATTGGAAACCATTTGACTGCCATTCCTGAGCCTACATTGCTAGACGTCAAAGAGAGCCGTCTGTCCAGGTGGCAACGCATTGAGCAGATCAAGCAACATTTTTGAAAGAGATGGTCGATTGACTATCTCAATGAATTGCAGCAACGTACCAAGTGGGCGACTTGATAGTCGTTCGGGAGGACAATATTCCACCATTGTGCTGGTTACTAACACGGATTGAGACCGTGCATCCTGGGCTGGATGGCGTGGTACGCACAGCCACGATTAGAACTGCAAAGGGAGACGGCTATGCCCCCTTCCGATGAACGTTGAAAGGCCTGTTGGTTCATGACTAATCTACATTCAATGTATTTTAATTAATTCATTTTATTTTTTTGCAACTAATGTCACTTTTATTTCAGTGTATATTGTGTGTAAATTGCCTGAATCTTTTAGTTTATATTTTTTTTATCACTTGCTTCTTGTTGAAAAGACACTCTTTTCAAGGCGGCCGGCATGTTCGATTTCTTCTTCATGCATTATTCTATGCTTAATTGCTGATCAGAAAATCAACCAAATGGGGCAAGAGACACTGACCGCGCTTATTATCTTTGGTTTTGAGCGCTCTCGCGTGGTGGTGTCTGTATCGCAGCATCTCAGTCAGTCGCTTTGTGCTGAGCAAGCAAGATTGTCTGTGTCAATTACAAATTAATAAACGTGCATATCAAATCAACAAAAAAGTGGGCTCGTGTTTTAGTTTACACTCAGCCATTTCTCCAAGCATGAACATAAAGTATAACACAAAAATATTCTAATTTATTTCTAAATATTAAATACTATAAATATTAAAATAAAAATTAAATAAAAATTAAAATAAAAATTGACTCAAATAATAATAATTAACAATTAATTAAAAAATTACCAAGTAAGAGCCAATAATGCATGGTAATCGAAGCATAAAAAAATTCTATAGACCATAGGTTTATTAATGTAGAACCTTAGAAATTAATAAAACATATATATTTATTAATATAGGCCTTAGAAATTAATAAAACATACAGGTCTATTCATGTTTCAAATTTATATTCAAATGGAGAAATTTTTTCTCGATTTTTTAATAATTTAAAGGAAATAAAAAAATTTAACATTAAGATTGAAATTGAGAGTAGAAAAAATTAATATTAATAATAAGATAAATAAAATTATTTATATTAAAAATATTTTAATTTTTTTAATTGGAAATTGAATGTAATTAAATGTAATGATCGTTAAATTCTTTTTCTAAATGCGGTCGGAAAATTGCCTCCTATAATAATATAATCAATAAATAATTAATTTTTACAAATAATATATAACTACATCTATATATCGCGACGAAAGTTCTCGAAGTGAATATTTCGCATAATTTATTTATTTAATCTCAAGTAAAAATCGTAGTAACAGAAATTTAAATTAATAAATTTGTCGTTTCAATGCAAAATCCATCTTTACGAGCGGAAATTATTTCTTTAGTGATATTTATTGTTAGAGTCAAATATAATTCATCCGAAATGCTGTATCATTTTATTTTTCGACTATTTAAATATAATTCGGTTTGAAAATATGCAGTAAAATAATCGAATTGGAAGACAAAGTAAAAACGCTACCGCGTTATGTATTGATTCAAACTACATTATATGAATGTTATATAGAAAACGTATCAATCCCTTTTTTTAAATCGAGTATTACTTTTCTTATAATCAGAATATCTTTTTATATAATAAACGTGTCTTATACCAAAGAGAAGATACTCAGAAATAAATTAATATAAGAAGTTTAATAAAATCGATTAAACAGTTATATATACATATAATTATTTTTATTTATATATAGAACTATTTTTGTTTTATACATATATAACTTTTTATCAAACAATTTTTAAAGATTTTAATTCTTTCTGGAATAACGCCGAATATCTCCGCGGAGAAAAATAAATTACAACGGAATGCAGCTAATAAGACGTCATAGCAATACATGATCAGATCGATCATTTAAAGTCAGTTACTATTGTGATCGCTAGCCGAAACACACTACCGTTATTTATCGCTTGATGCAAACTGCATCATATGAATATCACAGAAAATTGTGTACGAATAGTAGATTTTGAAAAGCATACGTAGTAACACAATTGTACGTAGTAATACAATCGTACAAACAGATTGTCATAATTACATTTTTAATAAAATCAAAGATAGCAAATATTTAAGTGAATTCGATTACATGCAGCGTGTGCTTGAATATGGATGAAAATGTTACAAGATCTGTAATTCTATAACTTCTTTGATAGTTGTTTGATTGCGATTATTATCTTTTTATCTCGACTGCTTTTCTATTATAATAAATTAAAAAGGAAAGCTGATAATAATTATATTTCAGTGTTCGCGCAATATAAGGAAATAAATATGTATTATTTCGCATTGTCATTTGTTCTTCTAAAAAAATAGAAATTATTTGCTTACTAAGAGTTCCCTAATTTAATCTTGAGATATATATTGTAATCGACCATAAACAGAAATCTAAAATCTAAAATAATATTAGAAAATAATAACTTGTGATACGTTAAAATTGAGTTTAAAAGAATTTATCGAAAATATGTATATACATATATATATATATATATATATATATATATATATATATATATATATACATATATGAATTAATATCAGTTCGCGGTTAGCACAGAATATTAGTAGAGTGAGAAAAACAATTAACTGAGAATTTAACGGGAACTGATTGAATGTACACATTTATGACAATTGCAAATTATATTTGGAACAATTTTATGTGTTTTATTGAAAAGTTTACTACTGACAAAGGCAACTATCACGCCGAAGGATTATACCACATCAAACAGCCTCCAGAAAGAAAATGTTTCCATGTGTCCGAATTTAAATTTCACGCAGGTAAGAGATATTTTTCACTTGATTAAGAAACAATTGAGTGTTATTGCAGCTAGTAGTGTAACTAAAAATGAATGATAATAAATTATATATTCTATCTATATAACAAGATAAGATAAAATAAAACAATTCAATATAAAAGAAAAAAGTATGTAAGATGTTGTAAAAAAAAGATGGATAAAGTTTCGAAATTTTGTTTACAAATGGATGTTATATAGTATATTATATTTAATTAGAACGATATTTTAAAATTTGACTGTATTATTTTGTCTCTCTCTCTCTCTCTCCCTCTCTCTCTCTCTCTCTCTCTCTCTCTCTCTCTCTATATATATATATATATATATATATATATATATATATATATACAGGGTGACCCATTTTAACTTAGGCAGCCAAATAACTCGAAAAATAAGCAAGATAGAGAAAAATGTTTTAGACAAAAGTTGTATGGTTTCGAGGGGGCCATAAGATGGTATCATTGGTTTGACCTTGAAGAGTCATTTGAAGGTCACGTGAAGGTCACTTCAATTTTTTTAAATGGAACATCCTATATATTTTTGTACATTCTTGTAGCTCATCTCGAGAGCTTTCCAAAACACTATAATTAAGTACATTTTCGTTAAGTACTTTTTGAGTTATGAGGCTTGAAATAATTTCTTAATTTTACATAAACCGTAAAATATCTTGTAAAATATTCATTTTTCGATTACCTTACCTTAATAGTTTTATGTACAAAATAATGAGAGGAATCAATTGGTGTAAAGAAAACACATAGTTGTTTCGAAGAAAAAATATGTAATTTGCAATTAACAATTCCATATTTTTTCTTAAAAACAACTGTATGTTTTCTTTACACCAATTGATTACTCTCATTATTTTGTACATAAAAGTATTAAGGTAAGATAATCGAAAAATGAATATTTTACAAGATATTTTACGGTTTATGTAAAATTAAGAAATTATTTCAAGCATCATAACTCAAAAAGTACTTAACGGAAAGGTACTTAATTATAGTGTTTTGGAAAGCTCTCGAAATAAGCTACAAGAATGTACAAAAATATATAGGGTATTCCATTTAAAAAAATTGAAGTGACCTTCACGTGACCTTCAAATGACTCTTCAAGGTCAAACCAATGATACCATCTTATGGCCCCCTCGAAACCATACAACTTTTGTCTAAAACATTTTTCTCTATCTTGCTTATTTTTCGAGTTATTTGGCTGCCTAAGTTAAAATGGGTCACCCTGTATATATAATTATTATTTCCAAAAATGACAATTTTTAAAATTAAGTTGAAGTTTTCTGTCTACTGTCTGCTACATTAATATATACATACGATGACACTTCAACAGATTTTTATGTTATTTTTCTTCAATTTCTAAAATTTCTTTATCTTTCTAGGTATTAGAATAATATTTATTGATATATAGTAAGCTTTATACTAATGTAGATTTTATTTTATAAAATTAAATTAGAAAGTTAGCATCATTTCTTTGTGTTAAGTATAATTATATAACGGAACAGAGCTACTAAATATCGAGATAGAAAATCTGTCTAATAAAAAAATCATTCATCATTCTTCAAATTGTATTTATTAACACTAATATTTCGATCGACAATACATTCAATAACAATCGCTAGAATTTATATTAATTTTTATTGTACATATATCCATTTATATACAATTATATCCACATATTTTTATCGAGGCATTATCGGTTTATACTATCGGTTTATACTATCATTTCCAGGATTTGTTTGTGCTAAAAATATAACGACATTCGAGAAAAAACTTGACAAGGTTATAAATAAAAGAATTTATATAATTCTATGACTAATATTTAATAACTGTAAGGAAACAATATTTTTAACTTTTTTATTTTTGAAATACAAACATTAATAAAACTTTAGTAATATTGGCAAATTTTTGAAAAGAAATTTGAGTTACGGTAAAATTGAGAAGAGTTAACTAACCTAACCTATCATGAAAGAATCATATCGTTAGACAAAATTGTTTTAATAATTGCAAAGAGCTACACTTTCGCTTGTACTATTTGTTAAAAGCCGTTATGAATCCTCATTGACTCTTGTTAACCTTGATTGACTCTTGTTAACCTATTGATTGATTTTCTTTTTGATATGAATTATGTTTGATATACAAGATGTCTTAAGAAAAAATAAAAAATAGATTTTACAATATGAATAAAACTACATCGTATTTAATATACAAGGTGTATAAAAAGTACCGGGATGGTGAAATATCTCGAAAACTAAGCATTTCAAAAAAAAATGTTTGAAATGAGCGAGAAGTCGATGAAGTTACACAAGCAAATATTTCTATCATCCCAAAATCTATCGGTAAGTTGCAAAAAAAAATGCATAAAACATTAATAATAAAATCTATGACGAAAAAGTGTAAATATAATTTAAATTCAGGAGAGAGTGGAAATCAAATCTAAAAATATCTTCCAGTAGTGAGAAGAATATAAATTCTATTCCGTCCAAAAAAGAAATCGAAAAGCATAATATAAACATAACATTGTATATAAAAACTGTCATGATTTAAGGTAAAGTCAATTTTATTAATTTGCTATTTTGTTTTATTTTAAAGCAACCACAAATATTATACTTTTGATTCCTTAAGCTATAGGAATTTTTCGAAAAGTACTTGTCATTTTATTAAAAGTTATTTATTCGTTTTTGCCATGAATTAACGATTACTTTTCTTAATCTTAAATGACAAAAAATTCTTATATTATTTTTTTAAAGATCAATACTGTGCTAATTTAATATTTTATAGTTTACATTTATCTTTCCTCTTTCCTTTATTTTCACATTAAATGGTTCTTTCTGATTTACTGAGATAATCCACTTAATCTTATATATAATTATGTTAATATGTACGATCTTAAAATCTCTAGAAAGCAGTTTGAATAAGCCAACATCTCTCAGAGCATTTGTACAATTCGACAGTCAATTCACAAAAAAATTAAACGACATTGTTGTGACATTGAGGTAAAGAATCTAAATTCTCAGTTTGTATTGTTTCATTTTTCTCTCTTTTTCATAAATTCAACGACATAAATATATCAAAACGTTAATTCTGTTATAATTTTACTAAATATAAAAAGACTGAAATGTTATTCTTTTACAGATGGGACCAACCTAACTTTACCGATGAAATAATACAAGGGTACACAATGCAATGTTTTTTCATCGAGGACTTAAAAGAGATTCAAACCTGCGACAAATAAAAATATCACAACTACAAAATTGGAGCACACGGTGCACAATCAAACATCTAACACGACATATTATTTTCGAGTACGTGCGCATACTGAAATTGTTGCTGGTCCTTACACGGATTTAATCAATGTGTCGACTACACATGAAAATCCAATACCTAAATTATTACTCACAACGGATCTAGGTATCCAAATATAGGACGTGGATTTAAACATTGCTAATTTCGTAATATCGGAGTACGTATAAAAAAAATAGTTATAATTATCATAAATTATTTTTAACACTAACTATAAAGCTAATATTATTATTATGCACAAGTTTATTATTATCAACATTATAGTAGTAATAACTATAAAATTAGAAATCTCAATTATAATTTTTTACTACAGAATTATAGTTTGCTCCTTTTTTTCAAAACAGTAACAGATGTCGCTTATTCGATACAAGACAATAGAATTTATGGAGTGATGGAAAAGACTTAATGACATTGAAGATTAATGAAAATAATATCACAAAAATAGCTAGTTTTGATCATTATCTATACGATCTCTGCGTTAACTGGGTTGCAAGAAATCTATATTGGAGAAATTATGTACCTGAGGCATCCATTGTAAAGTTCGACTTAACAATGTGGGAAAATGGCATAATTAAATTGGATGAGATTTTCAAAGCAAAAATTGCTAATTAGTATTTACAGGTATCACGTGTATGAGGTACGTTTACTACCGTTCACCTAAAAAAATTATTTTCCATTAAAGATTTATGCAAATTTGTAATTTTTCTATAATTTTACGTGGTTTTATAATTAAGATCATAAGTAAAAGAAATAATAAGATCATATAATTATAAGAATTTCGAATTTTCACTACATATAAGTTTCTGTTTTTGATAAAATAATGTTTTATAATGAGTAAAATAATTATGTATTCTTTAGAATTTTGTATCGCATATCACAAATTTGGAAGATTAGAGAATTTGATTTGATGCAATATGATCTCGATGGAAAAAACGAGCAAATTGTTCAGATAAATACATCCCTTTGCACATTTCATTATATACGTTATTTGAAACATATGATAATTGATAACATGAATAATGAGGAGCCGTTAATTTACTGGTTAAATGAGAATTACGCAATTGTAACAGACATTAACATTTCTATGTGTACGATTTTACACAGAGAAAAGATAAGTGATAACATCTACTTCAGATCTATAACGATTGACAAAACAAAAATTTACATTTTAGCATATAATTCATCTCAACATAAGCTCTGCGTATTGAAAAAGAAATATGCAAGTCTCAAGAGCGTCTCAAATGCATACAAATATGAAAAGATAATAATAAGCTCAGATAAAAATAAGATTTATGAAATTCACGCTTTTGATAAGAGCCCCCAAGTGGGTTCGGCCAGTTTGGATTGAGAGTGGATCGGCGTGATCGTGAAGCCTTTAAACTGGCCAAACATATTGTTGGTGTAGCGCTCGTCGGCCTCTGTCTTAGGTAGCAAACTCACGCACGCCGGATCCTGACTCAAGCTAGAATCGATCGTCTCGATGTTACGAGACATGGGGCTTGAACGATCGATCGTTTTGATTAGCGATCCATTGTGGCCGCGATCGGTCGTAGACACATCACGTCCTTCTTCTAGTGCTGTGATGAATTTCTGACGTACCAAACACTGAACAGCAGCAGAGCTACAGCGGGCACCACTCCCAAGAAGATAATGTAGAGCACGGTTGCGAGCATCGTTTCTCGCGTTTGGATCTTCAGCTGAACCGTTATCCTCGGAGCCTCCGATTCCAGGATGAAGGCAGTCAGGTGGTCGAAAGCCACGGCTACAATGGCAATGGCCAAAACTGTTACATACTCCGTTACCGTTGCAATTATTCGGACAGGCTTTACCACTAGATACGGATGCTCTCAAATCCGCTACTGACATACATTTTTGATTCACGCACATCTTTCCAGGTGCACACTTGGCACCGTCCGGTGCGAGTCCAGGATCGACCTCGTTCAATCCAAGATCGACTATAGCCGAACGGCATGGTATTATCCTCCCGCCGTTGTTGATGAAGGAATGGCTCAAGGTTGCGACCGATTCCATGCCAAATTCTAATCGTTCATTCAAGTGTCTACAGTGTAGCATGCCGCAGAGAAGATTTTGATCGTTGCACTTGATGAAGTTCGCATCAATGCGATTGTAGCCGCAATTACCGTTCTTTGTCCCCCGGTTGTTCATATCGTAGCATTGCGTGTCGGAGGACCAACCGATGGAACCCCACAGGAGTTTGCATTGATCGTCATGCGTTCTGCACGAGCCCTGATAGCAGAAAGCTTTGCCTACGCTGCAGATTTCTCCATCCATCTTAAACACATCCGCCGGACAATATTCGCTCTGACCCGTGCAATATTCCGGCAGATCGCATTCGTGTTCGGCACTTCGACATTCTGTACCCGCGCTCTTCGGCCTGCAGGTCTTCAGATCACAACACTCGCCGGTGGCACAGCTTGCATTACTATGCAGCATGCAAGTAGTCACGTTGCAACAGGAATTGTCGCAGTTCTCCTTCAGGCCGCAATCGCACTGTTCGCCAGGTTCGACGAATCCGTTGCCACATATGGGACTGTCAAAGAGCTTTTGCGGTTTGTTCCTCAAGCAATAATCCATACCGTGCTCGAAGGTTATGGCCAAATGTTCTAGCGAGCATGTGGACCAGTGCGTTGGCCCGGACGAGCCGCTGGATGATGCCATAATGCACTTCTCTTCCGGGCAGCCGCAATCCGGCCCATCATGTTCCATGCCAAAATTATGGCCCATCTCGTGAGCAACAATGGCCGCGACTAAACCAACGACGTTGGAGTGATCCATGGAGACGCCGCCAGAGAATTCATAGGTGCATATCGGTCCCTTAAGAGCTTTGCCGACTACTCCGCCTTCAAAGGTAATTCGCGTCAACAGCTGGGCATTATCGTTGGGTATATCCTGAACCAGCTTCTCCCTGCAGTAACGCAGGAAATTGAACAGAGTGGTGTCGCCGTTCGATGATAGATTTATCTCGGACTCGGACCACACTTGCACGTCGACCGGGGCGATGAATACGTTCAACGGCATGTACAGAGCGTTGATAATGTTGGCGATGTCCTTACAGTGCTGATGTACTTTATCCAGGTTTTCATCGAGCGCCATATATTCCTTCTTGTCGATTACAAATACTAGCTCGACATAACGCGACTGTTTGTTCGCGTTGTAGTGTCCCCGAATAATTTCAGCCGCTCTTTTATGCCTAGAGAGTCTTTCAGTCTCGCGATAATCGCGAGGGAGAACGTGGTGCGGCGGCGTGCCTTCGTAACTGCACGTATTATTAGCGATGAGATCGCTATGTTTGTAGAAGTAATGTGGAGAATCCAAGCTCTCATCTTCCGGTTGGATGTGATGAAGGTTCTCACCATCGAAGATGACACCGCGCAATCCTCTACAAGTGAATAACGCAACCCACGAATCGGGAACATCTCGAACGCTACCTTGGTAATAACAGAGTTCAACTTTCGACGGGGTGTGCACTTTGTACGTGCCGCGATGCTGGTGGCGTTCCTGATAGCCGACCGGAATTAAATCGGTGTTCAGTCGAAGGTCGAGAACGCGCTCGACGCCATCCATTGAAACCCACCGTCAGCACGTCCGCGTGCTCGATGTCGTTCTCTTTGGTCGATGAAATGTGCCTCTTTGTCCTGCCGTGATTTAGCCACCTAGCTTTAAATTTTTAGTACTGACTGGGTTTACAATGATGTTGCGGTTCTAAAAAGAAATATTTAAATCTTCATGTATATTGTTATAGTCCGAAAGACTATAACTAATTATTAAGACTATAATTAATTATTTCACCATTAATAAATTTATACGCTTTAGATGCGTTTAGAATGTTCGCGAACCGCGTAAAACCGCTACCTCAGCGAACCATGCGTGAGTTCGCCGGAAACGCGAAAATGCCAATGAAGGGATTCGACTTTGAACCTCCTTCGTTTGCACTTGGACTTGACCGCCACGAAAATCGTCCATGACCATATATGGTCATGTCGCTAGGCGATCCCCTCCAAAACACCCCTAAAATGAGGTGTTAAAAACCGTCCACCGCGGGTCCGCGGCGGACAGTCGTTAATTAAAATTCAATCAATAAAGAGTGCGAATCTGGGCTAGTTACTATTCAGCGCGACTTTAACACTTAAAGTCTAACGGGACGAAGGAAGAAGCGACGGAAAGAAACTCGAAACTTCCGAGAAGGATTACGAACTAAGATATATTTAAAATACAACCAAACTGTATACAAATATAACTAGAATAAATGATTTAATGAAAAGGAAAAAAGAGAAGAAGCAGGTGTATATTGGATCCTAGGCCTTTACTGGTTCCTCCGGCAACATCCCACATCTCGTGCCGCACCCGGCACAACATTTTGGTGGCAGCGGTGGGATTGCCGAGAATAATAACAATCGAAAAATCCTGGACCTCTAATATCTGCAACAAAAAGAAAATATAAAATTAATAAAGTGGACGGAGCAACTGCTATATTAAAGCAGACCACAGCACATATAACGCATAAAGCCAACAAGTGATAAGTGACCACGGTCAAGCAGCTGTATCTGAAAGGGAGCACCAACGCCCAAGGACCAACGTCGATCCACGACCTTCGCCAAGGCAACACATCGCCGACGGACAGCGCATCACCGACGGACAACGACCCGTATCTACTAGCAGCGTCAGCAGTCGAGCGAACCGATAAGCGACCATGCGATTCACCGTGCTACTACTGTAAGTCGAAATTCAATTTAAATGTCGGAACCGTTAAACCGAGTTCGATTTAATAGCCCGCGATTTTTGAGCGTGCCAGCACGATTGGCAAATAGATTAGGTCTTGTAACACCGTTCCAAGTTGCGGAAGAAGCTACTCGCGATATACGAGATAGCGTGCGAAGAAATTTAGAGAACCAATATTCGAGTTCCGAATCTTCCGAAGCGCGCGAACGAGACGATAACGATAATTTAGAACAGGACCGACCAAGCGTTAGTCGAGTTACTGTCAGGAGAAATTACTCGCCAATATCCGTTGATATTAGTCTCTTTGAGCCAAATCCCGCGAGAAATATGGATAACGAAGCCGTCGATAGAGAAATCGAACGCTTACGAGCGCAACAGGCCGGACAAAATGCAGCCGCGAATTATGAGGACGCCGGTCACCCGGTCGAAAGCACTAGTAACATATTATTAGCCGAACTCGTACATAGTTTTCGCGAAATGCAAGAGGAAATGCGAGATTTACGCGAACAAGTGCGAAACGTACCTAGCATTCACGAAATGCAAGAGGAAATGCGAGATTTACGCGAACAAGTGCGAAACGTACCTAGCATTCACGAAATGCGAGAGGAAATGCGAGAATTACGCGATCAAACGCGAAACGTACATATTAACCAAGAAAACTTTAACGAGCCACGAGCAAATACAAACGATGTCCCACACGACGTGACGTACGGACGTACCGAACGCGATATCAGAAACAGACGTAGCACAGCCCCGCACCATCTACCATTAAAAGAAGCGCGATCAATGATTCCCGAATTTGACGGATCATCGCAACAAAAACTGCAAGAGTTTTTAAACGCATGTACATACGCGGTACAAAATATTAATCCCGCGGACGAAGAATCGCTGATGCAAGCCATTTTGTATACTAAACTAAAAGGAAAAGCCATGCAAGACTTCGAGACGCGAAATATACAAACGTTCGAAGATTTAAAACAACAACTTGAAACGTGCTATCAAGCAAAACAAAGCACAACGCATTTACAAATAGAATTCAATTCGCTAAAACAAAAATCAAGCGAAACCGCACATGCATTCGGGCAACGTGTCGATGTACTCGCCATGAAGTTATATGAGTCCATGGTGGAAGGAGAAGAACAACCTCCTTCATTCAAACAAGCTATACAAGCAACCATTAAAAAACAAGCTCTAATAAATTTTCAAATCGGATTACGCGACGAATTAAAAATCCTCGTGCGATCACAACGATATACTTCGCTACAAGAAGCGATAAACGGCGCGAGCGCGGAAGAGAAGCTTATCGGACCGTCTGTCACACGAGCACCCGGCTTCTCTAATAAAAATAAATTCGACGCTAAACACACGCGACCAACTCGAGACACAAATATACAATGTTACAAATACGGAAAATCTGGACATTACGGACGCGATTGCCGTAGCAGTTATAAAAATACATTACCAAAACCGGAAAAATCTACGCGAATAAATACTATAAATAAATTCTGCAAATATTGTAAAAAATCCGGACACAGCCGCGACGAGTGCTGGAATTTAAACGGACGACCAAAAAATAATGTTAAAATTAATAAAAAAACTAATAAAAATAATTACAAAGATAATACGCGAGAACAGAAGACTTCGCATCGACAGCGGAAAAAGAGCGCCGACTCTGCAAGCAATAGCGAAGAGGAGCAGGAAGAAACGAAGAAGCAATCGCGACCTGCCCTAGAGTATCACGTAACGCATGTTAAAAATATGCATGCACCATGGAAGGACGAACTATTACAAGTTACACTACCAATTCGCGAAGTAAAAAACGGAAAACTCAATATGTTATATGATTCCGGATCGACAATTTCTTTAATCAAATTAAAAAATCTAATAGATAGCGCACCGATCTACGAGGAGAAAATTGCACTTACCGGAATAAGCGGACATAAAGTATGTACACTCGGGAAAATGTACGCTACAATTAAAATTAATAACCATAAAATTAAACACGCTTTTTACATAATAAAAGACAATGTAGCGATAGAACACGAAGGAATCTTAGGATTAGATTTCCTTAAAAAGCAAACGGCAAAATGCGACTACGAGAAAAATCAAATAACGATAAAGGATAGCATATTAAAATTACACCCGTGTAATAAAATTACTTTGAAGCCACGTAGCGAAACAATTATACGAGCCGCAACCAACCACAATCAGGTAGGAATAGTCCGAGCCGAAGAAACAGCACCAGGAGTTTTCATTGGAAGCTGCCTGGTAGAGACAAAAAGCTTCTCATGCCCTGTGAGCATAATAAACACAACAGATAAGGTGATTGAAATGCCCACTCCAATAGTCACCCTAGAAGACATGGAAAAAAATAAGAAGGAAATAAACATAATAGAAACAGGAAGGGAAATCAAACATACCATTCCTCGTAAACAACAAATGTGACAATTACTGCGAACGCAACATTTAAACGCAGAAGAGAAGCAGACACTCTTAAAAATCTGCGAAGAATTCAGCGATACATTCCACTTGGAAGGAGAACCACTGACTTGCACCGCGACGGTAGAGCATGAGATAAACACGCGTGCCGACACCGCGCCGGTGAACGTGAAACCGTATCGTTTACCCGAGAAGCATAAGACAGAGGTAAATAAACAAATTCAAGAAATGCTAAAGGACGAAATTATTCGAACTAGCACAAGTCAATGGAACGCACCGTTATTAGTAGTGCCGAAAAAAGCAGACGCATCTGGAAAACCGAAGCTCCGAGTAGTAATAGATTTTCGGAAGCTGAATGAATTAACGATAGGCGATTCTTTTCCATTGCCTAATATAACCGATATCTTAGATCAGCTGGGAAATGCGAAATATTTCACCACGCTAGATTTAGCATCAGGATATCACCAAATCCCAATGGCTGAGAGGGATAAAAATAAAACAGCTTTTTCAACTCCCTACGGACATTACGAATTCAATCGAATGCCGTTCGGATTAAAAAATGCGCCAGCAACATTTCAACGACTGATGAATTCGGTCTTAACAGGAATACAAGGACTTAGATGCCTGGTCTATCTCGATGACATTGTGATATACGGATCGAGCTTAGAATATCATAATAAACGTTTAAAGGAAGTACTACAAAGACTGCGAAAAACTAATTTAAAATTACAGCCGGATAAATGCGAATTTTTACGCAAAGAAGTAATCTATTTAGGGCATATTATTTCGGAAAACGGAATATCGCCAGACCCATCAAAACTAACGGCAATAAAAGAATTCCCAACGCCGAAAAAGGTAAAGGATATTCAATCCTTCATAGGACTTGCAGGATATTACAGAAAATTTATTGAAAAGTTTTCAAAAATAGCCAAACCGTTAACAAAATTAACGAAAAAATCGGAGAAGTTCGAATGGACAACGGAACAGCAAGCAGCATTTGAACTACTTCAGGAAAAATTAATGACTGCATCAGTGTTGAAATACCCTGACTTCACACAAGAATTCATAGTGACCACCGATGCCTCCGACTATGCGATCGGAGCAGTGTTATCACAAGGAAAGGTAGGCAACGACCGACCGATTGCTTACGCCAGCAGAATATTGACAAAGGCGGAGCAAAATTATAATACCACTGAAAAAGAATTACTAGCAATTGTATGGGCCGTAAAACATTTTAGACCATACGTATATGGAACAAAATTTAAAATTGTGACCGATCACAAACCGCTAATATGGTTGTTCAACGTAAACGACCCCGGTTCAAGACTAATCCGATGGAGATTAAAATTAGAAGAATACGACTATGAGATTATACATAAGGCCGGACGAACAAACGCGAACGCCGACGCATTAAGTCGCAACGCGATACCGGGAATGAAAATAATAATCATGCCGTCTTAATAATAAAAGAAGAAGAAGAAGAAGACGAAGAAGAAGAACAAGAAGACGAAACAAGCAACGAATAAGCAAAAACATACAGAAGAGGAGAAAAAGCAAATACTCTCCGAATATCATGATGCACCTATAGGAGGGCATCAAGGAATATAAGGACAATAAGAAGAATCCGACTTCAGCACAATTGGAAAGGCTTGAGAAAAGACGTCGAACGACATATTGCAAGATGCGAATCTTGCCAAAAAAATAAATTATCACGAAAAAATAAAGTACCGTTAATTATTACAGATATGCCTAATAAACCATTTGAAAAATGCGCGTTAGACATTGTCGGACCGTTAACAATTACTAATAGTGGAAATAAATATCTACTCACGTTCCAAGATAACTTAACTAAATTTAGTAAGGCAATACCGATTCCGAATCAAGAAGCGAATACAATCAGCAAAGAATTTGTTATAAAAATAATCCTTGAACACGGAATACCGGAAAAAATTTTAACGGATCAAGGAACTAATTTTATGAGCGAAATATTTAAAAATACCTGCAAACTATTAAAAATAAACAAAATACAAACAACCGCGTATCATCCAGAAAGCAACGGCACGTTAGAACGATCACATCGCACATTAGCCGAGTATCTATGACACTACATAAACGAAGATCAAACGGACTGGGACGAGTGAATACCGTTCGCGATGTTTACCTATAATACAACGCCGCATACCGCTACAGGATATACATCCTTCGAATTGGTGTATGGACACCAAGCCGAAATTCCGACAGCGCTAACAAAACCGCCCAAACCAACGTATAATTATGACGATTACGCACAGGAATTAAAAGAACAATTAAGAGCGACAAATCAACTCGCGAAAGAACACTTAAAAGAAGAGAAATATAAAGCTAAGAAACAATACGATAAAAGCACAAAGGAAACACAATTCAAAGTAGGAGACAAAGTACTAGTATACGACGAAACATTACGGCAAGGAAGATCAAAGAAACTAGAATCACTATGGACAGGACCATATACAATTCTAGAGAAAAACTCCGACGTTAATTACACCATAAAAAAGGGAAGAAAAGCGACACGCATGCACGTGAACAAATTAAAATTATTTATAGAATATTAAAAATATAAAAAGCACTTACCCAGGTGAGCGACCACGACCACGTCCGATGGGGGGCATCCTTTCATTCAGTCGGGGAAGAGGCCCCAACGGTACCAGCCCCCTACGCTGGCCACCCCCGCCGAGTCTGAGCAGTCGCTCAAACCTCCGACGCCCCCGCAAGGCAGCGAAGTCCTGGGCTTCCTGCGCCCGGAAAATGTCCAAAAAATCCCATACCCAGTGCAGAGCATCTCTGAGATAGGGCACTACTTCATGGATACTGCGCTCACCCGTATCAACGTCTAAAATTATCCGTAAGGACAATGGGCCATTCGCGTAAACGCGCAAACATGCCCGTTCGAACCGGTCGCGCGGCAAAGGCGGGCCACACAACACATCCCGCGCCGCACCAGACACATTTTGGCACGGGCCACACATTTCACCTCTACTATCGGATAACTCCTCCGACGAGATAGGATAACTCGTATTTGACATAGTCGATAGACTCGTACTTGACAGTATAACCAACGATTGTTACTTACTGGGAAGACAGTGAGCGACTGAAGCTCGTAAAAGAAATAAAAATACACGATTTTAGAATAAATAAAGTTCAACTTACATATAAGAAACGATTATAATAAACATTGTAAGCGGGAAATATATTGTATTCAAAACAGGAATAGATATACGTATAGAAAAACTTCGTTTAAAACCTCCGTTTTTCTTTTCCAACGGGGGAGGGATGTTATAGTCCGAAAGACTATAACTAATTATTAAGACTATAATTAATTATTTCACCATTAATAAATTTATACGCTTTAGATGCGTTTAGAATGTTCGCGAACCGCGTAAAACCGCTACCTCAGCGAACCATGCGCGAGTTCACCGGAAACGTGAAAATGCCAACGAAGGGATTCGACTTTGAACCTCCTTCGTTTGCACTTGGACTTGACCGCCACGAAAATCGTCCATGACCATATATGGTCATGTCGCTAGGTGATCCCCTCCAAAACACCCCTAAAATGAGGTGTTAAAAACCGTCCACCGCGGGTCCGCGGCGGACAGTCGTTAATTAAAATTCAATCAATAAAGAGTGCGAATCTGGGCTAGTTACTATTCAGCGCGACTTTAACACTTAAAGTCTAACGGGACGAAGGAAGAAGCGACGGAAAGAAACTCGAAACTTCCGAGAAGGATTATGAACTAAGATATATTTAAAATACAACCAAACTGTATACAAATCTAACTAGAATAAACGATTTAATAAAAAGGAAAAAAGAGAAGAAGCAGGTGCATATTGGATCCTAGGCCTTTACTGGTTCCTCCGGCAACATCCCACATCTCGTGCCGCACCCGGCACAACAATATAAATTGTACCTGTATATGAAGGAAGAGAAAATATAGGATCAGAAATTTTTGAATTAAAGAATGGAAGAATGAAATGAGGATAACAAAAGGTTAACACATAGAAGTTAGCAGGATTTCGAGATTAATTCGTCAATTCTTCAGGGTCTATGTAATATTGAAGGTAATGGGACTCCTCCTCAAGGTCGGGGAGGTCTCTCAAAAATTCTTCAAAGGCTTCGTTGATTTCGGATGATGTGGGAGAAGCAGAGGGAGAGTCGGAATCGAGGGTAATTGTCAGTATAGGAGAGGGAGAGGGAGAATCGGAATCAAGAATAATTATTGGAATAGGAGAAGGTGGGAGTTGGGAAGTAACTGGATGGGGAGGAGCGATAGATTTTTGAATTAGAGATTGTGGGGGAGTAGGTGAACAGGAGTAGATGAACTGGGGGTTCGGAGAGAAAACAGGTGAATAACTGGGAGTAAGAATAGGAGAATTAGTTATATAGCATGTGCCTTGGGAGGGGTTCTCCAGATTATCATTATTAATATTTTTTACGGAGTTTAGGTTATGCTTAGTTAACTGGATATTGTTTATTCTGCTATTGTCTAGAGTGTTATCATTAAAACTATTAGTTTCTAAATTGCTAAGGTCTAATTCGTCGTCGAGAAGATCGAGGGTGGCAGTTCGTTGTGTTTCTAGTTTTCGAAGAGCCCGCCTCCGACGATTCCGATACCGTAGTGCGATACGCTGACTATTGTATCGGGGTACTGATAAATGATAAATGCGATTTATTGCTTCTACTATCGCTATTATTATTGTCAAGAAACGAATCTTAGGTTATAGGAATAAGTTCTTTCATCCTTTAAATGTAAGTTTCAATGTAATGGATGAATAGATTGTAAATTGTACGTTAACAATTTCTGTTTCGATTGTTTAATTATAGATCAGGATAAACCGTTTATTAAAGATCTGATTTAAATTTCTAGTTGGTATTTTAAATTAATAATTAAGGATCGTCTCCCGAAAGACGAACTAGAGGAAAAAAAATAAAACCGGGACTGGTCTAACTTACTATTTATAGAGTGCGTTGCGAAAGATTGTACAAGGTCAGATCCGTAGAACGGGGTTCTCTTCTTGCTTGTGGGTGCTCTAGGTGTTGAGGTCGGCAGGAGAGTCAGTAGCTCACTGTCACTTGGATTGATTTTTAAAATTTACTAGTGACTGTTACCCAGAATCGAAAGTCGTCGGATAATTGAGAAAATTATAAGAACTATTAAATGGTTAAATCGGGTAAATAAGAAACTAACTACTAAAGAACTGTCAAAGGACTGCGAAAAACTGCCGAAAACTGTTGAAAAGAATGGTGAAAAACTGATCCTCGCGCCTTGTGCTCGCATTTTTTAAAGTCATTGCTCCTCCTCTTTGCTGGGTGGTGGGAATCTTCTTTAATGAATAATTTCAATTATTCCCTTCTCAAGGGCAAGGAGGTTGACCTTTTGAAGGAGGGGCGTTTTCTAGGATTTTTAATTGGTTAAACCCTTTAGGTTGAGACTTAGTTTTATCCAGAGAATGATTAATTTACTGTTCATGAGAATTTGCTCGTGAGTCAAACGTATGTGTCGTCTCAAAGATTGTTTAGTTTTCTTTTGATAATTTTTCCAAGATCCAGTATGCCTTTTGTCTAAATTGTTAAATAGAAAAGTTTCATATGGACCATTATAAACATGCGAAGCACTTGGATTTTTATGTGACAGCTGTAACTACAATTTTGTTTTAAAAAATCTTAGGTTATAGCTACTGACCATCCTTCGAATGACTTTTATTTATTACTTTTTATTTCAAGAGACAGAGTTAAGTATGCTTATTGCTGATAAGGATTCCTTTGCTTCCTTGAGCGCAGGTGGTCTTATGTTTCACCGGGCACACCAACTATAAGCATATTCGATTATTTGATTTTATAGAGAAGATTTTAAGTTGACAGTGACTGACCGTCTGCGTAATGTCAAATTTCATTTATTATTCTCTGTCTCCGATATCTATGAGTAAAAATTGGTCCTACTAATATTTATTGTATAATTTCGAGGAAAGAAAAGAATCGTGAAGTCCGCCGGACGTAACATCTGCTTCGTTGTCAGTGTTATTGTTTATCGTGTCGTCGTCCTCGATGTCGTCTCTTTGTTCGGTTGCTGATTTTAAATCTTGTATATGTATATGTCGCAATCATTTCCCTCGTTTGCTTCGTAGATCCACGATCACTGGCGAAATTAGCCGACGGACCTCGTAAGGCCCGCTATACTTTGGCGCCAATTTCGCGTTGAAGCTCTCTGCTTTCTTTGACAAGAGATGTTCTTTCCGACGTTCTTTTCCTCCATACCCACTCGCCGATTTTCGGTTTCTACGCTCGTCTTCTTAGTTCCTAAGAAGTGATGTTCCTGTAGTGATGTTCCTGTTTTTCGAAGGCTCTGGCGAGGTGGATTCGGACCAACTCGTATGTTTCTTGAAGCTGTTGTTTTACGATTTCCGGTGCGGGTGTTCTTTCGTCCGATGGCACCTCGAACATTGGAGATACGAGCTCGCGGCTGCAATTCAGGTAGGCCGGTGTGTATCCGGTAGCGTCGTGCGTTGCGGTGTTGAACGCGAATTGGAATGATGTCAGTTTTTCGTCCCACGTCTTCTGATCCTTTCCGGTAAATTGTGCGATCATTGTTTTTATTGTCCTGTTTGTTCGTTCTATCGGATTGCAGTGCGGAGCATATGCCGGTGTTGTAATATGCTTTATTCTGCACTCTCTCAGTCTCTGCTCCAGTTGTTTCGATCTTAGCTGGGTACCGTTGTCGGATAGTATACTGTCCGGTTTTCCGTGCCTAAGAATAACGTTATTCATTACGGCTTGTGTGACAGCGTCGGCGAATTGGCCGAACACTCCGCTCGACACGCTGCGTTTTACAACACTAGAAGGATCCACTTTCTTTAGCATATAAATAGGCAAGTCTTGGCATTCTCGCGCTATATATGTCCCAACGACTGACATATCAGTGATTGGTGATGTGACTACTTTCATAGTTTCACGCACGATTGCAGTACCCACTTCATAATAACCATTGTACATTTTTCAAAGGAGATCATACATATTACGAGGTAGCAATACGTTGACGATTCAAGAGCATGACAAAGCAACAATGGCCATCAATATCTATGATACCTGTCTTATTAATGTTAAAATCGTGTATAAAACGCCCTTGACGTCCACCGCGGAAATCAGACATCAATTTTCTCATAGCGCTCATTCCCAAAATCAATTTCAAATCTCTCTTTGAAGAAATTATTAATTTCATGATCTAAGTGCCTTGCAATATCCATTGCGTCCAATGTCACGGACGACTTCCGCGGACGCCGGCGGATAATCGCAGCCGCGATCAGGATTCGATGTTTAGGCAAGCTCATGAATTTCTCGGTTGTTAGTCAGAAATTTAAAATCGATTTATTTAAACGTTGATTATGTACAAAGAGAATGTGAGTGTGTGTATGGGTGTAAGTACAAGCGTGCATTGTGTATTGTATAAATGTACGATGTGAGTGTGTAGTATAAATGTACGGTATAAATGTACGGTGTACGGTGTGATTGTGCGGTATAAATGTTCGATAGAAATGCACCGTGCGATTGTGCGGTATAAATGTTCGGTAGAAAATGCACGGTGCGATTGTGCGGTATAAATGTTCGATATTAAATATAATCGTTACGGTTGTGCATAAAATGCTGATCGTTAGTTTAATCGCCGCGGAAATTGGAATGTATTAAAGCTTTACGCGATGTAGAAAAACCCTGTCAGCTGTTTCGCCGATCTATTATAGACATACGGTCGATGACCGCGTGACGCGACGCGTGCCGGTGTTTTTGTGCCGTGTTTTGACGCACGGTCTTAGCGTCGTTTTGATGTATCGAACGCAGTCTTTTTGCTCCGACGCGCTCCTTTTACTGTTTCGATTATTAATTAATTAATTCGCGGAGACGGAAAATCGCGGGGATACGCCGTGCCGACGAGAGCAGCTCGTCGGAGGTAGCTCTCCTCTCTACCCCGGTAACTGATTGCAACGGCGGTGCGGCGGCGGGATCTTTTGCCGAAGTCGAGATCACTCGACAATATCGGAAATCGCTCCAATATTCTCTTTGCCGGAATTCAAATGCAATCTGGATCTTAACCGTAGACTCCAAACCGAGAGTGCTCGGCTGAGGAGGAGTTCGCTCCACCTTCTGTTCGAGGCTTTAGGCGTTTTCTAGGATCAGTTCTAGGTTCGGATCATACATGCTATCGCAAGTGGAATCAGAATCTAGGTGCCGTGATAACGCTGAGGGCCTTTTTATACCCCGGGTAATTAATCCCGCGCCGGCGTAAAAACGGGATGCCCCCACCGAGCGGCGGAAAAACGGAGCGGTACGGATCCATTCGGTGGAGCGCGACGGAGCCGGGCGCGGGGATTCTCACCCAGGGCTCTTCGGGCGCCCTCGGCTGTCGTCGGCATGGCTTGCCGACGGCTTCGGCCGTTGATCGGTTTGAAATTATCGGTTAATCGGCGCGACGCGGCGCGCCCCTGCCCCTGCCCGGCGGTTGTTTTCCGGGCGGTAGCTTCCAGCTGATGTTCGGCCGGGAAAACGTAACGTGCAACGGGGGTGCATCGTTACAATTATAATATTATGTACTAATATTTTTAGATATGAATAGGCCTAAAATTTAAAAAAATTAAATTTTTGTAATAAAGTAGAAATAAATTTGTAAAAACATACACACACGAAGATATTAAAATTATATTTTTGCTTAATATAGATATTTCGAGCACTCCTGGAATAATAGTGAAAAAATATTACTTATTATTGATGTTAAGTTTTATCGTTATAGTTATTGTTGTTGTGCCGGGAGCGGCACGGGATGTGGGGAGCAGTCGGGAGATATAAAATATCTCAGGCCGCCGAGGATCAGGAGCCGGGGTGTCGGCTGCTTCAATAATTATAATTTAAAATACTTTTTGTTCTAATTATACCTTGTATTCTAATCTTCGGAATATACATTAATTTGTACAGAAGCCTTTCTTATTTCTGCGCTGATTTAGTTGAGTCTTTCCGCCTTGTCCTTCGTCTTTGATAGTAATCTTTAAAACAATTTTCTTATAACGCGTTATCGGTTCGCACTTAACACTGATTACACTTGCTTTACGACTGTCCCGTGCTCCTCCGATGGTTCGTATTTAAACCCTTGTTTGAGGAGGTTTTTTGAGAGGGGGACCGCTTAGTAACATGGCCACACGGGGTCATGGTGCGGTCAAATTGAAGTGCAAGCGAAGATGATTTGGTGTCGAAATCCTTTGTTGCACTTCCGCGTTTATTGGCGAATTCGCTGGTGGTTCGCTGAGACAGTGACTTTATGAGGTGAATGCTCGATATCGCATTTAGCAATAATATTTTATGCTAACGTTTAATATTTTAATTATGTACGGATTATAGTCTGTGAGACTATAACACCCCTCCCCCGTTAAAAAAGAAAAACGGAGGTTGAAACGAGGTTTTTCTATAATTTTTCAATCTTAAATATAATATAATGTCTTTTTCCCGTTTTACAATGTTGATTACAATCGTTTCTTACATTTAGCCTCTATATATTTATATATATATGTTTTTTTTTTTTTTTCTCTAAAACCGTGTGCTTCTACTTCTTTTTAAGATCGGTCTAGGCATTCCGTATGCTTGATATTTGTCGATTTCATCTACTATTCTAACAGTTGTTTGTTTAGGTTTATTTTTCCTATTTTGGATAATTATCCATATTATTAATATTACAATAATTATGGTGGTTATTCCGCTGGATGCCATTGGGTAAATAAATTGTTTTTGTTTGAAGAAATGATTTTTGTTATTCTTTAAATCGTTATTTATTTCTTCTAAGTTATTGTTTAAATTTTTTAACTCTAATGGATCATGTATTATGTTTTTAAGTTTGTCGTCATTATCTCTTTTATTTGAAACTGTTATATTAAGTTCTGGTAAGAATGTTTTTATAATTGTACTGTATGTGCTTGTTTCTGTTTGTAGCGTCATGTCTGTAGTTGTCATCTTACAATTGTCGTGTAGAGTAATTCGACCTGATTTCTTAATTATCCTCTTGTGTTCAGGATACGTATTACATGTTATCGTAATTTGCTGCTCGGAGGCGGTTGAATATAGCCAGGAGTGTGGCTGTCGTAATGTGATCCATATTGTGCGGGTCGCTATCATATGGCCTATGTTACAATTTTCGTGGTACTTTTGTCTTTGTGTATATATTTTGATTTCGCACGGTGTATTTTCGCTTACATGATATATCGGCTGATTTTTTTCGCATAGGTATATGTTATTATTATTAATACATTCGTCTAAATCTTGTTTTGTTGAAATTAAGTATGTACGTGTTTCTTTATTTGTAGCTATTAGTCTATTAGTTATTTCTGTATACATAAATTTATTTTCATAATTAAGTGTTGGTAACGGAATTACATTTAAAACGTCAAACATTGGTTGCGTAATTATTGGGAACTTTAAGATCGTGTATATATTTGTTTTATCGCTGTACGCGCTTACTTTTATATAACTCTCGATCGTTAGCCATTCGTCAATTTTTATGTCGAATGGAAAGTAGCTACCTCGTGGTAATTGTAATATCGCTTCTTTTAAATGAAATATAATTTCGCTTATCGGCGTTAACAGGGGATGCATTATGCCTTTCTGAACATGTGTCAGATATTCTAAAATGTCTTTCGCATCTCTCACTAAATCTATTATCATTGCTATAATAACAGTAAAGTGTTCGTCGATCTCTTTGCGTGTAGTGTATTCCCGAATATAATGATTTATTAATTTACCGTTGTAATCTAATATGTTTTCTAGTTTGTTTAAGTGAATTATGATAGTATTTAAAACTTTGATTTGGTTTTTTGCGGCGTGTTGTAATACTTGTTGGTTGTTCTGTAATAATTGTATCTGTTCGTTTATTAAATGTCTGTCGTTTGCGTCCATAATTCCAAATAAGGATTTTGTTATTGAACCTATTCCGTCGATGAGGCCTCTTCGTCTGTTTGTTGGCGTCTTATATAAGGTGTTTATTAATGTTATTATTTTGGCTAACGTATTAGAATCATTATTGATAATGTGTTTTAAATTATCACATGTTTCTTTGATATTAGTTTCGGTTCTTATGTTATCGCACATTTCGTTTGTTTGTTCTATATATTTATTTATTTGCCAAGTCCTATCATTTAGTTCTGTTATATCTAATTTGATGACGAGTTTCCATGTCTTCTGGATTTGATGTAAGTGTCCAATCTTCTCGTAATAAATTCCTGGAGTGCGATCAAATTCTGTCACTTCAAACGGAAGACGGGTTTCGTCTTGCTTAGCGAGAACGGGGTTGATCCCCAGTGTTAGTGTTCTGTAATAATATATATTAAGTATTATATTATGCACTCTGCGAGTGTCATATTCTTTTGTTTCTTGCTATTATTATCTGTGTGAGAATGATTTTAGTTTTCCTTGACTAGCTCTGCTATACTTTATATTCTTTTGCGAGCTTCAGTCTCTCGCTGTCTTCTTGACGAGAAGTTTGTCTGATTGATTTTCTTTTGTATAATGTCTCGCGTGAATGCATTTGTGCATCATGAGTACGTTGTGGTGTCTTCACGACCGCGCGAACGGGCACCTATATATATCTGTGGGGATGATTTGCCCTCAAACCCACTTTTTACGTTTACGGCTCGAACGAGCCGTACGGATTAACTGTGCACGTGAATGTGATTACGGGGGAACGCGTAGTGCAGCGAGTGATGCCTACGTCCCCTGAGGAGCTGCCAGGGCTGTGGGCATATTTAAAGTTAGCCCGACGACTGGATGCCATTCATTTTGATGAAATCGAGTCCAAGCGGCGGGGCGACAAAATCCGTGCATTCTTCAGACTTGGACCAGGTCCGGAGCGCCCCCCCTTGCAGCCTCCCCTTCGGTGAGTCTATTTTTAATTTTCTATAAATAGCTTTAATTTGTTTATATGTATGCGTACTGCTTTTCTTCTTCTTTGTATTGTATAATTTACGTCTGAATTCTTTTCTATAATCGTGTATGGTCCTGTCCATAATGATTCGAGCTTTTTCGATCGTCCTCGTCGTAACGTTTCGTCGTACACTAATACTTTATCTCCTATTTTAAAATGAGCTTCCTTTGTGTTTTTGTCATAGTTCTTTTTAGCTTTTTCTTTTTTCTCTTTGACATGTTCTTTCGCGAGTTGATTAGTCGCTCTCAATCTTTCTTTTAACTCTTGCGCGTAATCGTCGTAATTATACGTCGGTTTAGGCGGTTTTGTCAATGCTGTCGGAATTTCGGCTTGATGTCCGTACACCAATTCGAATGGTGTATATCCTGTAGCAGTATGCGGTGTTGTATTATAGGTAAACATCGCGAACGGTATCCATTCGTCCCAGTCCGTTTGATCTTCGTTTATATAGTGTCGTAGATACTTGGCTAATGTGCGATGCGATCGTTCTAACGCGCCGTTGCTTTCTGGGTGATACGCGGTTGTTTGAATTTTGTTTATTTTTAATAATTTGCAAGTATTTTTAAATATCTCGCTCATAAAATTAGTTCCTTGATCCGTTAGAATTTTTTCCGGTATTCCGTATTCAAGTATTATTTTTGTAACAAATTCTTTACTAATTGTATTCGCTTCTTGATTCGGAATTGGTATTGCCTTGCTAAATTTTGTTAAATTATCTTGAAAGGTTAATAAATATTTATTTCCGTTAGTCGTAATTGTTAGCGGTCCGACTATATCTAATGCGCATTTTTCAAACGGTTTATTGGGCGTATCCGTAATTATTAACGGCACTTTATTTTTCCGTGATAATTTGTTTTTCTGGCAAGATTCACATTTTGCTATATATTGTTCGACATCTTTTGTTAGACCTTTCCAATTATGTTGAAGTCGAATTCTTTTTATTGTTCGTTCGATTCCTTGATGCCCCCCTATAGGTGCATCATGATATTCGGCTAGAATTTGTTTTTCTCTGTTTCCGAATATATCTTTATGTTATCTGTGTTGGTTTCTTCTTCTCCTTCTTCTGTTTCTATTAATAAAATGTCTTGGTCATCCTTTTCTGTGGATAGTCCCGGTATCGCGTTGCGACTTAAGGCGTCGGCATTCGCGTTTGCTCGCCCGGCTTTATGTATAATTTCATAATCATACTCTTCGAGTTTTAATCTCCATCGGATTAATCTCGATCCGGGGTCATTTACATTAAATAACCATATTAACGGTTTGTGGTCAGTTATTATTTTGAATTTTGTTCCGTAAACATACGGTGAAATGTTTTACCGCCCAAACGATAGCTAATAATTCCTTTTCGGTTGTATTATAGTTTTGCTCTGCTTTTGTCAGTACTCTGCTGGCATAAGCAATCGGTCGGTCGTTGTCTACCTTTCCCTGTGATAACACTGCTCCGATTGCATAGTCGGAGGCATCAGTGGTCACAATAAATTCTTCTGTGAAGTCGGGATATTTTAGCACTGGTGCAGTCATTAATTTTTCTTTTAGTCCTTCGAATGCCGCTTGCTGCTCCGTTGTCCATTCGAATTTTTCTGTTTTCTTGATTAACTTTGTGAGCGGCTTAGCGATTCGCGAGAAATTCTCTATAAATTTCCTATAGTATCCCGCCAGCCCTATAAAAGATTGAACATCCTTGACCTTTTTTGGGATCGGAAATTCTTTTATTGCGGTTAATTTTGACGGATCGGGTGATATTCCATTTTCTGAAATTATATGTCCCAGATAAATCACTTCTTTGCGCAAAAATTCGCATTTATCGGGTTGCAACTTTAGATTAGATTTTCGTAATTTTTGTAACACTTCTTTAAGTCGTTCATTATGTTCTTGTAAATTTGATCCGTATATCACAATATCGTCGAGATATACCAGGTATCTGAGTCCTTGTATTCCTGTTAAGACGGAGTTCATTAATCTTTGAAATGTTGCTGGCGCATTCCTTAGTCCGAACGGCATTCGATTAAACTCGTAATGACCGTAGGGAGTTGAAAAAGCTGTTTTATTTTTATCCCGTTCAGCCATTGGGATCTGATGATATCCTGACGCTAAATCTAATGTAGTGAAATATTTTGCATTTCCTAGTTGGTCTAGAATATCAGTTATGTTAGGCAGAGGAAATGAATCTCCTATTGTTAATTCGTTGAGCTTCCGAAAATCTATTACTACTCGGAGCTTTGGTTTTCCTGATGCGTCTGTTTTTTTCGGTACCACTAGCAATGGTGCATTCCATTGACTTGTGCTAGTCCGTATGATTTCATCTTTTAGCATTTCATTTATTTGTCGGTTGACTTCCGTTTTATGTTTCTCTGGCAAGCGATATGGTCTCACGTTCATCGGCGCGGTGTCGGCACGTGTGTTTATTTCATGCTCTACCGTCGCAGTGCATGTCAGTGGCTCTCCCTCCAAGTGGAATATGTCACTGTAATCTTCGCAGAGTTTTAAGAGTGTCTGCTTCTCTTCTGCGTTTAAATGTTGCGTTCGCAGTAATTGTCAGATCTGTTGTTTACGAGGAATGGTATTTTTAATTTTCCTTCCTGTTTCTATTATGTTTATTTCCTTCCTGTTTCTCTCCATGTCTTCCAGGGTGACTATTGGAGTGGGCATTTCAATCATGTTATCTGTTGTATTTATTATGCTCACAGGGCATGAGAAGTTTTTTGTTTCTACCAGGCAGCTTCCAATAAAAACTCCTGGTGCTGTTTCTTCAGTTCGGACTATTCCTACCTGATTGTGGTTGGTTGCGGCTCGTATAATTGTTTCGCTACGTGGCTTTAAAGTAATTTTATTACATGGATGTAATTTTAATATGCTATTCTTTATCGTTATTTGATTTTTCTCGTAGTCACATTTTGCCGTTTGCTTTCTAAGGAAATCTAATCCTAAGATTCCTTCGTGCTCTACCGCTACATCGTCTTTTACTATGTAAAAAGCGTGTTTAATTTTATGGTTATTAATTTTAATTGTAGCGTACATTTTCCCGAGTGTATATACTTTATGTCCGCTTATTCCGGTAAGTGCAATTTTCTCCTCGTAGATCGGTGCGCTATCTATTAGATTTTTTAATTTGATTAAAGAAATTGTAGATCCGGAATCATATAACATATTGAGTTTTCCGTTTTTTACTTCGCGAATTGGTAGTGTTATTTGCAGCAGTTCGTCTTTGGTTGGTGTAGGCAGATCTTTAATATGCGTTACCCGATATTCTAAGGCAGGTCGCGGTTGCTTCTTTCTTGCTTCCTCCTGCTCTTTTTCGCTATTGCTGGCAGGGTCAGTGCTCTTTTTCCGTTGCCTATACGGAGCCTTTTGCTCACGCTTGTCCTCTTGGCGATTAGTTTTATTAAACGGGTTAGAATTGTTATTATTATTATTGTTATTTATTTTGGAACGTCCATTCAAATTCCAACACTCTTCACGGGTGTGTCCGGTCTTTTTGCAATATTTACAAGATTTACTTAAAGTATTTACTCGCGGATTTCCTCCCGGTTTTGGTAACGTAAATTTGCTACTTCTGCAATCACGTCCGTAATGCCCAGATTTTCCGCATTTATAACATTGGATAACTGTATCGCGATTAGGTCGCGTGTGTTTTATGTCGTTTTTGTTTTTGTTAGGGAAGCCGTATGCTCGGGTTACTGTTGGCCCGATCAGCTTTTCTTCCGCGCTCGCGCCGTTTATCGCTTCTTGGAGAGTGGTGTATCTTTGTGAACGCACGAGAATTTTTAAGTCATCTCGCAATCCGATTTGATAATTTATTAATGCTTGTTTTTTAATTGTTTCCTGAATCGCCTTTTTGAATGAAGGAGGGCATTCTTCTCCTTCTACCATGGATTCATATAGTTTCAGGGCTAATATATCGACGCGTTGCCCGAAAGCGTAAGCGGTTTCACTCGATTTCTGCTTTAAAGAATTAAATTCTATTTGTAAGTGTGTCGTGCTCTGCTTTGTCTAGTAGCAAGTTTCAAGTTGTTGCTTCAGTTCTTCGAACGTTTGTATGTCTCGCGTCTCGAATTCTTGCATAGCTTTGCCTTTTAATTTGGTATATAGAATTGCTTGCATTAATGATTCTTCTTCCGCGGGATTTATGTTTTGTACCGCGTATGTACAAGCATTTAAGAATTCTTGTAATTTATGTCGCGATGTTCCATCGAATTCTGGAATCATTGTTCGCGCTTCTTTCAGCGGTAAATAGTGCGGAGCGGTGCTACGCCTATGTCTTATATCTCGTTCGGTGCGACCGTACGTTATGTCGAGGGGAACGTCATCTGGATTTGCTCGTGTTTCATTAAAATTTCCTCGATTAGTACGCAAGTTGTGCATTTGTTCGCGTAAATTTCTCATCTCTTTTTGCATTTCGCGGAAACTATGTACGAGTTCGGTTAACAAGATATTACTCGTGTTTTCGGCCGGGTGATCTGTGCCTTCGTAATTCGCGGCAGCCTCTTGTCCGGCTTGTGCACGTAAGCGTTCGATTTCCCTATCGACGGCTTCGGGTTAGATATTATCCATATTTCTTTCCGGATTTAGCTCGAAAATACTAAGATCGACGGATAATGGCGAATAAGTTCTTCCAAAAGTGACTCGATTAACGCTTCGTTCGTTTCGTTCGAAATTATCGTTATGGTCCAGTTCGCGCGCTTCGGACGATTCGGAACTCGAATAGCAGTCTTCTAAATTTTTTCGTACGCTATTTCGAATGTCGCGAGCAGCTTCTTCCGCTACTTGTATCGGTGTTACAAGTCCTAATCTATTTGCCAATCGTGCTGGCTCGTTCAAAAATCGCGGGCTTTGGAATCTAACTCGCTTTAATTGTTCCGACATTTAATTATAAATTTGCGACTTATATTAGTAGTACGATGACTCGCATGGTCGCGTATCGGGTTGCTCGATTGCTGACGCTGCGTGTTGATATGTTGGGTCGTTGTCCCACGGTGACGCATTGTCCGTCGGCGATGCGTTGCCTCTGCGAAGGTTGTGGATCGGTGCTGGTCCTTGAGCGCTGGTGTCCCCTTTCGGCTTTCAACTGCTTGACCGTGATTCCTTATCTGCTTTCCGTCGTCCGTAGGTGTTGCGTGTTCGGTGGCTTGTTTTAGTCCATCCGCTTTAATGTATTTGCTTTCTTAGGCTTCCTTTTGATGTATTTTTTAATTCGTATTTTTCTTTTCTGTTCCAGCCGTTAGTGGTCTGAATTCGGTGGTTCTTCCGGCGTGCATCCCACCGCTGCCACCAATATGTTGTGCCGGGAGCGGCACGGGATGTGGGGAGCAGTCGGGAGATATAAAATATCTCAGGCCGCCGAGGATCAGGAGCCGGGGTGTCGGCTGCTTCAATAATTTAAAATACTTTTTGTTCTAATTATACCTTGTATTCTAATCTTCGGAATATACATTAATTTGTACAGAAGCCTTTCTTATTTCTGCGCTGATTTAGTTGAGACTTTCCGCCTTGTCCTTCGTCTTTGATAGTAATCTTTAAAACAATTTTCTTATAACGCGTTATCGGTTCGCACTTAACACTGATTACACTTGCTTTACGACTGTCCCGTGCTCCTCCGGTGGTTCGTATTTAAACCCTTGTTTGAGGAGGTTTTTTGAGAGGGGGACCGCTTAGTAACATGGTCACACGGGGTCATGGTGCGGTCAAATTGAAGTGCAAGCGAAGATGATTTGGTGTCGAAATCCTTTGTTGCACTTCCGCGTTTATTGGCGAATTCGCTGGTGGTTCGCTGAGACAGTGACTTTATGAGGTGAATGCTCGATATCGCATTTAGCAATAATATTTTATGCTAACGTTTAATATTTTAATTATGTACGGGTTATAGTCTGTGAGACTATAACACTATAATCTGCCTCTGCTACTTTTATTGTTGTAAGTGTATTTGATGTAGGTATCGATTTAAATTGTAGATTATATATATCTGATATAATATCTAAAAATTTACTGAAAATAGTAATTTACTTATATAAAACTAAACGAATAAATTTACTAAAAACAGTAAATTTTATAATACATATTATTATATAATTAAGTCGAAATTTTATAACAGTGTATCGTCAAGCAGAGATAATAATGAACAATTTTTGTCTTCAACAATGACCGATATAGAATTGACGATTCTACATGAAGTACCTTATCGAAACACTCATTTCAATATGATTTACAATCCTATGTTATATCGTAATCCGGATGAATGTGCGATAACTAAAATCGCACGTAAACAAATTACATTTGCGACGATAATCGATAATTTATCGAAAATATGAGGCGTTCGTTCACGCGTCGGTATGTTTGTTATCGTTGAGTCAACTGCGCATGTCCTTGGTTGAGTCCATGTTTACGTCCTGACAACCGAGGACATATACAGTTCGTCATTGAATCTCGAACCGACATGAGGCGCACAGCGATATACTATATTATTAATTGTAAAAAGCGCGGAATCTGGTGAGCCATGCTTCTAACTATTAATTTAAGCAAAAAAGCTTATTCACGTGTAATATCTTTCGGTATTTATTTTATTATTTTTACTCGATTTGTTAGATCTGCTGTGACGTATAGCATAACTATAGTATATTTAATTGACTATTGGAAGCAGAGCGCTTACTAGACCTCCGCGGGACGCAATTTAGCGTCACCTACGCGTCGAGAACAAATTCGTTCAATGTAACGCGTCACTATCTGTAACATATATTGTTAACATCGCGCTGAAGAAGGATCAAAAGATGATCCGAAATGTACGTTTTTTGTTTATTATAATGTGTTTTTTAATAAACTAATACTGAAAAAAGAAAGAAGAAAGTTGTTGCTTCTCTGCGCTCCAACTACCGCGCGTTGGCTCTTATGCCATTTTCTTTTTAATTTTTCAAATTACATTTACAAAACTTTTTGGTAACGACGCATTCGGAATGGTAAAAATTAATTTTTTCAAGCAATGTTTCAAATTAATTTCTGGATCAACAAAACAGATATGTATTTTCTAATAAAGATATAAATTACATAAATTTTTATAATAGATTATAAGTAGTATAAAATTTAGGTGAGACAACAAACATGCACTTTATTATATATTTTTCGTTGAATTATTTAATATAAAGTAAAATATAATATTACTTGGCATTAAACTATATACATTTTCTAATAAAGTACGCATGTAAATTTGTGTGAAATATTTCGTAGGTGTTTCAAGGAAATGTGAAGAACTTAGAAAGATCGAGCACAGAGATATTCGTTGCAATAAAACCGCTTCGGAAAGATGCTTCTTCCCATGAGAAAAAGAAATTGTTAAAGGAAGCCAAGCTTATGAATCATTTTTGACACAAACATATTAACATTGTTGGCCGTTTGTTTAGATGGGGATTCTCCGTTACTAGTGTTGGAATTGATGAAAACTGGTTATCTGTTAAAATATTTGAGAGATTGTCGAAATTTGCAAGCGTCAGATTCGCATGCTCTGCGTTTGTAGGATTTGCTCGCCATGTGCGAAGATGTTGCGCGAGGTTGTTGCTACTTGGAAGTGTAAGCGATAATGGAAATGCGAGAGAGTTGACGAGACATAATATCATTGTATTGACCGTTTGTTTTGATCGAGGCCACCTTGTCTCGTCTTGAGACAGGGGCAGCCCGTTAAGACCGAACAGAAGACGTGGCATTCGCATTTTACCTCTAGACAAGTAACGAATATTTATTCCGCGTGATAATAGCTCGTGACTGAGATCGATCCAACGGATTCACATTTCAGCGATTACAGTTTATCAGAAGTGGGATTCGAGCGTCTTTACAATTTGCTTTAAGAGAGGTAGACCCTTTTAACTTGCGAATTTACGATGCAAATTTGATGTTGAAAACGCGCGGGTGCGAACGTAAGATTGTTTCTGATGTGATAAACTCTTATATTTACTTCTCTTGTGCGGTCGTTAGTGTCAAGTTCCGCGTGAACGCGAGGTGCGTGACAGTGTACTATTTATGGCCGTTTCTACCAACGTCGTTTAACTTTAATCTTAGCTTAACTCACTCTTTGTCTCCTTCTAACTGTTCCTTTAGAAAGAGACAAAGAATGAGTTAAGCTAAGATTAAAGTTAAGCGGCGTCGGTAGAAACGACCATTAATCTTTCACAAGAGATACTGAGTAACGGAACGGGTATGGAATTTGGAGGCGAATTGTTGAGTTGAAGGAGACTCTTCGCGAGCGGAGACTAGCCACATATGGAAGGAAAAGCGAATTAATTAAACGATTAAGTGAGAATAATCCGAAAGCGTGGGAGGAGCTCGCGGCGCGACGGAGAGGCGTCTTACGCGTAACCGACTCGTCGAATTCCGAGGGTATGCGTCGGTCGATGGAGGACAGTGAGGCTGTCAAGGAGGCCGAGATGACAGACGGGGCGACGGCGCGAGAGGAGCGTGCGAATATCGTGGCATCGGATGTGGAGGCGCGCGACAACGCGATGAGGATGGAGATTATGCTTTTACGTCGAGAGAAAGAACTCTGGGGGAGAGAGCAACAGTTACTCAGACGGGAGTTGGAAATACTGCGTAATTCTCTCACAATGATGAGTACGACATCAAGCAACGGTATTATTCCGGTGCCTGGTGGCGTTAAAAATATTAAAGGATTGCTGCCTGAGTTTTACGGAACGGATAACGCTTTTTGGAGGTGGAAACAGCAACTGCAGCTATTAAACCATTTCTACCATTTGGACGAGAGTTCGATGCGGATATTAATTAGCTCGCGATTAAAAGAGCGCGCGCTATCGTGGTTCTATTCAAGAATCGAATATTTGACATTGAACATAGAGGAGCTGTTCAAGGAAATGGAGTAGATGTTCGATTTGCGTCCTGGTAAATTAGCGCTGAGAAGAGAATTCGAATCTCGGACTTGGAGAAGAGGCGAGCCATTTTGCAACTACTACCACGACAAGATGATTCTTGCCAATCGGATACCGATTGCAGAGGACGAGATCCTGGATTATATTATCGAGGGCGTGACGGATCAACGATTGCAGGATCAGACTCGCATGATGAATTATCAAACAGAAGCCGAACTGTTGAAAGCATTTGAGAAGGTCCTGCTCCGGCCCTATCTTAGGGTCCATCCGCCACTGCTATTTGGTACAGTGGGGATTTTAGTATCTACTAGAGGGATCTTGGGGGATGTGGTCACTCTACGGCGTTGTGCTCGTCGGTGCCGTTTCGTACGGAAGGCCAGTCGGAAGCCAGCATGAACGCGAATACCTCCACCGGCACTTATTTGGTCAGCGAGCGACCTTTCAGGGATTCTCCGTGGCAATCGGCATTGCATCCATCGAGTGAGATACCAACATCGCTCTGGAGTCGCATATCACTGTGTTAAAAAGCAGCATTAGGTGTGAGGTCTGGATAGCTCAGTGGTCTAGAGCAGTTGCCCGGAAAGCGAAAGACTCGGGTTCGATTCCCGATCCAGCCACTTGCGCCTCACATATTTTTCTAGTCTGCGAATATTGTTTTCTAGCAATTATTCGTTAGGCTGAAAAATGTGTGAATGCTCTTTCCACAGGATATGCGTCGATGCCGTTGCCACGGATGGATTCTGTCGCTCGTTGATCAAATGGGCGTAAAGACACGTCCGACCTCCTTCCACATACATCCCTATCTTTCTCTGGACTATAAGGGATCGAGTGACGCTAGAACGAGGAAAAATGGAAAGAGAACGATAAGTGGAAAGACGGAGGTGCCGTTGGCCAAGGGAAAACCGACCAAATGCTACAAATGTTTGGAGATAGGACACATCGCGCCGCAATGCAAGCGGGCATCGATGAAGAAAACATGTTATGTGTGCGGATCGACGGAACACTTGGCTAGAGAAACGAGGTCAATCTTCGACACCGGAGACGTCTAAGGAATTTGCACAGGCGACATCAATAAATATTGTGCAACTTGATGAGTTGCCAAAGCCGTATATGATTCCCGTAAAAATCACGGTCGAAAATGCGAACAGCAAATCGTATAAGTATGTTAGCGACGCGGTAATCGATTCCGGATAGCCTATTAGTCTGGTGCGAAGCAACGTAATTCCGAGAGAGGTGCGTTTGTAACGAGCGGTTTTTCGTGTACCGCGGAAACGTAATTATATGGATAGCCGTCGGATCCAGGTGGTGGAATCAATAATTCGGTAACGCGGAAATGTGTGTGCAATAAGTCTTTATTGTTGCCAATGTAAATGTACAAATGTGTTGTGTATGCGCGTGTATATGTGCGTGTATAATTGTATATGTACAAATGCGTTGTGTGGATGTGAATGTGTATGCGCGTGTATAAATGTATATGTACAGATGTGTCGAGTGTGTGTGTGTGTATAAATGTACCGATTATTTCCGGGCGCGATGCACTCGCCCGTTTCCCGGTATCAGCGCGTTATCGCTTTCTTGCGACTCGTCGGGCGTGTTTTTGTCGCGGTTTTTATGCACGGTTCGTAGCGCTCAGCTGTTCGGCTTTAATTCGGTCGGCTTTAATCTTATTTGATATTCGGCTCGTCTCTTAATAATTCCCAGATGGATTGCGGGTTTTTGGAAGGCGTCGCGACGCTAGCGAGCGTCGGAGGCGGCTCTCGTTCCACCTCGTGAAGGCGCGATGCCTGATAAGGATCTTGGTTCGGAGGCGATTTCACAGGCGCCGATATCAATCGGCGGAGGCAGCGTTCTCACTACCTTCTGGCCTTGTTATTCTCGCAAGGATTTCTCTGAGCTGCTTTGCTTGCCTTCTGACTAGCTTGGCGCTTGAGAGGATCGCAAGGATCTGTCTCGTTATGCCGTCGAGAGCCCGTTTTATACTCGGCTAATTACCCGCGCCGGCGTATTCGGTAATTACCCCCACCGAGCGGCGGTAAAAATCGGAGCGGTTCGGGTCCGCCCGGGGGAGTTCGGGGTGCCGAACGCGGGTTCTCAGCCGCCGGTAACGGCTCCCGACGGTAGTCTCTCAATAGTTGAGAGTCCCTGCCCGGTTGTTCTCTGAGCGTTAAAAAATGGGCGCACTGCGCCTCTGCCATTGCCCGACCGATGTTCGTCGGGCGGCAGCTTCCGGCCGGTGTTCGCCGGGAAACGATGCATTCGGGGGTGCATCGTTACATCACCCCCCCGCTAAATAACGCCTGAATTTTAGGCGTAGCCGGATCTTCGGGCCTATCTAATGCGCCGGTGGTAGCGCAGTTTGCCGTCGCGGCTAAAGCGCAGGATCCACTGCCCGTCTGCGGTGCGTGGGCGGTATCTACGCGATACGTGGACCGCGAAGTGCGGGACCTCGAACACCAGGCCCGGTTCGACCTGGACGCGAATCGGCGGTGCGGGAATCGGGCCCATCGGCATCAGCAGCTCTGGCTCTGGTTCTGCTGGTGTTGCTGCCGGCCGATTCTCTCGGGCCGGTGGCGGCGGTCGGCGCTCGTAGGGCCTTAGTTGACGGCGTCTCGGCGGCGGCGGAGGCGGTGTTGCCAGGATAGCGGCCTTCCTGGCGTTCTCCCGGTCGGACCGCTGGATCACGGTTCCGACCCGTGGTGGCCGGGACTTCTCCTCTGGTGGTCCCGGTGGTTCCGCTGGTACGGTCTCCGTGTCGGCCTCCTCGGCCAAGTATTCGTCTATCGCGGCTAAAATGTCGTCCGTTTCGCTTGACATGTTGCGGCTTTGTGACCGTGCTCAGGCTTGTCACTCTTTGTTTGTGGATCATTCGGCATCGTCATCGCTGTCGGTGGGGATGAGGTCGTCTTCTCCCGGATTGTTGATGTTTTGATTCTGCTCGATTGCTTTTAGATCTTGAACATGTACGTGACGTATCCACCTCCCCCTCTTGCTCCTCAGGTCCACGATCACGGGCGATATTAACCGTCTGACTTCGTACGGCCCGCTGAATTTTGGCGCGAGTTTTGCGTTGAAGGAGTCCGCTTTTTTTGACAGTGGATGCTCCTTTTTTAGCACCCATTCTCCTGGTAGCGGTTTCCATGGCCGGCGTCTTAGATCATAATATTTTCGCTGGCGTTGAAACGCCTGGGCCAGGTTGATGCGCACGAGCTCGTATGCTTCTTGCAGCTTCTGGTGCATCGCGTCGGGTGTTTCTGGCGTCGTGTTCCGCTCCTCGGTTTCGGCCGGCGCGGTGAGCTCTCTCCCATGGTTTAAGTAGGCTGGCGTGTATCCGGTTGCGTCATGTACGGCCGTATTGTACGCGAATTGCAACTCCGGCAAGTGCTCGTCCCAGGTGCGGTGGTCCTTGTCTACGTATTGGCTGATCATCGTCTTGATCGTGCGATTCGTACGTTCCACCGGGTTGCAATGTGGTGCGTACGCCGGAGTGGTTACGTGCTTGATCCCGCTCTCCGCCAAGCGTTCCTCCAGTTGTTTTGAGCGGAGTTGCGTGCCATTATCCGTAAGAATCGATCCTGGACGGCCGTGTTTCAGGATGACGTGGTTGGTGATCGCCTGTGTTACGGCATCGGCGGTGGCCCGACGAAGAGGCACGAACTCGGCCCACTTCGAAAATCTGTCCTGCATAGACAATAGCCACGTATGCCCTCTGCGAGACCGTGGTAATGGTCCCACCAGGTCGACTGTCACTTGTTCCCAGGGTCGCGTGATGTTGGTCGCGTGCATTTTCCCCGCTGGTCGGTGTTGGTTCGCCTTGTGTTTTGGCAAGCCTTGACATAATTTGCCGCCTCGCGGAACATTCCCGGCCAGTAATAATGTTCGGCCATTCTGGCTATGGTCTTGGCGATTCCCAAGTGTCCGGCGGTCGGGGCATCATGGGCCTTTTCGAGCACCCTTTTCCGGAGCGGTTGTGGAACGCAGACCTTCCATTGCTGCGCCTCCGGTGTCTCCTTGAAATCGAGGCTATGCAGCACATGTTTGTAGAGCCTCCCTTGCTCGATTCTGTATTCCGGTCTTGCGGTGGGATCCTCTTTTACCTCCTGGAGGATACGCTGGTACCAGCGACAGCGTGTAGTGCGGGCGGCACAGCTCTCGGGTTGGCGCGATAGTGCGTCCGCGATGCGATTCAGAGTCCCGCGGCGGTATTGGATCTCCATGTTATACTGCTGCAGTTCCAGTGCCCATCGCCCGAGACGTCCCGTGGGCGAGTCGATTTTTCGCAGCCACTTCAGGGCCTGGTGGTCTGTTACGACCGTGAAGTCGTATCCTTCCAGATAGTTGCGCATCCGGCGGATGCCCCATACGACGGCGAGACACTCCAGTTCCGTTGCGCTATAGTTTCTCTCGGCCGCGTTGAGTGTGCGACTCGCGTAGGCGATAACTCGGTCGCCTTCTTCGTAGCGTTGCGTTAATACGGCCCCGAGTCCGGTACTGCTGGCATCCGTTTGCAAACAAAAACGTCGCGTGAAATCCGGGCAAGCGAGAACGGGCGCGGAAATTAATCGCTCCTTGAGAGCGCGGAACGCGTTTGCCTCCTCGTCCCCCCATTTCCATCGGGCGTTTTTACGCGTTAGTTGTGTCAGCGGAGCGGCTATGGTTGAGAAGTTCTCGATAAACCGTCGGTACCATGACGCCATCCCGAGAAATTGGCGGATTTGTTTTATCGTCGTTGGCTCTGGCCAACCGGCCACGGCACTGACTTTCTCCGGGTCCGTCCTGATCCCGTCTCGTCCCACTACGTGCCCCAGATATTTTAATTGTTCGACGCAGAATTTACACTTTTCCGGGTTCAGTCGAAGACGTGCTTCCCGGAGTCGACGAAAGGTTTCGGCGAGCAGCTCGAAGTGTTCCGAGAACGTGCGGCTAACGACGATTATGTCGTCCAGGTACACGAAGACGTGCGGTTCGAGGTCAGGTCCGAGGACGGTATCTAATAGCCGTTGAAAAGTGGCGGGCGCCGAGTGCAGTCCGAACGGCATGACCCGGAAGTGGAAAAGCCCTTTTCCGGGCACCGTAAAGGCGGTAATTGGTCGGCTCTCCAGTGTGAGTGGTACTTGCCAATACCCGTTCTTAAGGTCGAGAGTCGATAGCGGGCCCCCCTTAACTTATCTAGGGTGGCGGTCACCTGGGGTAGCGGGTACGCGTCGCGGTGGGTCACCTCGTTTACGCGGCGGAAGTCGATACAAAAACGGGATTTGCCGTCTTTCTTCCGGACCACCACTATCGGTGAACTCCACGGACTATCGGAGGGTTCAATAACGCCTTGCTCCAGCATTTCTTCCACTTCGCGGTCGATTATGGCCTGCATGGCCGGATTCCGCGGCCGGTACCGCTGCTTGATGGATGTCGCGTCTTTCAAGCGGATTCTATGCTGGATTCTCCCGGTGGGTCCGCCGATCTCTCCGAACTTCCGGAGTTCCCCCTCTAAAAATTTCTGGAGCGCTCGGTGCTCCTCCGGTGTCTGGCTGGCCAGCCCCTTGGCGGCCCAGCACTGACCTCCCTCCCCGATAATGGACAGGGGCGGTGTCGGAGTCCTCAGCCTTAGTTTGGCCTGAGCGTCGATCCCGAGGAGGAGATCACTCTCCATCTCGGGCAGAATTGCGAAGGTGTGCGTGACCTTCTTGCCTTGTACGCAAAGGGGAATGACCACGGTCCCGGGGGCGTCCGCCGGCGTCCCGTCCACCAGCAGGATCTGTCCCCCTTCCCCTGTCTGTTCGGTTACTCCTTCCCGTCGGAGTACGTCCACGGTGTGGCGGTTTATGAGGGAGACTTCCGACCCGGAGTCGATCAGGGCGTCGAACCGCCGTCCCTTGATGGTCACGTATATATGCGGTCGGGGAAGAAACCTTACGCGGAATTTCGGGCGGGAGTCGCGACCGTAAGATCCCCCGCCCCTGATTCGTTTCCCGGACGCGGATGACATTCGGAAGTCAACACGCCGTCCTTGCCGCACTGGGAGCAGAACTTTAAAGCCGGGCGCCGGCACTGGGCCCGCGTGTGCCCCCGCTGCTTACAGCGCCAGCAGCATTCGCGCTTGTTATACGCGGCGGCGACGGTCGGGGTCGGTTTCTCGCGCTTCTTCATCTCCCGTTTCTCCCGCTCTATATCTTCAAATTCTTTCGCCCGGGCCTGCAATTCGGCGATACTCCGAATATCGTCCACGCGAACATACGTCTTATAATCGGGATGCATATTCTCGTATATTAATTCGAGCTGCTCTTCGCGCGAAAACCCTCCGGCCCGACGCATCAGTGTCATCATTACCGTGGAGTAGCGTGTAAATTCCTCGCCGCTCGCCTGATGGCGACCCATGATTTCTCGGCGCAACGAGGCCGCGTATCGCCGTGGAAAAAATTGTAGATGAAATGCGCGCTCAAAGTCGTTCCACGTCCGCCAATCCTCGCGGTGGTTCCGGTACCACAACAGCGTATCACCCTTTAACACCTCGGGCAACCCCTTTAGCATCTGGGGCCCCGAGATCCCATATCCCTGAGTTCGCGGAGTCGCTCTAGGAACGCGGCAGGGTCTCGACCATCGAAATGGCAACCCCACTTCCGGATCTGATTAATTGTCTTCGCGTCCGTGGCCGGAGCTTCCACGGCATGCTCATGTTGGTTGGGAGTGGTCACCGTAATGCACGGAGCCGGCCCCGCGCTTGCCTCCCCCATCGGTGGTTCGAACTCGTCCGGATTATCATCGACAAACGTACTCATTCGGCGACGGAGCTCGTCCAGCAGTCCGGAGTCATCGAGGTCGTATGACCGCAGCATGGCCGCCAGCTGGGCCTTCGGCAGGGCGTAAATCCACCCCTTCATTCTCACGCGCCTCCCTACGCACACACACACCTGCACGGTTTTCTATTTAAACGGTCCCTGTTCGGGCGCCAATGTAACGAGCGGTTTTTCGTGTACCGCGGAAACGTAATTATATGGATAGCCGTCGGATCCAGGTGGTGGAATCAATAATTCGGTAACGCGGAAATGTGTGTGCAATAAGTCTTTATTGTTGCCAATGTAAATGTACAAATGTGTTGTGTATGCGCGTGTATATGTGCGTGTATAATTGTATATGTACAGATGCGTTGTGTGGATGTGAATGTGTATGCGCGTGTATAAATGTATATGTACAGATGTGTCGAGTGTGTGTGTGTGTATAAATGTACCGATTATTTCCGGGCGCGATGCACTCGCCCGTTTCCCGGTATCAGCGCGTTATCGCTTTCTTGCGACTCGTCGGGCGTGTTTTTGTCGCGGTTTTTATGCACGGTTCGTAGCGCTCAGCTGTTCGGCTTTAATTCGGTCGGCTTTAATCTTATTTGATATTCGGCTCGTCTCTTAATAATTCCCAGATGGATTGCGGGTTTTTGGAAGGCGTCGCGACGCTAGCGAGCGTCGGAGGCGGCTCTCGTTCCACCTCGTGAAGGCGCGATGCCTGATAAGGATCTTGGTTCGGAGGCGATTTCACAGGCGCCGATATCAATCGGCGGAGACAGCGTTCTCACTACCTTCTGGCCTTGTTATTCTCGCAAGGATTTCTCTGAGCTGCTTTGCTTGCCTTCTGACTAGCTTGGCGCTTGAGAGGATCGCAAGGATCTGTCTCGTTATGCCGTCGAGAGCCCGTTTTATACTCGGCTAATTACCCGCGCCGGCGTATTCGGTAATTACCCCCACCGAGCGGCGGTAAAAATCGGAGCGGTTCGGGTCCGCCCGGGGGAGTTCGGGGTGCCGAACGCGGGTTCTCAGCCGCCGGTAACGGCTCCCGACGGTAGTCTCTCAATAGTTGAGAGTCCCTGCCCGGTTGTTCTCTGAGCGTTAAAAAATGGGCGCACTGCGTCTCTGCCATTGCCCGACCGATGTTCGTCGGGCGGCAGCTTCCGGCCGGTGTTCGCCGGGAAACGATGCATTCGGGGGTGCATCGTTACACGTTTATTAAAGAAAGAAAATGTCAGCCAGTTTTTCGGGCCTAAATGATCTTTCGGAGAGAGCGATTATTCGATCGAGTTGTTTACCGTATGCGAGTCCAATCGTTCTAACAAGAAAAAAAGACGGTAATTACCGATTGTGTGTCGATTATCGCGAGTTAAATAAGATCACCATACGTGATAATTTTCCAACCGAACTGATTGACGATAATATCGATCGCTTACAAGACAAAAGATACTTTACGATTTTAGATTTAAAGAACGGATTTCATCATGTAAGAATGCACAAAGCATCTACGAAATATACTTCGTTCGTGACGCCGTTAAGGCAATTCGAATATTTGCGTATGCCCTTTGGTCTAACAAACGCGCCGCGTGTTTTTCAGCGTTTTGTACATACCGTATTCGAGCCATTAATCCGAGAGAACAAAATATTGATTTATCTCGATGACTTGTTGATCGCAACAAAGGACATGGATGAACACATTGAAATCTTATCTAGAGTCTTTGAGGTAGCAGGTAAACATCACTTACAATTTCGGCTGGATAAATGTTATTTCGTTCAAACAGAAATAAAATATTTAGGATATTGCGTTAATGCGTATGGTATTCGACCGAGCGATGAGAACATCAAACATCTATTCTTAATTACTCAATACCGCGTAATGTAAAAGATGTACAAAGATTTATTGGATTGGCGAGTTATTTTCGTCGATTTATTCGAAACTTCTCGGTATTGGCAAAGCCATTATATGGGGTGATAAGAAGAAACGCTACTTTCAAATTCGAGTCCGTTGGGAATTCCGCGTTTGAGACACTCAAGCGATATTTAGCTAATAGACCAGTACTTGCGATTTATTCACCACAAGCAGAAACAGAATTACATTGCGATGCAAGCGCTAGCGATTTTGGCGATATTCTATTGCAAAAACAAGCCGATAACACTTGGCGTCCGATCTCATTTTGGAGTCAACGAACAACGCCTGCCGAGTCGCGGTACCATAGCTTTGAATTAGAGTGTCTTGCTGTTGTATATGCGCTGAAAAGATTCCACATATATCTTGCGGGATAAAAATTTAAAATTATTACAGATTGCGATAGCTTTCGTCTGACTTTGAATAAAAGAGACGTGAATCTTCGAATTTCATGTTGGATTCTATTTTTGCAAAATTATGATTATGAAATTGTCTATCGTCCAGGCAAGCGGATGAATCATGTTGACACGCTTAGCCGATACCACAGTATACTTGTTCTCGAGGGCAACATTGGAAAGAACTCTGTCCGTTTATCAGGATCGCGATGAAGAAATTTTAAAGATCCGCAACGAGCTTGAGAATGACGAAGTCAAATATTATGAATTACGAGACTGGCTTGTGTATAGGAAGGATAAAAATAAAAAGCTGCTTTTTATGTCCCCCGCTCTATGGAATCAAATGTGATTCAGACATGCCATGACGATCTCGGTCATGTAGGAATTGATAAAGTAATCGAAAATATTACACGAGTCTACTGGTTCCCTCGTATGCGTGAGAAAGTGCGAGAGTACATTGTTAACTGTGTTAAATGTATAGAGTTTTCTCCGCCGAGTGGAAAAGCAAAAGGCTATTTGCATAATATACCGAAGAAAGGTTTACCGTTTGCGATTATACACGTTGATTATGTGGGCCCGTTAGAGAAAACTGGGAAAGGTCACCAGTATTTATTTGTAATCGTTGACGCGTTCACTAAATCTACTAGATTATATCCGTGCAAGTCGACCACAACCGAGGAAGTTATAAAACATCTCAGCGATTATTTCCGGATATATAGTAGGTCTAAGCGTTTGATTTCTAACAGAGGAACCTGTTTCACGTCCGATGCATTTAAAGAGTATTTGAAATCCGAAATGACCGAGTACGTCTTGGTAGCGGTGGGTACGCCGAGAGCGAATAGACAGGTTGAACGATTTAACCGAATGATAATTCCGATACTGGCAAAGCTCAGCGAGATACCTTCGAAATGGGAACCTTCGCGTTTTGGATCAGATAGTTTTCTATAAACAATACTGTTTACAGTGCGATGGACGAAACATCGGCCCGCTTATTGTTTGGTCTCGAGCAACGACGAAAACGGAACGATGTGTTACGCGATTTAATTCAGCAAGATTGTAACGTAGTACGTGATTTTGACTCACTTAGAAATAATGCTCAAGCGAAAATAGACGAAGTGCAACGCAAGGGCGCTGAACGATATAATTTAAGACGGAGAGCCGCGCGCAAGTATAAGGTTGGCGACTATGTTGAGATTCGTAATATTGAAACAACGACTGGAATTAATGAGAAGTTGGTGCCGAAGTTTAAAGGTCCATATGTTGTAAAGAAAGCGTTAGATCGCGATCGTTATGTTCGGCAACAGCCGATATCGACGAATTTCAATTGACCCAGTGGCCGTACGGGCATATTGGCGCCAGATCAGATGCGTCCTTATATGCGTACATAAATGTAATATTTAATGATTTTATTTTAATTATTCATTATTTATAAATTGTGTGTGCGATGAACGTTGATTTTAGTTTTATGTTTGACCGGGACGGCCAAAAGTCAGGCTAGCCGAACTGTAAGCGATAATGGAAATGCGAGAGAGTTGACGAGATATAATGTCATTGTATTGACCGTTTGTTTTGATCGAGGGCCCCTTGTCTCGTCTTGAGACAGGGGTAGCCCGCTAAGACCGAACAGAAGACGTGGCATTCGCATTTCGCATCTAGACAAGTAACGAACATTTATTCCGCGCGATAATAGCTCGTGATTCTAAGATCGATCCAACGGATTCACATTTCAGCGATTACAATAGATACAATTTGAAGAATGTTAAATAAATGATTTTTTACTCCCGACTGCTGCCAACCTACAATTGGCAAAAGGCAGAAGGAGTATGCATTTCACCGAGCTCGGATCGATTCTGGCCGCTATTCTTGATAACATAGTTCGGTATCATCTTTTGCAGATCAGTTTTTTATTAACCAAGGATGGTTTATTTATTAGACAGATTTTCTATCTCGATATTTAGTAGCTCTGTTCCGTTATATAAATTATCCTTAACACAAAGAAATGCTAACTTTCTAAATTAATTTCATAAAATAAAATCTACATTAGTATAAATCTTACTATATATCAATAAATATTATTATAAATATCTAGAAAAATAAAGAAATTTTAAAAATTGTTACTTTCAGAAATAATTATATATATATATATATATATATATATATATATATATATACAGGGTGGCCCATTTTAATCCATCCAGTCGAATATCTCGAAAACCAAGTCCGGGAGAGAAAAATGTGTCAGACAAAAGTTGTTCGGTTTCGAGGGGGCCATAAGATAGTACCATTGGTTTGACCTTGAAGAGTCATTTGAAGGTCACGTGAAGGTCACTTCAATTTTTTTAAATGGAACACCCTATATATTTTTGCACATTCTTGTAGCTTATCTCGAGAGCTTTCCAAAACACTATAATTAAGTACCTTTTCGTTAAGTACTTTTTGAGTTATGAGGCTTGAAATAATTTCTTAATTTTACATAAACCGTAAAATATCTTGTAAAATATTCATTTTTCGATTATCTTACCTTAATACTTTTACGTACAAAATAATGAGAGTAATCAATTGGTGTAAAGAAAACATACAGTTGTTTTTAAGAAAAAATATGGAATTGTTAATTGCAAATTACATATTTTTTCTTAAAAACAACTATGTGTTTTCTTTACACCAATTGATTCCTCTCATTATTTTGTACATAAAAGTATTAAGGTAAAATAATCGAAAAATGAATATTTTACAAAATATTTTACGGTTTATGTAAAATTAAGAAATTATTTCAAGCCTCATAACTCAAAAAGTACTTAACGAAAAGGTACTTCATTATAGTGTTTTGGAAAGCTCTCGAGATAAGCTACAAGAATATGCGAAAATATATAGGGTATTCCATTTTAAAAAATTGAATTGACCTTCACGTGACCTTCAAATGACTCTTCAAGGTCAAACCAATGGTACCATCTTATGGCCCCCTCGAAACCAAACAACTTTTGTCTGAAATATTTTTCTCTCCCGGGCTTGGTTTTCGAGATATTCGACTGGATGTATTAAAATGGGCCACCCTGTATATACAGGGTGAGCCATTTTAATTAACGCATGCAATTATTTCGGAAACAAAGCATTTTAGAGAAAAATGTTTCAGACAAAAGTTTTATGGTTTCGAGGGGGCCATAAGATGGTATCATTGGTTTGACCTTGAAGAGTTATTTGAAGGTCACATGAAGGTCACTTTCAATTTCTTAAATGGAACCTACTATTTGTCATTGCATATTCTTATAGCTTATCTCGAGAGCTTTCCAAAACACTATAATTAAGTACCTTTTCGTTAAGTACTTTTTGAGTTATGAGGCTTGAAATAATTTCTTAATTTTACATAAACCGTAAAAAATATCTTGTAAAATATTCATTTTTCGATTATCTTATCTTAATACTTTTACGTACAAAATAATGAGAGGAATCAATTGGTGTAAAGAAAACATATAGTTGTTTTTAAGAAAAAATATGGAATTGTTAATTGCAAATTATATATTTTTTCTTCAAAACAACTATGTGTTTTCTTTACTCCAGTTGATTCCTCTCATTATTTTGTACGTAAAAGTATTAAGGTAAGATAATCGAGAAATGAATATTTTACAAGATATTTTACGGTTTATGTAAAATTAAGAAATTATTTCAAGCCTCATAACTCAAAAAGTACTTAACGAAAAGGTACTTAATTATAGTGTTTTGGAAAGCTCTCGAGAAAAGCTACAAGAATGTGCAATGACAAATAGTAGGTTCCATTTAAGAAATTGAAGGTGATCTTCATGTGACCTTCAAATAACTCTTCAAGGTCAAACCAATGATACCATCTTATGGCCCCCTCGAAACCATAAAACTTTTGTCTGAAATATTTTTCTCTAAAATGCTTTGTTTCCGAAATAATTGCGTGCGTTAATTAAAATGGCTCACCCTGTATATAATTATATATATATATATATATATATATATATATATATATATATATATATATATATATATATATAGTATATCTCTTTCTCTCTCTCTCTCTCTCTCTCTCTCTCTCTCTCTCTCTCTCTATATATATATATATATATATATATATATATATATATATATATATATATATATATATATATATATATATAGAGAGAGAGAGAGAGAGAGAGAGAGAGAAAGAGATATACTATATATATAAAATATATATATATATACTATATACTATATATACTATATATATATATATATATATATATAAAATCTCTAACAAAATATATATATATATATATATATTTTGTTAGAGATTTTTTTAATTAGGGTTGTAAGATGGGAAATTATATTAATAATTTATTTAATAATTATTTATTTTTTTAATAGGACGGTAAAACTAGACAATTGCGACCTATACAATTTGGCCGAAAAAAATAGCTATTTCATATATATTTTTGCTTCCTGAAAACGAATATGAAAGTTAAAAATAGCGGTCGAAACCGGAAGTACTTCAAAATTGTAAAAAACGATGAAGAAAACAGGTTTTTGAGGTATATCTCCTTAAATATTGATTGTAGAGAGAAAAGTTCTCCACAAAAGTTGAAGGTCTTGAAAAATTCTACAAAACAGGTTTTATACATTTTTTTCGTAAATTCATTATTTGTCTGTTATGTTATGTTTTGTTATGAACCGCGCGCCTAGTAGTGTACATGAGCGCCGCGCCGTGTTGTTTTCGTGTTGTTATGATACAGAAATCGGTAACTCTATACAATTCGGGCCTCTGCCCCGATGACTTTGATCTTCATATATGTTGTCAAGGGCATCATTCTAAGTAACTTTTGCTTATAAAATAATTGGAGGTCGCTGCTTATTAAAAAGTTGTTAACAAATGAAGTTAATGATATAAATGATGTGAAACGAGGTGTATATTTGCAAAATTTCACATAGGTTTGCGACTTTCCACATGAAGCAAGGTTCACCTTGCCTACCGGCGGGGTGGTTGCGGGAGGGAGGCCGAAGGCCCCCCTTGCACCCCCCGCGTGTGTGTGTGTGTGTGTGTGTGTGTATGTATGTACGCATACATTTCTGATATTTTTTAATTGTATTAAATTTATATAGAATTTAATACAATTTAATTAAATTACAATTAAATTAAAAATTATCAGAAATGTATGTGTACATACACACACACACACACACACACGCGGGGGGTGCAAAGGGGGCCTTTGGCCCCCCTCCCGCAACTACCCCGCCGGTAGGCAAGGTGGACCTTGCTTCACGTGGAAAGTCGCAAACCTATGTGAAATTTTGCAAATATACACGTCGTTTCACATTATTTATATCATTAACTTCATTTGTTTATAACTTTTTAATAAACAACGAGCGACGGCTAAAACCTTTTGCATGTTACTCAGGACAGTGACCTTGATAACATATGTCAAGGTGAAGCTCGACGGAGGTGAGTCCCCTAATATCAACCTTTACCCTTAGAATGATACTCTTGGCAAAATATATGAAGATCAAAGTCATCGGGGCGGAGGCCCGAATTATATACAATTACCTAATTTTTTTATATAACAGCCAAAATAATGGACTTACGTAAAAAATGCTTATAACATTTTTGTAAAGTTTTTTAATAGCCTCATTTTTCGTTAATAACTTTTTTGTCCAAAATCGATATTTTCGAAGATATTTAGCGAAATCTTTTGAAACTTTGAGATGGAGGTAGGGACTAAACTATTCGAGTCCGTCTATTATATACAGGGTGACCCATTTTAACTTAGGCAGCCAAATAACTCGAAAAATAAGCAAGATAGAGAAATATGTTTTAGACAAAAGTTGTATGGTTTCGAGGGGGCCATAAGATGGTATCATTGGTTTGACCTTGAAGAGTCATTTGAAGGTCACGTTAAGGTCACTTCAATTTTTTTAAATGGAACATCCTATATATTTTTGTACATTTTTGTAGCTCATCTCGAGAGCTTTCCAAAACACTATAATTAAGTACATTTTCGTTAAGTACTTTTTGAGTTATGAGGCTTGAAATAATTTCTTAATTTTACATAAACCGTAAAATATCTTGTAAAATATTCATTTTTCGATTACCTTACCTTAATAGTTTTATGTACAAAATAATGAGAGGAATCAATTGGTGTAAAGAAAACACATAGTTGTTTCGAAGAAAAAATATGTAATTTGCAATTAACAATTCCATATTTTTTCTTAAAAACAACTATGTGTTTTCTTTACACCAATTGATTCCTCTCATTATTTTGTACATAAAAGTATTAAGGTAAGATAATCGAAAAATGAATATTTTACAAGATATTTTACGGTTTATGTAAAATTAAGAAATTATTTCAAGCATCATAACTCAAAAAATACTTAACGGAAAGGTACTTAATTATAGTGTTTTGGAAAGCTCTCGAAATAAGCTACAAGAATGTACAAAAATATATAGGGTATTCCATTTAAAAAAATTGAAGTGACCTTCACGTGACCTTCAAATGACTCTTCAAGGTCAAACCAATGATACCATCTTATGGCCCCCTCGAAACCATACAACTTTTGTCTAAAACATTTTTCTCTATCTTGCTTATTTTTCGAGTTATTTGGCTGCCTAAGTTAAAATGGGTCACCCTGTATATACATAAAATTACTCGGGAAGGTGTCTTTGACAACATATGTCAAGGTCATCGGCGTATAGGCCGCAATTGTCTAGTTTTACCAATAGGGCTTATTCGTTATGTTTATATTCATATATTCAGCATGGTATAATTTATGTAGAGAGGAAAAAATTATATTTAATTTATTTAAAAGTGTTACGTCCAGACCCTTGAAAGGTCGGGCCATCTAGAAGGACGCAACCTACTTATCCGGTGACACACTTTGCGGGCGTGTGTACAGATCAATTCGAGCGCACTGTCAGGGGCCTGGCACAGGTCAGTGACCAGAATGGTCCCTTTAACTCTGTTAGTGTCCTAGGCCGTTACGCTCGTTAGTCCCTTTTCGGTAAGAGAATCGAATCTCTTCTACTCGGGACGGGACCCTGTGCGATTTCGGTCTTGGGAGAATGAGAGCGGGTAGAAAGAAAATATAAATTTTTCCATAAATTATAGTTTATTCAATGATTAACTGGTTGAGAAAGGAAACATATTTACAGACTTATATCATTTTTTCTATGGTAAAATATAATTAAAGTTTTGTGTGTTGTATGTGTGTGTGTGTGTGTGTGGAATTTCGCGGGTGTTACATAGGTTCGGGGGTCGTCAGCCAGAATAAATAGTGGGAAACCTAACCTTAAGCGATTAATCCTGGCTGGATTATTACAAATTTATTTTTTATTTCAAATTTTCTATCTAAACATGTGTATTATAAAACTAAAGGGGATAGGACAAAGGGTCAAGGATTGTCAAATTGGATGGTGGACGGAGGGAATTTCTTCCACAGGGCTTGAATAGGAACTCCTAATGGAAGGTGGGAGCCAGGGAGATACCAAGGAATTATAGCATTGGAAGGGGCAGTAGTTAGATAGTGAAGGAACCGGACCCACACAAGACCGGGACCCACGCGGAAAGATCTTTCGGGAATGGGGAAATCGAGGAGGGGGAACTGAGATAAGAAATAACTTAAAGGGTGATGATGGGGAGGTTCAGGAGTTTCAGGACGATTAGGATGTTCCGACGGGGAATCGGGAGGGAAGTCGAAGTCGTGGGAATCTTCTTCAAGGTCGGGAAGATCTCTCGCGAAATCTTCTAGAGCCTCGCCGAATTCAGAAGACTCTGAGGGGGTGGAAGGGTAAGGAGGGTCTGAATCAAGGGTGATGACAGGTATGGGGGAAGGAGAGGGAGATCCTAAGGAGGATGCGGGAGAATGCAAAGGAGAGGGTTCAAAAACAAGGGTAGAGGGAGTAGCTGGGGAAGGAGAAAGTTCCGGTGGAGTCGGGGTAGGAGATCTGGGGCAAATAACGGCGCGGGGCCCGGAACAAGTGTACCGGGGCAGTCGAGGAATGCCCTGGGGAGGAGATAGGGGAATAATTCGGTGCAAGGACTGAGGGAGGTTGGTTAGGTTAGTGTGTGCTAGTGTCTTTTGATGAGTTATTAATGCCTATACTGGTGGTTGAATGATTTGTTGGACCGCCGATAATGGACTCTGATATAGATTGAGCCAACCTTTCTTTTAACCGTCTGTTCTGGCGATTCCGCCAACGCTTTACGTTTGATCGCGAATTGCGAGGCGCTACTAATAAAATTGAAGGTACGCGATTTAGATACAGTAATTATTAATGAAGACAGATGATCGATCAGGTCTCTATCAAGAAACGATCTTTAAGGTTTATTTATCGTTCAATCCTTTCATTTGAAATATATCCGATCACGATTTGAAGAAATAATTATATATATATATATTTATATTGAGAAAAAAAATTAAAGGAAACTAATGGGATAGATTGCTTTAAAGAATCTTTGGAGAGTGGGAAAGTATTCGCGAATTCCAATTCTGAAATCTAGAACGAATGGATAAGAGGAATATTCGTGAATTCCAATTCTGAAATCCAGAACGAATGGATAAGAATCTTGATTGATTTATTCGCGAATTCCAATGCTAAAATCCAGAACGAATAAATAAGAGGAATATTCGTGAATTCCAATTCTGAAATCCAGAACGAATGGATAAGAATCTTGATTGATTTATTCGTGAATTCCAATGCTGAAATCCAGAACGAATAAATAAGAGGAATATTCGTGAATTCCAATTCTGAAATCCAGAACGAATGAATAAGAATCTTGATTGATTTATTCGCGAATTCCAATGCTGAAATCCAGAACGAATAAATAAGAGGAATATTCGTGAATTCCAATTCTGAAATCCAGAACGAATGGATAAGAGTTATATGGAGAGGGGAATTGAACTGTTATCGATAAATTACTATTGATGGTTACTATGGAATTCTAACTGATCGAGAGTATTATTGATTAAACTCTTATTACTTTAAAGATCTGTAACTCAAACTCTTTAATTACCTAAAGATCGTTTCGCAATCGCCAATCGAATGGGAAGGAGAAATAAGTACTGAGAGAGGATTTAAACTTACTACTTATAGTGAGCGTTGAAGTGCGTAAACAAATTCAACCCGGGCCGGAGCTGGAGGCGCAGGTGTCTGATTGCTGGCTAGTGATGAGGAAGGGCTCGGTTGGTCCGCCTTGTACACTCCACTCACTTCACTTTACTTATTGTGAGACTTAGCAGGATGTGGAGAGTTTATTCATTGATAAATATTAGAGGTCACACTTTTAGAAAAGATAATTTTTTTCTTCCCCTTTTTTTATCGTATATGAACTGCCGGAAGAGTGTAACCGCCGTAAGAAATTTTACTAGTAAGACTGTGAGTTCCCTTCCGTGGTACGCCACCTTGTCGTGGTGGAAGGGCTCGGGTGATCCAACGATCCGCTGTGGTAGTACCGAGGGTTCAACCCTCGGGAGGGCCGGCGGGGAGGCTCACTCGCTAAGAGCGTACCAGGGCACCCGGCTTTGCCCAGGGGACAGTCTGTCCCCAAAGGGTCACTGAGACCCAATGTCGGTAGGGGAAGAAGGGCTTGCCCGGGCTGCCAGCCTGGGTCGCACCGGGCCACTCGGACGTTTCCGAGCTCGGGTCGGTGCGACGGAGGAAGCAGCGGCTGGGTGTCCCTGGGGGGAAGTCTTCCCCCCCAACGGGTCCCACGCCGCTGCCAGCCGCCAGAGCCGCTCGGACGTATTCCGAGGTCGGGGTCTGACGACGGGTGTAGTGTACCCGGTGGTTGCCGTGACCGTTTCCCCTTCCGAAACGGCAACCACCGGGACGGCGCATTTCCCCGGGTCTAGAGGACTCGGGGAGGGCTTTAAGCCGGCCGCCACGACGGGTAAGGCGAGGTAGGGGAGCGGCTGCCTCGTCCCAACCGTCCGTGGGGCTCCCCGGGTGGCGCCACCCCCATCGGTATCCGTGAGATCGGAGGCACGGAACCCCCGAAAGCCCATGGGGAGTCAAACCCTTATGGGTGAGTAAGGGGCTGGGACCCAGTGCCGGCGCTGCCTTAGGCCGCCGGCCCGAGGTGTATCTCGTCCTCCTGGGGGAACTCAGGGCTCCCCGCCGAGTTTACTCGGCGGGGGTGAAGGTATATCCGGACGAGGGAGCCGATGGGGGATAGTGGGATCGAATGAAAATGACCACTAATAATACACCAAACCGAAATAAAAAAGAGATGAGCGGGAAGGAGGTGTTCGAGGGGGATGGACTTGGGTCCCAAGTCTGCCCCACCTCGCACCCGCGGCTGACGAGATCGGCCGGCAAGGCGATTGCGGCTAGAAGCCGTACTCGGGGCAGGGAGGTTCCTTACGTGAAACCCTCTGCCCTGGTCGCCGAGAAAGCCGTCGTCACCGGTGAGCCACGTGTCCGTTTGGAACGGATGGAGGTGGCTCACTTTGAGGTGGAGAAAACGAGCTCCATTTTCATACTGACGGCACGAGAGGGGAGAGAGTCTTCCAATAGGGAGGCAACAACTTCCCAGCCCGAGTTGAGCGGGCTGGAAACTCCTCTCCCCCCCGCTGAGGGAGAGACCCGGGACGAGGATGCGGTGAGGGACACGTCCCCCGCACCAACCGTCATCATGGACGTCACGGGCTCGCAAGAGGGGATCGCGGACATCAGCGATGACCTCTCCGACTGCAGTGACGTTGATGTAGGGGTTCGGGAAATCTTGGACGACGTCACTGGAGTGGCCGTGAAGAGAGCCTGAGGACGTCCCACAACCACGGGCGAGCACAAGAGGAAGCTCGAACGAAAGGAAGAACTGGCCCGGACGCAGAAGGAGGAGGAGAAGACGAGAAGGGCGGAGATAGCCCTCAGCTCCTCCCTTCAGAAAGGAAGGAAATGGACCAGGCTGCAAAAGGCCGAGGAGGAGCTCGAGGATGAATTATCCAGAGCTCCTACCCGGGACATAGCCTCGAGACTGGTGGAGCAGTCCGTTAAAATCTTTAAGATAGCGGACTGCTCCAATAGCATGAAAGGCAGCCTGGTCGAAGAGCTGCAGGACACCGCGGTTCTCCTCCGGGCAGCCACAAATATTATGGCCACTAGAGTCAGGGAAGTATGCGGGAGGCTAAACAATGAGGTGCTCCTTGAAACCATCAGGGAGCTCAAGGCCGAAAACACCTGGCTTAGAGGGGAGATGGAATCCATCAAAAACCGTCTCCCCCCTCCGATCGTTTCCAGCCCCCCGCCGGTTAGCACCCGGAAGAACCGCACCGCCGTCAAGAGGAGGAGGAAGATGGTCGAGTCAACGGACTCGGAAGGGGAAGCAAAGGGAAAACCCCCTCCTACCCTGACGAGCATGGTGGATTTTCCCCTTTTCCCCTCCAAACCCCCACCACAAAGGGAGAGGAGGAAGAGAGGGGAGCAGAAAGGATGGGAGGCCCCCCCACCAAGGGAAAGGTACACCGTTAAAACGGGCTTGACCCTAAAGGGGGTGGACCCGTATCCACCCGGCCTCGGAAAGGAAAAGAGGGCCGAGCATGACGCGCTAATGTCGGCCCTCACGCCAGTTCTGGAGAGCATGAGCATCCAGGGCGACAAGGAAGGTCCGGAGTATAAGACACTGTGGACGCAGTTGAACTCCCTCAAGAGTCAGCTGTGTTCACTCAGGGGGAGGATTACACTCCCCCCCCCGATGCCCAAGGACCCGGCGACTTATGGCTTCGGCCCGAGTTCCTTCCCGGCTCAGCCAATAACCGCTCCAGCTAAACCCGTCTCCCTCACAGTGGAGCAATATGTGTCCCACTCCGTCATGGATAAGGAGGCGAAAGCCTTCAGATCTCGGAGGGGAAACACGCGGCTCCAGAGGGAAGCGGGGCCCCCGCTGCCCTCCACCACTCCGATGGAAGTGGAGGTGCAGGCGGGAGGCAAAAGGAAGAAAAAGAAGGGAGGCAAATCCGCTCCCCCTCAATCTGGCCCAGCAAACCCACCCAAGGAAAGAGGGGAGCCGGAGCTCCCTCAACCCGCCAAGAATGGACAGGGGCCGGGGAAGAGGGTAGGAGTAGCCCCCCCTCCTAAGGGAGGAAAGACAACGGCTGTCGTCAAATCTACTCCAGTGCCCCCTGCCAAGGGGAGCGGTGAGTGGACGACAGTCGTAAGGAAGGGAGTTGTTAAGGGGAAGGCTCGGGCCGAGGTGGTACGCGCCGTAGACGCCCCCGCTCCGACCAGGCCCAAAGAGGCTGGGAAGCCTCCCCGGGCACGAGACCAACCTCCTGCTCCCCCTAAAAAGGGTGGAAGAAAAGGGAAGAAGAGGCGATCGCCGCGTACTGCGGCGATCGTCATAACGTGTCCCGAGGAGCGTTATAAGGAGGTCCTCAGGCTGGCGATGGATCAGGTCGATCCAACCAGCCTAGGGATCGAAGGTATGACGGCTCGTAGAGCCGTCACGGGGGCCCAAATATTTGAGGTGGGGGGCCCTCAACGGGACGAAAAGACCGACTTGCTGGCCAAGCGAGTCGGCGAGGCCCTTGCCGGGGTAGAGGGAGTACGCGTGTCGCGCCCCTCTCCCACTGCGGAGATCCGGATAAGGAATCTTTGCGATGCAGTGGAGGAGGGGGATCTGACAAAGGCCATAGCCTCTGCCGGCAACTGTGCCTCTGATCTGGTCAAGGTAGGGCCGATCAGGGCGACCGGCAGGGGACTAAGTACGGCCTGGGCGAGGTGCCCCTTAGCGGCTGCAAATGCGCTGACGGCCGCCAGGAGGCTGAAGGTCGGATGGACCTTCGCCCGCGTGGAGGCACTGGAGGTGAGGCCCCTCCAGTGCTTCAAATGCCTCGGTAAGGGCCACGTGAGAGCGCAGTGCCCGAGCGACGTTGACCGGAGTACGCAATGTTACAGGTGCGGACAGCCCGGTCACGTCGCGAGGGACTGTGCTCGACCACAGCAGTGCCCAGTGTGTGCGGACATGGGTCTGCCGGCCACACACAGGGCTGGTTCGAGAGGGTGTAATGCCCCCAAAAAGGTCAAGGGGGGAGCGGGCAAAGCCCAGATGGGTAAGCCCGCCACCCCCCGCAAGGGGGAGAAACATCCTCCCCTCCTTGCACCAGTGAAGGTGGCGGCAGTAGCCGCAGTCTCCATCCCCTCCGTAAGGGTGGAACGTATGGAGACGGAGCAACTCCTGCGCAAGGAGGAGGAAAAAAGGGGCACGATGGAAATGCCCGAGGATTGCTCTCCACTAATAAAAGTGGAGGGCACCCCCATGGAGGTGGCAACGGAGGAGCCGTGTGATCAAAAATAAATGGTCACACGGATCCTCCAGGCCAACCTAAACCACGCCCGTCAGGCGCAACATCTCATGATGCAATGCCTGGCAGAGCGTGGTTTGGGATTGGCGATCGTCGCCGAGCCATACCAGATCCCCGAGGATAACCCGAACTGGGTCGGGGATACCGGCGGCAAGGCGGCGATCGTGAGGGCGGCGGTAGATCTCTCCCCTCCTCTCCAGACCATCGGGAGAGAAGCGGGTTACATCGCAGCGAGCTGGGGGCCTTATTACGTAATATCGTGCTATGCCCTCCCCGAGTTGGGATTCCGGCGAATACGATACGTTCCTGGAGCGCGTGGGGGTGATCGTTGACGACATTCGTCACGACACCGCTGGCGCTCTCGTCATAGTGGCCGGGGACTTCAATGCGAGGTCTCCGGCCTGGGGCGACACCCGCCGGAATCCCAGGGGGCAACCCCTGGAGGATTGGATGGGCGGACACGGCCTCAGTTTGTTAAACGTGGGCCGTGTCAGCACCTGTGTGCGGCCGCAAGGGGAGTCAGTCATCGATGTCACGATGGCCTCCCCGAGCGCCGCGCACAAAGTTAGCAGCTGGCGCGTGGTCGATGATCTGAGAGGGGAAACCCTCTCGGATCATTGATACATAGAGATTGTATTGGGGACCGCGTGCCAGCAGGTGCGACGCCCGACCTCCGGGGATGAGAAGCGCTGGGCCCTCACCAAGCTGGATGGAGAGAAATTGGAGACCGCCCTCATGGCCACCTCATGGGGACTAAGGGACGAAGAGGGGGAGTGGGACATCCACCAAGAGGTGGAATGGTTGCGGGGCAATATGCATCGCATATGCGATGAGTCGATGCCCCGCACCAAGTCCCACCCCCCCAGAAGGGCCACGTACTGGTGGACCGACGAGCTGGCGGAACTTCGCCGCTCGTCGATCCAGGCCCGCAGGGCCGTATCTCGGATTCCGAGAGGCGCGGACCCCGACGCGAGGGAGGAGGTCCTGGCCGCGTACAGGAATGCCCGGTGCGCCCTCAGCCACACTATTCGGAAGTCCAGGGAAAAATGTTGGGACGAGCTACTCTCGTCCTTCAACACGGACCCGTGGGGGCGTCCATACAAAATAGTGCTCAAAAGGCATAGAGCTTGGACGCCCCCGGCCACGGAGACCATGGAGCCACGGCTCCTCGGTGATGTGGTGGACGCCCTCTTCCCGCAATGGGTGGAGGGGTCCACGTTAGAGTGGGGTCCGGATCTGGACGGACCCTACGAACTCGCCGAGGGGCAATTGGTCTCCGCGGAAAAACTTTCCCGGGCCGTCCGGAAGATCGGGTCCAGAAAGACCCCAGGTCCGGACGGCATACCGGGAAAGATTTGGGTCCGTGCCCTGGACTTTCTGGGCGCACGCCTGGGACACATTTTTAACAAATGTCTCAGGCAAGGGCAGTTCCCCCAGCAGTGGAAGAAGGCCAAACTGGTCCTTCTTCCCAAGGCGGGCAGAGAACCGGCTACCCCGTCGGCGTACAGGCCGATATGCCTGCTGGATGAGGTGAGCAAGATCTTTGAAAGGATTCTTGCCGCCCGCCTCATCCAGCACCTGTCCCGGGAGGGTGACCTCCATGAGGAGCAATACGGCTTCCGCGAGGGAAGATCCACCGTTGACGCCATCAAGCGCGTCAGGTCCCTCGCGGAGGCCGCGACGTCGGAGGGCAGGGTGTGTTTAGCGATATCATTAGATATCAAGAACGCGTTTAACACCCTGCCCTGGGATAGAGTGGGGGACGCCATGCGAGAACGCGGGGTCCTCCGCTACCTCATGGGGGTCATTCGTGACTATTTCCGGGACAGGAGTCTCGAGTATGTCGGCCAAGACGGCGGCCGACATGCCAGGGGTATCCACTGCGGAGTCCCACAGGGGTCCGTTTTAGGAGCTCTACTCTGGGACCTCGCATACGATAGGGTTCTCTGCCTGCCTCTCCCCCGCGGCTGCCACGCCATCTGTTACGCAGATGACACTCTCGTTGTGGCCGTGGGGGACAGCTGGGGGAATGCAGCGGCCAAGGCTGAAATCGCGGTGGCACGCGTAGTGAGGGAGATATCCGATATAGGTCTCCAAGTGGCGGTGCCGAAAACGGAGGCCCTGTTTTTCTATAACAGGGCCTCCGGAGTACCGCCGCCGACTCGTATCAGTGTCGGTGGTACCTCCATCCTGGTGGGAGATCGATTGAAATATCTCGGTCTCCTGCTGGACGGTATGTGGACATTCGGGCATCATTTTGATGCCCTTGCCCCCAGGGTGGAGAGAGTCGCGGCGGCATTAGCCCGGCTCCTCCCGAACCTTGGGGGTCCGGATGGCCGGGTGCGCCGAATGTACATGGCCACTGTAAATTCAGTGGCCTTGTACGGCGCACCCGTCTGGGCGGCGGATCTGGCGGCCAGGCGGCAGGCGAAGGATCGCCTCCGTCGTATGCAGAGGTGCATGGCCGCCAGGGTGATAAGGGCCTACAGGACGGTGTCGCACGCTGCGGCCACCGTCCTGGCAGGATGGCCCCCCCTGGAACTTCTCGCTTCCATGTACGCCGAGATATATCGGCGAGAGCTGGAGGTTCTGGGGGTCACCGGGAGGAAACTGCCGCCCAGGGCGAGGAAGATCATCCGGATCCACGCCCGACGGTCTATGATGGAGAGGTGGAACGATCACCTCTCCGACCCGCGCACAGCGGGTCAGAGGACCATTGGGGCCGTCCGGCCCTGTCTTTCCGAATGGGTCGACAGGGCTCAGGGGGAGGTAACATTCCGGTTGACGCAGGTCTTGACGGGACATGGTTGCTTCGGCAAGTACCTGCGTCAAATCAACCGGGAACCCACTACGGCGTGCCACCATTGCCCCGTCCTGTGCGACACGGCGCAGCACACCCTCGAGTTCTGCGAGGCGTGGTGCGTGCAGCGCCGTGCGCTCAGGGCGGTGGCCGGGGAGGACCTCTCGCTGCCGGTTCTAGTCGCAAAGATGGCCGGCAGCGAGGAGATTTGGAGAGCGGTCGTCATCTTCTGCGAGGAGGTGGTGCTGCAAAAGGAGACGGCGGAACGCATCCGCCGTCAGGAAATTGCAGCGCCACCAGCACCAGCGGAGGTGGCGGCAGCGGCTGCAGAGGACAGCGAAGAGGAGGGGGAGCCCGAGGATGACGGGGGGAGTGTATCAATACCTCCTCCGTCCCTCCCTCCGGCTCCCACGATCAGAAGGAGCAGGAGGCTCGCGCTAGTCGGGGGGGCCACTCCGGCTCCCACGATCAGAAGGAGCAGGAGGCTCGCGCTAGCCGAGGGGGTCATCCTCCCCCCGGGGGAGCTGAGACGGGGGAGCTGAGACGGGGGAGCTGAGACGGGGGAGCTGAGACGGGGGAGCTGAGACGGGGGAGCTGAGACGCAGGGGGAGGCGTTACGTCGCCTCCCCCGTAGTCTTTCCCCTTCTTCTTCTTTTTTTTTTCTTCCGCGAGAATTAGTGCACCCAAACGGGATGGCGAGGAGGCGGGAGGGGAGCTTAATCGCTTCATCCTCCCCCTCCTCACGACACCATATGCTCGGTGTTGCGAGAGGGGAGGGAGCTACGGCTCCCTCCAGCCCCATACAATTGTGGGCGGAGTTTGCAGCACAGGGGGGGATCGAGAATCCCTCTGGAGTGCGCGCGAGGGGGGGGCGTCGCCATCAGACGCCCCCCTCTGCGCGCGATTCCCTCTGGACCCGGTCGCCTAGGGCGGGCCCGAAGCGACCAAGCGGGTCCACGAGGAAGGTGGGCGGACGATATGGCCCCGTCCGCCCACAGTTTGGAAGGAGGGAGGAGGGCGTAGCCCTCTCCCCGGGATGGAGGTCCGGCGGTTAGTACCGAAAGACCGCTGGGCCCCAAGCGCGGAGGGGATCCACAGTCGGGAATGCCGATGAATTGCATCAGCCAGTCCCGGGTCCCCGCCTGCCCCTCCAGACGCGCGGGAGGCCATCCCTGGGGTTTTAGCGGGTAAACCGGCGGCTTCGCCGGGAGTCCCGCATAACCCCCGTCCCTCCCCCGAGGGCGGGGGTATGCATAAAGCATTTCCCCAGGGTCATCAAAAAAAAAAAAAAAAGTAAGACTGTGAGTTATTGGATGTAAAACTCTGAACTGCACGGAAGAGTTGGCGTAATATTCTTTTAATAATGAACTGTGTGTTCGCGCCTTCGGCTCGCGAGTTTTAAGGTTTTTACTCCTCCTCCCTTCTGGATGGTGGGGAATCTTTTTAGGCGAATAAAATAATTTCTATTACTCCCTTCCTAAGGTCAAAGAACTTGATTTTTAGGAGGAGAGGGGTGTCTTAAGATTTTAATTGGTTAAGCCCTTTGGCTCGAGACTTAGCTCCATCCAGTAGAGAGGAAGCTGATTATCTTATCGCTTGATGATTTGACGATTCGGAGAACGCTTGAGGGTGGCCTGTCGAGCGAGCGCACGTGCACTATCAATTTCAAGAATATTGCTGTATGTTTAGATTTTGACAATCTTCCCGAGAACCAGATCTTTATTTTAAAAATTCTTTAGATAGAGAGGCTTCGAACATAAAGCCGTACCAATAGATACGGGACAGTTGGAATTTCTTATAACAACTTTTCGTCTTATAATTCACGAATTTATTTAGAGTTTCGTTAATGCTATCTCGACTGACCATTCTCAGTATTAGATTTATTAAAGTTTAATACAACGTTTAAATTAAAGTTTAATTACAACAAAGGATTATATTTACATCAAATATAATACAACACGTAATGATGGATTTCCGAAAAATAAGACAAAATTTCTACAGAAGAATCGAACTCTGCGTACAACAGAATGGTGGGCATTTTGAATATTTATTATAATGTTCTTCTACGTTATTATACAGACAAAGAAGTGCAATGAGTGTTTTCGGTGAATATTCGTGTTTGTGAATTTTTGTGTGAACATTCGCGCAGAAGAACAATTGCACCCTATGAAACATTATTAATTATTTATGTGAGCAGATTTGTGTGGAGTAAAATATTGCCGTGTCGAATATCGCAGATTTTACATCAACTGCTACGAGGTAAGCTTCTGTACTTATGTGTCACGGTATATTTTGGTAATGATTTTAGCGACATAACCTACGCACGTCCGAGATCGGCGGATTGCCGTGCCTCAGGCGGATTGCCGTGCCTTTTATGCAAATCTTTAAACGTTTATGATTAAAAAAGGAAGCCTCTGTCGGAATGTTTTTACTCTTGATTTTTATCTTATTTTATCATGAAGAATCACTCTTTAAAATTTGGCCCCGATCTGCCCGAACACCCTGTATATATATATATAGAGTTATTGCAGCTAGTAGTGTAACTAAAAATGAATGATAATAAATTATATATTCTATCTATATAACAAGATAAGATAAAATAAAACAATTCAATATAGAAGAAAAAAGAACGTAAGATGTAAAAAAAAAGATGGATAAAGTTTCGAAATTTTGTTTACAAATGGATGTTATATAGTATATTATATTTAATTAAAACGGTTATTTTAAAATTTGACTATTTTCTCTCTCTCTCTCTCTCTCTCTCTCTCTCTATATATATATATATATATATATATATACAGGGTGTCCCATTTTGATCGATCACCCCGAATAACTTTTTTAATTTTGATTGTAGAAAAAAATGTTTCAGACAAAAATTATATGGCTTAAAGGGGACCATCAGAATATGGCAATGATTTGACCTTGGAGAGTCATTTGAAGGTCACGTGAAGATCACCGTCAATTTCTTAAATGGAACTCTCTATTTTTTATTACATATTCTTGTAGCTTATCTCGAGGGCTTTCCAAAACACTATAATAAAATATTTTTCCCTCAAGTACTTTTTGAGTTATAAGGCTTGTAACGTACGCTCCTGTATCGTTCTCGGATTTTTATTTTATTTCGGATAACTCGTCGGAGCCAAAGGTTCGGGTCGAGAAAGATAGACGCGAGTTATTGTATTTAGATGTACGTGTTTATTTGTGTCTTTGCTGTACAGATGGTTGTGTAACATTGTGTATGAGTGTGTGTGTGTCGATGTGTGTATTCGCAGTTTGTCGAATTGAATAGCGTTTCGCGAGAATCGGGAATTCCAATATATATATATATATATATATATATATATATATATATATATAAACTTTAAATTTTTAGACGGGCCATCAGAGCTAAACGCGGATGGTAGTGCGTAATTTCAACGAGAATTAAGTTCTCGTTGAAACTTATTTGTGTGCACGGGGCACAAATTTTCTTGGTACGATACCAAGCAAATTTTAAATAATTCTCAATTCGAGAAATTATTTAATTATTATCCCTCTTTTCCCCCCTGTAGTGTTGTAGGCGAGAAAAATATCGGACCGAAAGTCGCTGAATCGGGAATCGAACCCGAGTCTTTCGCTTGCCGGGCGACTGCTCTTACCACTGAGCTATTCAGACCCCTCAACTCGATACTTCTCGGTCGCCTACAAATATATATTAAAATGGGAAATAACGCCATCTTCCGCCGGCATGAATTTAAAATAACTATAAGAAATTAGGCTCCGTATATTAAAATATAAACTTTAAATTTAGACGGGCCATCAGAGCTAAGCGCGGATGGTAGTGCGTAATTTCTCGTCTACAACACTACAGGGGGGAAAAGAGGGATAATAATTAAATAATTTCTCGAATTGAGAATTATTTAAAATTTGCTTGGTATCGTACCAAGAAAATTTGTGCCCCGTGCACACAAATAAGTTTCAACGAGAACTTAATTCTCGTTGAAATTACGCACTACCATCCGCGTTTAGCTCTGATGGCCCGTCTAAATTTAAAGTTTATATTTTAATATACGGAGCCTAATTTCTTATAGTTATATATATATATATATATATTTCGCGGCTCTCGGCCGCCCAGACGGCGTCTACGCTTTTTACAGCTGTTTTGGTTGCGTTTTTGTGGCTAGCGCGCGTGGTCGATGAATCCGCTGGTGGTCTTTAAACGCGTGTGCTTGCCTGCAAATATAATTCGATTCGTTAGCAGAGTCTCGGTGTCTGGACGCTTATTTATAATTATTGTACGCGGTGATGGATGCGCGGTGTGCGTGCTTTGTCTCGCAGATTTCACGGGCGCTTTTATCGCGGGTGCGTGTAGTTGCGGCTACACGACCGGTCACTGGCCTGTTTGGAGGCTATCGCAAGATGTGCGCGGAAATCATGTCCCCGTTAACGTGGTCGGAGATGGTCTAAGAGGACGGAGCGTGTTGACCAGAACGCGGACGAGAACTCTCGTCGGAGGCGGTTCTCTCTCCACCCCGTGAATTATGCAGTTCTGGTGTGAGTATGACTTAGTCGGTCCTATGCGACGACTATGATTGCACGGATGCACGGCTTGTTGTCGAGAACTCTCGACGAAGGCGGATGTACCCTCTACCCTCGACTCGTGCTTCTGGTCAGGATTCTCATACGATACCCATGTGAGAGCGGATCAGGATGAAGTGTCTTTTCTTGGGCCGATGGGCCCTTCTTATACTGGAGTTCTGGACCCGCGTCGGCGCAGAATCGAGATCCCCCTACCGAGTGTCGGAATGGAATCGGTACAGGGTACTCGGCGGGGGATGAGATGCCGAACGCGGGCCGTTCGCTCGTCGCGTCGTCGGGCCTCATCGGCGGTTTTCGGCGATTGCACAGCCGTTTATGTTTAAAATAAAATGTGGACGCACCGCGCCCCTGCCCTTGCCCGACCGATGTTCGTCGGCAGCTTCCGGCTGGTGTACGCCGGGAATTCGTAACGATGCCCGGATACATCATTACAGGCTTGAAATCATTCCTTAATTTTACATAAACCGTAAAATATCTTGTAAAATATTCATTTTTCGATTATCTTACCTTAATACTTTTATATACAAAATAATGAGAGGAATCAATTGGTGTAATGAAAACACATAATTGTTTCGAAAGAAAAAATGTAATTTGCAATTAACAATTACTTTTTTTTTCGAAACAATTATGTGTTTTCTTTACACTAATTGATTCCTCTCATTATTTTGTACATAAAAGTATTAAGGTAAGATAATCGAAAAATGAATATTTTACAAGATATTTTACGGTTTATGTAAAATTAAGAAATTATTTCAAGCCTCATAACTCAAAAAGTACTTAACGAAAATGTACTTAATTATAGTGTTTTGGAAAGCTCTCGAGATAAGCTACAAGAATATGCAATGACAAATAGTAGGTTCCATTTAAGAAATTGAAGATGACCTTCATGTGACCTTTAAATAACTCTTCAAGGTCAAACCTATGATACCATCTTATGGCCCCCTCGAAACCATACAACTTTTGTCTGAAACATTTTTGTTTGCTGGGCTTAGTTTTTGAGATATTTTACTGTCCATGTTAAAATGGGACACCCTGTATATATATATATATATATATATATATATATATATATATATATATATATATATATATACATATATATATACACAAAAAAGTACGTAAGATGTTGTAAAAAAAAGAAGGCTAAAGTTTCGAAATTTTGTTTACAAATGGATGTTATATAGTATATTATATTTAATTAAAACGGTTATTTTAAAATTTGACTGTATTATTTTGTCTCTCTCTCTCTCTCTCTCTCTATATATATATATATACAGGGTGACCCATTTTAACTTAGGCAGCCAAATAACTCGAAAACTAAGCATTTTAGAGAAAAACGTTTTCGACAAAAATTGTATAGTTTTGAGGGGAACATAAGATGATGTCATTGGTTTGACCTTGAAGAGTCATTTGAAGGTCACGTGAAGGTCACTTTAATTTTTTTAAATGGAATACCCTATATATTTTTGCACATTTTTGTAGCTTATCTCGAGAGCTTTCCAAAACACTATAATTAAGTACATTTTCGTTAAGTACTTTTTGAGTTATGAGGCTTGAAATAATTTCTTAATTTTACATAAACCGTAAAATATCTTGTAAAATATTCATTTTTCAATTACCTTACCTTAATAGTTTTATGTACAAAATAATGAGAGGAATCAATTGGTGTAAAGAAAACACATAGTTGTTTCGAAGAAAAAATATGTAATTTGCAATTAACAATTCCATATTTTTTCTTAAAAACAACTATGTGTTTTCTTTACACCAATTGATTCCTCTCATTATTTTGTACATAAAAGTATTAAGGTAAGATAATCGAAAAATGAATATTTTACAAGATATTTTACGGTTTATGTAAAATTAAGAAATTATTTCAAGCATCATAACTCAAAAAGTACTTAACGGAAAGGTACTTAATTATAGTGTTTTGGAAAGCTCTCGAAATAAGCTACAAGAATGTACAAAAATATATAGGGTATTCGATTTAAAAAAATTGAAGTGACCTTCACGTGACCTTCAAATGACTCTTCAAGGTCAAACCAATGATTCCATCTTATGGCCCCCTCGAAACCATACAACTTTTGTCTAAAACATTTTTCTCTATCTTGCTTATTTTTCGAGTTATTTGGCTGCCTAAGTTAAAATGGGTCACCCTGTATATATATATATATATATATTGAGAGAGAGAGAGAGAGAGAGAGAGAGAGAGAGAGAGAGAGAGAGAGAGAGAGAGAGACAAAATAATACAGTCAAATTTTAAAATAACCGTTTTAATTAAATATAATATACTATATAACATCCATTTGTAAACAAAATTTCGAAACTTCAGCCTTCTTTTTTTTACATCTTACGTACTTTTTTTTTTATATTGAATTGTTTTATTTTATCTTATCTTGTTATATAGATAGAATATATAATTTATTATCATTCATTTTTAGTTACACTACTAGCTGCAATAAACATTCAATTGTTTCTTAATCAAGCGAAAAATATCTCTTACCTGCGTGAAATTTAAATCCGGACACATGGAAACACTTTCTTTCTGGAGGCTGTTTGAAGTGGTATAATCCTTCGGCGTGATAGTTGTCTTTGTCGGTACTAAATCTTTCAATAAAACACATAAAATTGTTCCTAACATAATTTCCATTTTTCGTAAATGTTTGCACTTAATCGGTTCTCATTAAATCCTCAATTAATTGTTTTTCCCCTACTTCTGGTGTGCTAATCGAATTGATTCTACTAATTCTGATGTGCTAATTGAATTGATATTAATTCATATAAAGGATGTATCTGAAATGATGCACTAAATTTTAGGAGCGTATTCTAGAGGTTAAAAATAAGACTTTTTTTTCTTATGAACATGGGTCCGCAAATGAACCCCCCTCCGAGCTAAAATTCGAAAATATGTGAAATTGACCAAACACCCGCAACGCAAATTTATCTCTCAAGAGAGGGTGATAGGTAACATCAAAACCTTTTTTTTTTTTTCTTTCTGAAATACAGCCAATTTTTTAATTTTTTCCCCAAACTTTAGGAGCCTCTAGCTCGGAGGGGGGTTCATTTGCAAACCCATGTTCATAGGAAAAAAAAGTCTTATTTTGACCTCTAGAATATGCTCCTAAAGTTTAGTGCATCATTTCAGATACACCCTGTATACAGGGTGTCCTAGACCACCCGTACACCCCTTTTCTTTCAAAAACTAAGCATTTTAGAGAAAAACGTTTTCGACAAAAATTGTATGGTTTTAAGGGGAACATAAGATGATGTCTTTGGTTTGACCTTGGATGACATCGTTAAGGTGAGGTCAAGGACACCTTTAATTTCTTAAATGGAACCACCTATTTTTTATTGCATATTCTTATAGCTTATGTCGAGAGCTTTCCAAAACACTATAATAAAGTATTTTTTCATCAAGTACTTTTCGAGTTATAAGGCTTGAAATAATTTCTTAATTTTACATAAACCATAAAATATCTAGTAAAATATTCATTTTTCGATTACCTTACCTTAATACTTTTATGTACAAAATAATGAGAGGAATCAATTGGTGTAAAGAAAACACATAGTTGTTTTTAAGAAAAAATATGGAATTGTTAATTGCAAATTACATATTTTTTCTTTGAAATAACTATGTGTTTTCTTTACACTAATTGATTCCTCTCATTATTTTGTACATAAAAGTATTAAGGTAAGATAATCGAAAAATGAATATTTTACAAGATATTTTACGGTTTATGTAAAATTAAGATATTATTTCAAGCCTCATAACTCAAAAAGTACTTAACGAAAAGGTACTTAATTATAGTGTTTTGGAAAGCTCTCGAGATAAGCTACAAAAATGTGCAAAAATATATAGGGTATTCCATTTAAAAAAATTAAAGTGACCTTCATGTGACCTTCAAATGACTCTTCAAGGTCAAACCAATGACACCATCTTATGTTCCCCTCAAAACTATACAATTTTTGTCGAAAACGTTTTTCTCTAAAATGCTTAGTTTTTGAAAGAAAAGGGGTATACGGGTGGTCTAGGACACCCTGTATATATATATATATATATATATATATATATATATATATATATATATAGTAGGTATTATCACACATGTAACTTTTTAAAATACAATCTATGCAGCACAGCTTGTTTTTTTCACATATAATCGAATTAGAAAAAATATTATATGAAGTCACATATTTTAATTCCATTATACTGATTATGTGTTAAAAAAACAATCTGTACTGCATAGATTGTAACTTATATAAAGTTACATTATATATATATATATATATATATATATATATATATATATATATATATATACATATATATAATGTAACTTTATATAAGTTACAATCTATGCAGTACAGATTGTTTTTTTAACACATAATCAGTATAATGGAATTAACAAAAATACATTTTATGAAATTAAATTTTTTTTCATGTAAATGTTTCTTTCATTATATATATGTATAATTATTTATATAATTGTAACAGAAATTTACAAACATTTACAATACATGGTCTTACTCGTAACAGAATAATAAATTTTTATATTGTAAAAAATATATAGAAATATAGAATATATAGAATATAACATATAGAAATGTATATATTTATATATTCATATGTACACAAATGGTCAAATGTGTTATTGCTCTTGTAAGATACATGAGAAGATACATAATCAATATAATATATATATGTATAGTCATGGAATAATCATGAAATTGTGTTTAAATTATACATATGACATGCCAGACACATCTATATTTTTCTGTTATCTACATGCTTCGATATACATGCGATAAAGAAGCAGAAAGATGTTGTCTGATTTTAACATGTTAAACACAATTAAAAATTATTCTTTGTAATATACATATATGGTTTATGTATATATACTATTGTCGGTAATGGCGAAATTAAAATTGTCGGTATTATCGACAATTTTAATTACGCTTAGATGAGGGCGCTATCCCGTCGGAGTTCGGTCGTCGTTTTAGGAATGGTATAGAATACTATCGAATGAAGTCGGAATGTTATACTCTTGGGAAGGTGCGGAAAAGAAAAAAACATTCAAAAATTTAAGCATTGCAGCTATTATTTTAAGTAAAAGTCATAAGTTAGATAGAAATAGTGAATAATTCCATAATTTAATTAAAAATTCTTATTTTATGAAAATATGCATTATTTCTTTTTTTATGATTTTCAGATACCGTTCGTAAAAATCCTAAATTTCAAAACAGCACTGAATTCGAAGCAATAAACCACATAAAATCTTGGCTTGTTAGAAGTAAAGACCGATATATTAATGCACAGAAAAAGACTAACCAAGTTCAACCCAACACTCATGACAACGATACGTAGCCACTTGAATTGGTGTGCTTATTGAACGTATGTGTAATTTTTTTAATTCTCTTTTGAACAGACTGATAGTCTAGTCTCGACTTAGCAGTATTATTGCTTTTCTTCTGTGTATTGTTACATATAGAATACATATTTAAAATTATTTTAATATAATGTAAATCTCATTTTTGCAATTTTTAATTATTAGATGAGACACTGTGAACTGCAAAATATAGTTATTTTTTTAGTTTGAATAATTTTTGTATTCAACAGGTGTGCAGGAAATTAGTCATTATCAATTATTATTTATAGTAATTGTGATTAATATAAAGCTTACAGTGTTTTTTAATATTTATGTTCAATATTTCAAATAAAAATGAATGAAAAAAGAGTCCGAGAAAAACGTTCTAGATACATTAAAAAAAAGTAAAGCAATCTATAGCAATTAACAGTACTTATCCATTTCATGTTCAAAATTTAATGATTGAGAATAAAATTGATGAAACTAAAAGAATAAAATTGATGAATCATTATTCAAATAATAAAATTGATTATACTTCTGATACTGAGAACATTGATTCGAGTTATTTAGATATTGATAACTTCTTGATGTTCGATGAACGATCCACTCATAGTTCTGATAACATAATTATAGATACAAGTTTGTGTTCGGATTATGTCGAAAATAGTGAGCAATTATCTTCAAAAATTGCTAAATTGGCTGTAAAAAACAACATTAGTTTATCTGCACTGAGAGAGCTGCTTACTATTCTGCGCGAAAATCCTTCTTATTGTACCAACAATTTACCAGCAGATCCTCGCACTCTTTTAAAAACGCCTAACAAATCATATGGTAAAAATTGGGATCTGGTTTATTTCACTATTTCGGGATAGCTGAAACATTAAATTCTTTATGCCTTACTCTTAATATAAATGTAACGTCTAGTACAGAATTTTCTCTTGCAGTTAATATTGATGGGCTACCTTTGAGTAAAAGTTCTGCAAGTTCGTTTTGGCCTATTTTGTGTGCCGTCAAATCAATCGAAAACCTTAAAAATAAAGTTTTTTTAGTAGCTCTCTATCATGGGAATGAAAAACCGAATCCCAATGATTTTTTATTTGATTTTGTTAATGAATGTGCAAAGTTAACAACAAATGGCATATTAATCAAGACAATTATATGCAAATTTAAAATTGAAATGTTAATCTGTGATACACCTGCAAAATCATTTGTTCTATCACTTAAAAGTCATTCAGGCTACTTTTCCTGCACAAAGTGCAATCAAGAAGAAGAAATGGTTAACAATGTTATTTGCTTCGTTGAAACAGAAACTCAAAATATGGTCAAATATATATAATAATAAAATATGTTTATTAGTCGTATAATATTTTAGTTGTAAAATCAGGTGTGTATATATTATTCGTGCAACAATTTATTAACGTTTTAAAGACTTAGATTATACCATTTATAGAATAGAATTTTGTAAACATTTATAAATGAGAATTTTCTCATAAATTATATACGTTTTCAATAAACGTTTCTTCGATTACATAAATATACGATTTTAAGAAATAAAATAGACGTAGATACATTCTAGAAATTAAACGTTTCTTTTCGTATTCTCATATACTATTTTTCAACGCATAAAATCCGTTTTGTATTATGCAAACGTAATAAAAACGGATATCATTATTGTATATTATACGATTGTATAAAAACCATAAAAATTAAAACGTTTATCTGATATACTTATACCACATTTATACTAACTTTACGTTTAATAAATGTTTAATATTCCATCATGTGTTTATTGGGATCTTACTCGAACAGCACTTCTGGAAGGGGAATCCCGGCCGGGTATATAAGCTAGCCCGGCCGGCACACCGGTACCAGATCCCGTCCTGCGATTCTACCGAACGCTCCGACCAGATCTTTCGAAACCGAGGTGTCTCTCGGACTCACTTCCAGTCCGAATCGAGGTGTTTCTCGACTCAATCGGGTGTCCTCGGTTTCCTATTACCAGTCCGGATCGAAGTGTTTCTCGATATACCGGGTGTCTCCAGTTACCGATATCAGTCCGAGACGAGGTCTCTCTCTCTCTCTCTCTCTCTCTCTCGACTCAACGGGGTGTATCCAGCTTCCGAGCTGATCTGACACACAGCCCCGTCGACTGTACGGTACCATAGAGACAAATTACGTGTTCTTGTGATTGTTATCAGTACCTACACGACACAATTTGTAAGCGCAAAACACTTCCGTTGCCGTAGGAATAAGCTCCGTATTGTCGTGTACAAAATATCGCTTGCGCGCACCGGCGCTGTCCGGCTTCATAGTCATAGAACCTGCTTGTATTCATTACCGCGCGTAGAAGTAAATCATTAATTATTGAACCAACTTGTATATATTATCGCGCGTTCGTTAATGGTGAGTCTGACAACGATCGCAACGTTAGCAGCGATATCGCCGACAACGACGATCGTAATTGACAGCATAATTCTCGGCAACGATCGCCGAGTCGTAGCGTTGAGCCGCGATTTGCGATAATCAGCGGCACCATTGCTGTCCCTGCGCGGATGGTTCGCGCGTAACGTTCCAACGACGAGACGGTTCGTAAGAGGCGCGCGTGAAGTACGACGCGACACGGCTATCGCGGTTACCGAAGTTATGCTTCGAGAATACGCCAGAGACGTAGCTCGACGGTTACCTCCGAACATCGTATTGACGCCCGGTTTACGAGTTTACGCGTTCGAATGTTTCGCGAGAGCGAACGTTGAAAAAGCGTCACCGAATCGATCGTTCATTGGCGCTGGAGAAGAACGATCGAACGACGCTACGCGCCGCTATTTCGAAATCGATAAGTACGAAGCTCCGTCGTCGATGAACGTGACGGTACGATTATGACGAGGAAACGAAACCGCAACAAAGACCATCGTTTTTTCTTCGAGAACCCTCGCGTCGGAGGCAACGATCGCCGCGATCGTTCCGTCGGATCTCGCTGGAATCGATAACGTGTACGAGACGAATATCTTCGTCGCTTGTTCGAGATCGACGAAACGAGCGCTCGACTACACAGAGTAAAATATCGTTCGCCGCGAATGACGATACGAATTATTCGTGTGTGTTGCTCCCGGCAAACGCCGTCGATTCGGAGTATTATACCCTCTAAAAAGAACCTTATAAAGGTAAAAGAAATACGCCAAGTACATAAAATATATTCTACCTTGTATGCATGTTTAATAAAAAAATTCCTTAAAAATAATTTACAGTAATTTTCCTTCAAAAAATCATTTTTCTAAAAGCAAAACCTCAACAAATAATTTTTATAAAAAGATATTAAAAAATAAAATATCAAAACTAAATATGAAATCAATAATTACTATTAGCCAAGTACTTAAGAGCAATTTCTAAATTTGATATAATATTTGCCATAAAATATATCAATTTTATACAGTAGAAATATTATACATAAATTCTCCCTAAGAAATTAAAACGCATTTTATATTTAATCAGAGAAAATTGATTTTTAAAATATTTAATGAGAATTAGGATTCTTTTAATTCTTAAAACATTTTTTATATAATGTATATAATTTAAAAAAAAAAGTTTTACGCAAGTTTTAAATCGCACAGTCTTTAAATCGAAGTAAGTTATGAAAACTTGGTGTGCCCGGATCGTTATCAAATACAGATTAAATATTTAATTATATAATGTCTAATATTTTACATTTTACTGGAGATATATTTGTTTATAATGTAAACAATCCGGGTGTCAACAATAAAAGTGTCGTTAGATTTTTGATTACGGCTTTAGTTTACAAAATATCTTAACCGAAAGTTTACTTCACGTGAAATTCCGGATAAGCTACTTGGTAGCGCCGCGTCGAGAACAGTGACTCTCAATACTCGGATCCTGTTTTTTATGTACTTGACGTCGCGACGCTACCGCGTCGCTTAATTTACGAGGATTCCACGGCTACTGTCGGCGACACTGACGACGACTGCGACGACCTCATCGTCTCGTGAGTGTTCGTTACGATGAACAATCCGCTCGATGTCTTTCCGACGGATAAAGTAGCGCGCGAATTGTCGTCGCGTTTGTTCGGCGTGTTTCGGAGGTGTGGCTGGAACACGAACGACTATCGAGACGGAGTGTTCCCGTTCGTTCGTATCACCGACGACGAACGAGTATCGTCGTTGCCGATCTCGCGTCGAACGACCCTCGTCGTTCCTCTCTCCATGAGCGAGGAGTACGCCGCCACAATCGTTTCGACCGACGCGGAACCACGAGAGTCGCTCGACCCGAAATTCGACGTGCTTTCGTATCGCTCGCAACGATTCGTCGGTATGCGCGTTCGTCGCGAATGCGTGGCGACGGAATGTTTGGTATGGCTTTTCTCTTTGGAAACTTCGACGACGAAGAATTCCGCGTCCGAGTCTTCGCTCGAGGCGGCGACGTTACGCTTCCTGTACGCTACTTTGCGCGACATCGACGACACGGCGATACGATCCGTATTTTTCGCCGAGATATCTCGCGATTTCGCCTCGTCGTACATAATTCCGCGTCAAGTAGAATTCTTCGAGAATACGCGCGTATCGCACATCGCGTTCTTCGCTATCCGAGGGACTGCGGACAAGAAGACGTGAAAAAGAGAGGGGGTGATCGTCATGTCTTCGCGTGTACCGGCACGCGCAAGCTCCCCCGTTAAAGTGGGACAACACTATCTACGTGTGCATTCGCGGACGGGATAAAAAAGCCTTCGGGAATCAGAGAATACTCAGTTTTAAGCAAACCACGAGACGAAGTCGAAGAAACGAGAAACGAACCATTCGAAAGTGCCTGAACTAGAGACGCTGTTAAGGGAGGAGGAGTTAAAGCGATTGCATCAGCGTTAAAGATTGCCGACTGCAAGGATCTATTTTAGGGCGAATCATATATCGACATAATGGCAGTATTCGGCATCGGATTGTGCCTGCCTATTCTTTTTGCCTGTGTCAGCATGTCAATTGTCCAAGGCCGGAATCTGAAGCGGCGACACAATCATCATTCTCATCCAGATTATTATCTGGATTTCGAAGAATCGATACCGCGTGATTTGTCGAGACGTTTCGAGGACGACCTGGAGTATCAGCAGGATCCCTACAGGAGACAGATGGAAAGGCGCGAATCATCCCGAATTCTCGATCGTCCCGTGGAATACGAGGAACGAACACCACTACCTCATCGAAAACACATGTATGATCTAAGAAATTATGCCGAGTCTTTACGAAAGAATGAAGCGCGCAGGCAAGAGGACGCCATCGAAGATGCCTTGCCGAGATTTATCGTCCGCAGGAAGCGTCACAATAGACCCAGCGGCACGAAAACCGGTGGCACGGTAAGCTATCAGAAATTCAGCGACCAGGACAAACGGGAGCTGGAGATAAGCAAGCCGCAGCAGCTCGAGCTGTACACCAGCATCACCGGCGGCCTGCGCGCGTCCTTCGAGCTGGAGGTCAAGGAGGCGCAGAACAGCTCAATCTACAACTACACCGTGGAGTCGATACCGATACCTTACAACCGGACTACCAGGGTGCCGAAGGATCTCGAGCACGTCAAGTGCAACTACGCCGGTAGCAGCTGCCAGAATACCGGCGATTACTGTTGCATACAGACGTACAAGCACATCGAAGTATCGTACGACAACGGTGAAGACAGAGAGAAGATGAAGATCTACGTGGGTTGCGTGTGCGCCCTCCAGAACCTCAATAATGATCTGCTAAGGGAATCATATTTACCCATCAATTAATATCGTTGCTAAGCGCGCGCGATAGGAAAGAGCGATAAGCGATAAGCGACCGCGGTCGCCTACCACTCATATATCTTAGAACTTTTTAAAACGATTCTTAGATAGCTGTACATGTATACAGATATTTTGCTACTTGGGATATTCCTTTACTGTTCATACATGACAATAAAAATCAGAAATCAAAATTGTATTTTAACTGTTTTATTGTTCATCGCAGAAAAATCGTTAAAAAACAAAAACTTGTTTGAGATCACATTATCTAATACATATATAAAATATTTCAAGTTAGAAAATATTTATATAAACTATTTAAATATTTATATGAAGTGAAATACTCATAGAGGTAAAATTATTACACTGAAACACAGTATCAATATAAAACTTAAAATAAGTAGTATTATTTAAATCATACTGACAAACTATACTATTGTTTGAGATCTTAAAATCATTAACTTTCTAGAAAACTTATCTAAGAAGAATAACAAGAATCGTATGAAGAATAACATTTTAATATTCTAATATTATAACATTCTTATCCTAAGAAGAATAACATTCTTCTGCTAAACCTAAGAAAAATTTTTACAAACGTATATGCTGAATAAAAAATTTTAAATTAGATTTTGTGTTTAACAGTCGCAAAAAGTGAACTTCCCATTTGTAGATTTCTACCCCCACTCCATCTAATAGAGCATCGAGACTCAGGACTCGCTCGTTCCCGAGCCTCTATTCTCGATAACAGCGCTTCCGATAATCTGAGTCTCGAGAATCCAGTCTCGCTGTCGGGAACGAGCGGGAGTGAGAGCAGATTTGCACGCCTCTACTCTGTAGATGTAAATGTCCTACTATTGTCAGTTACAAATATTTGTGGAATGCCGTACTTTGTAAAGATATCTCTGCATTCATTTATAACTGTTTTCGTAATTAGATTTCTGATAGTCCTCACTTCTGGCCATTTCAAATAGGCATCAACTACAATAAAAAAATAATGCCCTAAGAAAGGGCCTGCATGAACTCGATGCATGGGTGCAGCGGACGGTTCCCAAATGTGCTGTTCTACTTTCGGCGGATTATTTTTAAAAGTATTACACGTTTGGCAATTCTCAACTAACGTCTTAATGTCATTATCGATTCCAGACCACCAACAATAACTTCTTGCAATTCCTTTCATTTTATTTATACCGAAATGGTCAGTGTGTAATTCTTCTAGTATTTTACTACGCAAGGATTTTGGTATAACGACCCGGTGGCCTCGAAAAATAACGCCGCTTTGTAACGTAAATTCCGATTGTTCTAGATTGAATCTGTCAGCGCTAGGTGCCTGAGAACCAGATTGTAACGCATGTAAGAGTTTTTGTAATTCTTCGTCATTTTGAGTATGTAATTCCACACCTTTAGCATCAACCGGCAAAATTTCTAATGTGCTTAATTCAAAAGCATCCACTACATCCATATTTTTAGTATGTTCTTTTAACGGTAACCTAGACAAGCAGTCGGCATTTGCATGATTTCCTATAACGAATAGTGTAATTAAAACCCTGCAAGAAAATCGCGTAATGTTGCATTCTCATTGCGCTGTAAACCGGTAAACTCTTACGCGGAGACAAAATATGTACCAATGGTCGATGATCCGTAACTAGAGTAAATTTATTACCATATAGATATTGATAAAACTTCTTAATTCCAAATATTATACTATATGCCTCCTTATCAATTTGCGCATATTTCTGTTGAGTTTCCGATAAAGTCTGCGATGCGTATTGAATCACTCTTTCCGAGCCATCTGGATATGTGTGTGAAAGCACTACTCCTACTCCGTATGCGCTAGCATCCGTCGCGAGAACAATAGGTAATTTCGATTCAAAATAAGCTAAAATTTGATTGCTTACAAATGCTTCTTTTGCCCTGTTAAAAGCTATTTCTTGTTCTTCCGTCCACAAAAAACGAGTATTTTTATGTAATAGTTTATTTAATGGTTGTAAAATAGAACTTAAATTTTTAATAAATCTACTATAATAATTAATCATTCCCACAAAAGCACGAACATCCGAAATATTTTGGAGACGAGGCATATTACTGATTGCCTTCATTTTAGACGGTTCTTTATGTATTCCATCATCTCGTAACATATAACCACAGTACTGTACTTCATGTGTAAAAAAAGAACATTTCTCTAAATTAATTCGAACATTATGCTTGTGCAATCTATTTAACACCATATGTAATCTACGTAAATGCTCACAATCTGAATGTGCTGTAATTACTATATCATCAAGGAAAATAGCTACGCCCGGGATACCCTGCAATATTTGTTCTAATATTCTTTGCCATATCGCCGGAGCCGACGCGATTCCATACATTAGCCTATTAACTGCATAAAGTCTTTTATGCGTATTTAAAGTGAGCAATTTACTGTCTTCTGGATGTATTTCTAATTGTAAATATGCTTGTCGTAAATCGATTTTTGAGAATTTAATGCCTCCTGCTAACTTAGCAAAAAGTTCATTAATAGTAGGTAGTGGATGTTCGTCAATTATCAATTCTGGATTAATTGTAGATTTGTAATCACCACAAACTCGAATAGTACCATTAGCTTTCAATACTGGAACAATGGGCGTAGCCCATTCCGAGTTTTCAACTTTTGTAAGAATCCCCTCTTGGACTAATTCATTTAATTCTTTTTCTAATAATGGAATTAATTTAAACGGTACTGATCACGCTTTTAAAAATACCGGAGTTGCATTCGGCTTCATCGTAATTCTCGCTTGTATTCCTATAATCTTCGCTAGAGTAGGCTCACACAATTTATCGTACTCACGCAAAATTGACGGTAACTGATTTGTAATATTCTGTGTCGTTACATTAGTATTTTCTAGTAAGTTACATCCGAGAAAATTTGGCACCTCGCGCTGACATTTCAATTACTTTATCCACTCTCGGCCTAATAACGGTTCTTTATCTAATTCCGTCAAATAAATATTTAATTTTTTCCGCAACTGATTACATTGTACATAAACTACTATATATCCTAGGATTTTAACAATTGTTTTAGAATACGAAACCAAGTTAAGACTCGTTCTAAAAACGGTCGAACCTGGAAATAAAGCACGTACCTGCTCACGATTCATGATTGTGACTGCAGAGCCACTATCTACTTCAAAACGAATGTCCTTATTGTTAACTAAGAGTGTACAAAAAAATTTATCTCGCTGATCTGTATGTTCCAATTACAAAACTTCATCTAAATTATTGGTATTCTCCTTTTTTTTTAAACAAACTTTGGCCAAATGTCCGGATCCTCCACAGCTCAAGCAGCGTACATCTCGACTTAAATTACATTGAGACGCAAAATGTCCTCTACCGCATCTGAAACACTTAACAGTTTTAGTACTTTCTTTATTCGAGTTAAAGCGCCTCGAATTAGAAAAGTTAGTAATCGCTAATTTCTTTTTAAAAGAATTATTATTGTTATTATTGTTTTTATCCTTTGATTTCTTCGCTGATTTTTTTGCTCGCCTGCAGATATTCCACTCCTGCCACCGGCCCTGTAGCGCCATTTTGTAGAGACGTGGCACCTAGCTCCGAAAGCTCCATCGTGGTGGCTATTTGTAGGGCTTCTTCGTATGTTAACTCTCTTCTTTCCAGGAGTCTGGTTTGTATCTTCTTACTTGAAAGACCAAAAACTAATTGGTTCCTAAGGGCCGTCTTCAAGTAATTTCCGAACTTGCAATGTAAGCTCAATTTATGTAAGGCAGCCGCGAATTGCTGCACGGACTCGCCCTCCGCTTGTCGCCGTTGGTGAAATTTAAAATTTTCAGCAATTTCTAATGGAGCCGGATCATAAAATTCTTCCAACTTGGCCGTTAACGTCTCGCATTCTTGCACAAATGGATCTGCCGGGTCCAATCGGTCATATAGTATATCAAATGCGCTCGGTCCCACGTAATGTAATAAATAAGGTACTCGAGCGTTTCCTGTGATCCGAAAAATTGTAAATGTTCCTTGTAACCATCGCCGCCACGTTGTAACTTCCGGGTTGAAATTTTCTATTGTAAAGGAATTCGGAACAGCGATTGCCTGCGTTCCAGCTGATCCTCGAGAAGAGCCTTCACCAGCATTATTGGAGATCATCCTCCGTTAATCAAATCAATTCCACAACTCGTCCACAATTCTGTTGGGTTCGTGAAGGTTGTAGAAGGTTCCTCTTAGTATTCTATTACACACACTTTATTACAATACTCGTAGCGTACGGTACACGTGGCGATCTGCACACTGCGATGGTCGGCGAGAGAGAGAGAGTGAAGAATTCCTTCACGCCGGTATAGGCCACATTCGATAATAGCGCCGCGACTAATTGCTACCGTAAATAGAGGCCCGCGAATTGTGAATGATACGCGGCCCTAACACTTCTACTCCATTATTGTTATTGGCGAAAAGACCTTTTCTTGACATTAAGCGATAACAAAGCATTAACTGTTCCTTAATACAAAGTGTGTGAGTTATATTTCTCCTGCTACTGGTTGCATTAGCTTCCGTTTTCTTACTCTTATGTTTAGCCTCAAACCGTATTGAGGAAAGTTTAATAATTGGACCAGACTGTTCTAGGACATTAGAATAATGTACAAAATTATGTGCTTTAGGCTTAATTTGCTCATTTGGGAAAACCTCCTTGAATATAGAAAGATTTTCAGAAACAAGTGTTTTTAAAAGACTGATACTGGGTTTGTCCGTTACAAAACACATAACAATGTCTACTATTTGTCTCATACTAAGATAGGTAAAGTTGCCATACAGGATCTTCATGTGGCACTAGATCACCCACTAACATACTGAATATGTAAACAAAATTCATCATCTCACTTCCAGACATTTTAAGTTTTACTCCTTGTAATTCATGCTCATTAATGATTGGAACTTTGTTTGAGAGTCCATTATTGGAATAATCAAATAAATTTAAACGTGCATTTAGCACATGAAGTTGTAAACGATCTTCTTTGGGTAGTAAATCTTTCACAAAATAGCGGACAATTAAAGTCATAGTATATCCAAAGTATCCCTCTGGAGCATCATGAAGAAGATCGACAACAAAATTTTCTTCACTTTTAAAATAAAGTACATCGTTCCATACTGATTTCTCTTTGATTCCAGTTAATTGATAATTTGACAGTTCTACATCAGCATCATATGTTTCAAAGCGCATATGACTTTCAATGAACGCAGACTGTATGTCACTACGAGACAGTGTATATAATCGACAACAATATTGAGCTCTGAAAGATTCTACAAATCCTAGAATAGAGTTTAAGCCGAGATTGTCTCCCAGCACTAAACCAAGAGCAAAATAAACATGTTCAATGTTTTGCCCTGTATCTATGTCAACGCCTTCTGTCTGTAGAAAGTTTAATTCATCAATAACTTTGCGAAAAACTTTGCTATTTCTGAATTCTGTCCTATCATTTGAATGAAAAAGGGCACAAATGAAAATATTTTCTAAAAGAGAGCTAACTTCGGGTGGAAAACATGCAACCTGATAGTAAACAGCTCCTAGCTTATGTACTCCAGCATGGGAACCTAACGGGTTGCATACTTCAAAATCATCAAAGTACAAAAACAGGGGGAAAACAGTTTTCCCCTGAAAATAATTTTTAACCTTTTCCTTCCAAAGTCTATCTTGTACATAATTTTCAATGATTTCATCATCACGTTCAAGCTTTTGCACATAGCTTTGAACTTTTGAAAAAACTCCAGGTAAGCTAAAAATCTTCTGTAAAACATCTCTCATTGACAAAAATTTAGCCTGAACTGGAACAATTTTCTTTACCATGACTCCCTTTTGCATAACATTGTCTACCCTATCACCAATTATGTAACTTTTTACAGGCACAAAGTACTTTGAATTCTCAAAGGCTTTAAAGCGACGGTTTTCAGTAGATAGTTTATTAAATGGCTCATGAAAACTGTCTAAGATTGATTCAATTATTTCAAAAGTACAAGCATTGGAATCAGTCTTATTAATTTGATTTCAAATGTTCCTTTTCATACATGCCACTATTTCATTCACAAGTTCTCGTACATCTAAGAAAATATCCTGAACAAAACTGCGAGGAAGTTTATGGTTTGCATACAATTTTGCAACAAATTGCAAAATTAATTGCTTTAAAGCATTTTCTAAGTCTAAAGTATCCTCATGAATCAAATCTGAATTATCTAAATTATCTGAACTATCATTTTCCTTGCAAAAATATGTACAGTTTTCATAATTTGGCACCTCTGGCACAACAGAAACTGAAGATGATTTAGCTGAAATAGCTTGACAATTATGCGTATTCAATAAATGCCTTCTAAAGTGATTCCAATTAGTGAATACTCTGAAGCAGTTCCTTTCTCGACATCTAAACTGGGAACTTTTCTCTGCCTTATGAACAAGAGAAAGATGAAACCAGAGAGCAGTTACAGATGCTAGAGAGCTTTCACAATCTGAACAACGTGGCATTATAGAAATTCGTATTTTGCTTAAACTTTAAGAATTTCAACCAACCTTATAACATCGGGCAAAGTCATAATCTGAGTTGTTGATTCCTCATGAATATTAAATAAAGCTACAGAAAGGACAACCCACATACGTTGACTTTGAATAGGGTAACTGCAGTTCAAGGCATGAAATATTTTAAAGGCAACTTCAACAGCACGCAGGAGATTCCAGAAGGATTGGACGACGGTTAATAACAACATAACTTGAATGAATTGTTGCCAATGTTGGACCAACTATCATGGGAAAAGGTTGGAGAGTAGTACCTCTCTGCAGAATTCTCCATTCCTTGAAGAATGTTTTCAAAATCAGAAATGACCTGAAAATCACAAAATCCAATCTTGTCATCTCTGTTTGTATATCACAATGATCAAAATTCTATAAGCCTAAACATCTACCTTTAAATGGACCAAAAATCCTTCTTGAATTTCTGCTCGAGAAGCTCTCCAAGGTCTACATCCTGATACCTTTATTGGTATAATGGGGAAAAGTGAAGGAAAAGCATAAAGAAGTTCTGTGTCTGAATCTCCACACACTATTTTCTCTTTATTGAGTTCTCTCTTGAGATTTTCTGAAAACTGATTCCAGCACTCTGTCAATCGATTTGCAGCATTCTTGTAAAGTAATTCAAAGTCACACTCAAGCAACAAATGACTTCCAGACTGAGTAAGTATTGAAAATGATGAAATATAATCTTTTATTGTTTCAGTATTTTGATGGTCTCTTAGTCTGTTTAATCTATAACCACTTGTATTTTGCCATTTCTCCTTGATAACGTGCCACGGCTCCGTAAGTTTGTAGAAATGCAATGGGACATTCCCGACCGATTCACAACTTTAGCTCGCCTTATTGTCGAAGCATTTCCTGGAGAGTGTGAGGCAACATATTACACGCCATCTCGTATAAGAGGAAAGGGCAAAACGGCATCAGGGAAGTTGTATGATAACTATACTAATTTAAACAGAGCACTTCGTAAAGTGAATCTCAGAAACATACGACCACGCTATGAAAAAGAAGTAGAGTCAACCACCTCATCCAACTTTTTACTGTCATTACCTCAAAAGCCCAATCCAGGTGATACAAATATTGAAAGTCCCTTTAGAGCCTATGTAATTTTGTCGACAGGTTTTTGCATTATGTCCTGGTTTTGAACATAACTGACAGGTGACGGCTTTTTCCTGTATTACATTTATCGTTTGTCGAGCTTGAGGATCGCGAAACCGACATTTGTCAGCACCGTGCCCTCGCTTCTTACAAATCTGACATATTAATATTTCGGTGCCTAGATCGGATTTACGGTGATTTTGTAGTGAAAATTGAGAGAGTTTTCGACAATTATTCGCTACATGCCCTTCTTTGAAACAGATCTGGCATGTTTCCCGCAACCGATTAGTGGGTAATATTTTTGTTTTATTTGAATCGCTGCTCTGTCCCTGTCGCAGGTCTGTCATTACCCGCAGTTCTCTTTCTATCCTTAAAGCATCGGCGACCGTTTCTTGTACATCTAAATCTCTCGCGATTCTTTGTTCAATTTCAGACTTAAGTCCCCTTATAAAGCATTTACACATATCCTTTTCTAGAGATGTCTTGGTGGTTTGATCAGGCAGTGTATTTCCGGGTCCTCTATAAGCCTCTATCTGTTTTCCTAAGATCTTGACGCGGTTAGCGTAAGTAACTACATCCTCGTCATTTTTCTGATAAATACATCCTAGTTCTCCTTGGAGTTGATAGACGGTTTTTACCGGCCCATAAATTCGTTTTAAATAGGCAGTTAGTTGCGATACTTTATCAAAATCTTGGTCTTGAATCGTTCTGCGTGCTACGCCTACTATTCGAGTTCTTAAAATTTTAGTAAACTGCGGTTCGGCTTCCTTAGGAAGCATCGATTTTGCTTCTTCGCAGCCTTCAATAAAATAGTTAAGCGGAATGTTGCTGCCATCGAAGAAGGGGACAGCGTCAACCGCATATTTCAATGTGGCGAAAGGATTTTGTTGCGCCATGATTTTAGGGTTTTCAGGATCATTTTCAAAGTTATTACTATCAACTATTTTACTTATACTAGCGTTTGCGGCGGTAGATTCGAAATCGTTGAAAGACGGCTCAGGCGAATCGGCAATTAGGGTATTTTCAGTTAAATTGGAAGAATTTTCCTCAATAAATTGGACTTGTTTAGATGTCACTTTAGGGGTGGATGTGTGTAGGGGAGTAGAAATAGATCGAGTGTTTTTCGGTTTACTATATCGCTCTAATGCTGTTTTATAGAGGTCTTCTATTTCGTCTTTATTGACTTTACTTCGAGTCCCGTCACTCATTCCGGTTTCCAAGATCGCACATTTCAATCCCGGACGAGCCCCCAAATTTTATCAGTATGTTACGTCCAGACCCTGGAATGGATGGGCCGTATGGAAGGACGCAACTTCCTTACCCCGTGACACACTTTATTCGGGCGTGTGTATGGATCGGGTCGAACGAATGTGAAGGGCCTGACACAGGTCAGCGACCGAAGGTCTCTATAACGCTGCGTTTTTAAGCCTATTCGTTCGGTGGTCTCTTTTCGATAAAGGAATTTAATCCTTGTTACGCGGGATGGGACCTAGTGCGATCTCAGGATTTAGGGAAGAGAACGGGTTAAATATTACTTATAATTTAATTAAATTATACATTAAATTAAAAATACATATATTATGCAAAAATAAAAAAAGAAAAATACATCTTAACAGTTATAGCTATACGTGAGTATTTGTGTGTGAATGTGTATGTTCTCGCGGGTGTTACAATCGTTCGGAGGTCATCAGTCAGAATATACAGGGAAGAATTTACGTTAAGAGTTAAATTCTGACTGGTTAATACAATATACATATAATTACTATAATATAAAGTTTAAAACAAAATAAAAGTGAATGTGTAATAAAAATGTGAATAACGTTTACTCATTAAAGGAAGTATAGAGTTCGTCGCTTGCGGATATGTGTGTGTAGGTACAGGAAGTGGGGGATTATGTACAAATTTATTGGGTGAGGGGAAAAGCGAAGGGTCAGAGTTCTTCAATCCTAGCTGTGGAAGGGGGAAACCTCCTCCAGAGGGCTTGGATAGGGACAGCTAAAGGGAGTTGATAACCCGGGAGGTACCAGGGGATGACGGAATTGGAAGGGGCGATGGTTATGAGATTAAGTAAGTCTTGGTGGTTAACTCGGCCTGGGCCCATGCAGAATGTTCCTTCAGGTATGGGGAGATCGAAGAAGAGGAACTGAGATAAGAAATAATTTAGAGAATCAGGATGGGGAGGTTCAGGTGTTTCGTTATGGTGAGGATGTTCCGACGGGAAATCGGGAGGGGAGTCGAAGTCGTGGGGATCCTCTTCAAGGTCGGGAAGATCTCTCGCAAAATCTTCCAGAGCCTCGCCGAATTCAGAAAACTCTGAGGAGGTGGAAGGGGAAGGAGGGTCTGAATCAAGGGTGATGACAGGTATGGGAGCAAGGCTACCAGATTGCATACGCTGCGTCCAGCGGCGGCACGATTTGTATCCCCACCACTTTCGCGCACTAAGGCATAAGCTCTCATCCGTGTGCGCTCGACGTTCGGTCATCTTCGGTTTACAGAGGAAGACGGATAGATTAGCTTCTGTCCCCTTCTCTCCTGAGAGGTCTATTGTATCTTACCTATCTCTCTGAATACAATAGCTATGTGATCCTCGAAATTTCGAGCTGGCGAGTTGGCGATGCAAGTTGCATCGTTGCAAGTATCGCAGCGATACTTATTATCACACATAACATTTTCCTATTGATTCTTTTTTTATAAAAGTTTATATGTTGTTTAAAAAAGAGAATATAACATATACAAAAACAAATTTTACATATTTTTATCTAAATTTTTATCTAACATATTTTTATCTCAATTTTTATCTAAATTTTTCCACTCTTGGCCAATATGTACGCTTTTTTATTAAAAAAATTTTTTTTTTTAAATAATTGTAATAAAATAATATTTAAATTTATTTTAATAGAATTGATTGATTGATTGTTTATTGCTGCCCCTCAGGGATTACAAGGCGCTTCTACAAGGAGCGTTCCCGAACCTTTCACAATCCAAAAAGTTTACATCCCCCCGACCTGGCCCTTGTGCGACCGCTACATTATAATTTCCCACACCCTCCCTGCGTACCCTCCCCTTCCTTTCTTTCCATCCCTCACCCCCCTTTCCACTCTTCTGACCCTTCTCCTCCCAATCTATGCTTCCTCTCATGCCAGCACCGCTTTCCATCTTCCTCTTCCTCCTCTCCTTTTCTCCTGCGTTTTGCTTTTCCTATCCTGCCTTTCTTCCTTTCCTGTCTCCGTTTCCTTCTGCTCTAATCCTTCCTTTCCATTCTCCTCTCCTTTCCTTTTCCTTCCTGCACCGGACATGCCTGTACAAACTAGACAAAACAAAATTAGTCCAAAAAACAGCGGATATCAACTCCTCCTCTCTACACCCTCCCCTTCCACCCTTTCCCTACAGCCTTCTCTCCTATTTGTCCCCTTCCTCCCTTCTGTTGTATTTCCCTTTCCTACCTTTAACTCCTCCGCCTTCCTATCCTCCCCCCGTCCCTTCATTTTTCCGTCTATCTCCTTCATCCACTTCTTCTCCCCCCGCTTCCTTTCTTTCCCCCCCCTCTACACCTCTTCACACTATGTTCCTCCTTCTTTCCCTCCTCTTCTCCGCCTCCACCTCTCTCTCCCTTTCCTTTCTCTCTAACTCCTTCCTCTCTCTTTCCCTCTTTTCTTCAAATTTCCTCCATGCATCCTCTCCGGCCGTCCTCTTGCCCTCCCCCCGTAGAGCCTCTTCTTTCTCCCCTCCTCTTCCCTCCTCCGCCTTCTTCCTCTTCCTTCTCTCTTCCTGTTCCTCTTTCACCATCTTCCACCAATCTTCTTCTCTCTCTCTGTCCTCTGAACTCTCCCCTCCTCCACTTTCCCTTTCCTTCTCTACCCCCCTCTCCCCCTCCCTCTCTCCTGCCTCTTTCATCCTCTTCCCCTCCTCCCGTTTCTTTCCTTTCCCCCTTCTCTCCTGTGCCTTCTCCTTTTCTTCCTTCTTTTCTGTTCCTCTTCCTTCCTTCCCCCCCCTCATTCCACTTGTTCCTCTTCTCCTTGTCTTCCACCCTCCCTCCGTCTCCTTTCTTCTCTCCTGCCTCCTTCCTCCCCTCTGATGTCTTCCCTTTCTCCATCTTCGGCTCCTCCACCTTCGCATCCTTCTCTCTTCTTTCTTCTTCCACTCCGCTTCCTTCCCCTCTCTTCTCTCTTGTCTCCCTTCTCCCCTCTGTCATCTTCCCTTTCCCTGTCCTTGACTCCTCTGCCTTCCTAACCTCCTCTCTTCCTCTTCTCTCTTCCTTTTCTCTCCTTTCTCCTTCCTCTCCTCTCTCCTCTCTCACACCTTCTCTCTCCTTTCTAACCTCCTCTCCCACGTGCTCACGACCGGCTTCCTCTCTTCTCTCCATCCCCCTCACCATCCTCCTCCACCAGCTCTCCACCTTCTGTCTTCCTTTCCATTACTCACTGTGACCCTGTCACTTCTCACTGACTACTCCGTCCACTATAATCCCCCTCATCGATCTCCTCATCGATCTACGCATTGATCTTACTACCTCTGCTTCATTCTTCTCACCCCTAGAGCCATCTATCTGCCGCCCGCATTCTTCCTCCATCCTCTGGCGCCATCTCCACTCACCGTCTCTGCCGCTTCTCTCGCTCCTTCTTCCTGCCTCCAGCGCCACCTTCACTCTCTCTCACCTCTCTTTTCCCGCCTCTCCCACCATCCTTCATATCCAACTCAGCACTTTTCGTCGACTTTTCTCTTTCGAATAACTCCCTGACCTTTTCTTCTCCATCTCTGCCTCCACATCCTTCCAATTCCCTCGTATAACTCCACCTCCTCCTCAACTTTCAGCTCCCATCTCCTCTTCCAACCATCCTCTTTTCCTTTTTCTCTTGGCCCACCTCTCCACACCTGTCACCTCAATCCTCGCCATTTTCCAAGTCCTATTTTAATAGAATTGTATTTTGTTATTATTATTTTGTATTAATGTATGACGTACATCTTGTTGCTCAACGGAAACCGCGAGAAGGTGGTGGTCTCTTCCGTTAAAAAGGAAATGAAAAAATTTAATAAATGAATAATAATAAAAATAAAATTAAAATAAAATAATAAAATAATGATAAATAATAAATAAAAATAAAAAATAAAATTATAATAAAATAATAAAATATAATCAATTTTCTAATTGATAAAAGGTCAAAATATTATTTCACATTTCCTTACATATGTGTGTGTGTGTGTGTGTGCGCGCGCGCGCGCGCGCGTGTGTGTGTGTGTGTGTGTATAAGGAAATGTGAAATAATATTTTGACTTTTTATCAATTAGAAAATTGATTATATTTTATTATTTTATTGTAATTTTATTTTTTATTTTTATTTATTATTTATCATTATTTTATTATTTTATTTTAATTTTATTTTTATTATTATTCATTTATTAAATTTTTTACATTTCCTTTTTAACGGAAGAGATCACCACCTTCTCGCGGTTTCCGTTGAGCAACAAGATGTACGTCATACATTAATACAAAATAATAATAACAAAATACAATTCTATTAAAATAAATTTAAATATTATTTTATTACAATTATTTTTTTAAAGAAATTTTTTTTTAATAAAAAAGCGTACATATTGGCCAAGAGTGGAAAAATTTAGATAATGGACACAGCAGCGGCACGATTTGTATCCCCATCACTTTCGCGCACTAAGGCATAAGCAATGCAATCTGGTAGCCTTGCTTTACTCACGTGCCTCGATTTCGCACACACACATATGCACGAAAGTCTAATAGACCGAAATCTTTTTTATTAGGCTTCTAAACTCATTTCTGAAAGCTCACTTATATTCCTTCAATCTCTTCCAGGAAGTAATCTTATTTTGCACATACAAACTGCAAAACTTTTATATTAAGCAAATATTGTTCCGACTTGACGCTAGAAGCCGATAAAAAAACTGTAATTTTACAATTTTCTTGATTTTTTTATATAAAACCGGGAACATCCGGGGTTATTTTTATATGTACTTTAATCGTGGAGAAGCATTTATTATTCTGTGCAATTAATAAAAAGTTTTCGGTCTATTTATTTTATCGATAAAAAAGGAAGGTCCAGCATCCTCTTAAGTGTTGATCGCATAATTGTGACAGACATTAAGAGGATGCCGGATTACCGACAAAACGATTATTTTTTTCCATACCGAAATTTTTTTATTGATTGCACAGAATTATAATTCCTTCTCCACGATTAAAGTATATATAAAAACAAAGCAGGAACCTACTAGTTTTATGTCAAAAACAAAAAAAATTGAAAAATTACAGTTTTTTTATCAGCTTCTGACGTCAACCCGTAACAAAACTTGCTTAATATAAAAATGTTGCAGTTTATATGTACAAAATAACATAGTTTCCTGTTAGAGATTGCATGAAGGAATATAAATAAACTTTTAGAAATGAGTTTAGAATCGTAGTAAAAATAATTTCGGTACGCAAAATTTTCATGCATATTGTTGAGTGTGAGACTGCGATACAAGAGTAAAACAGAGCAGTAGATTAGTTGCTCGCTATCGCGACAGACGGCGCTATAGTCGGTTTGTGTGACAAGGAGAGTCAATCTCGTACCATCATTCTCTTTCATCTTGCGTGTAATAGTATACTTCAGTATACATGTACGCGCACATTAAAGCATTCTTGTCATCTTACATTCTTGTTTTCTTTCTCGAATTCCGCGTCATAGATACTCGCTGTCACGCAGCGGCGTAACAATCGTACGCGTAACAAGCTGCGGGAAAACAGCGTTACAACGAGTTACGTAGAAAATATTCTGTGTAAGTTATACATATACACAATATATATATATATATATATATATATGTGTGTGGGGGGGGGGGTGTGAGTGTGTGGGTGTGTGTGAGTGTGTGTATGTATAGACGTATGTATGTACAAAAGTGATGCGAGAATTACGTGAAGAAGCGAGAAGATAATAAGAACGATAAGAGCGATAAGATAAAAATAACAATAAGAGCGAACGAGAAATAACACGAGCAACGAGGACTCGAACTCGAGAATCTGATCTTTCTTTCACACTATTATTTTCCTCTCGCTCACATCTATTACTGTCTCGCTCGCTCCTATTATTGTCTCGCTCGCATCTATTACTGTTTCGCTCGCTCCTATTATTATCTCGCTTGCATCTATTACTGTCTCACTCGCTCTCGATTCTTGGGTCCGCTTATCTTTTCGAGCTGTCTATCACGATTGTCAAGTGTGACGGAGAAAGCAAGACTATAAGTAAAGAGCGAGCGAGATGACCTATCATCAAAGAGTTCCGAAGTCTCTTACAATCGGTATCTTCGCTTCTTCTATCCATTTGCAATTCACGAAAATGTAAACATCTTATAAAATAAAAATTGAAACTTTTATTTTTAATTTCATCGGTTTGAAAATAATTTCAATGAATTAATGAGATTTTTGCGATTAAAATGATATCAAACACGACGTAAATCGGGTAATTTTTAATTAGTCTGATAATACAAGTTTTATAATTATAAATTTAACTAAATTTATGCCACTTATATTGTGTTTGATATTTTAATTTATGCCACTTATATTGTGTTTGATATTTTAATCGTAACATTCTCATTATTCTATTAAAATTACTTTCAAATGAATAAAAAATGCATTTCATTTTCTGACATATATTCGTGAATATTATAAATAAAGTCTCATGTAAGAGACTTCGCAATGTTCGACATCGAAAACTTTTTCGTTATTTATGATAATTTATAATAATTTATAATATAATAATTTACGACTTTAAATTGCTATAAAATAAAAACTAAAACTTTTATACTTTATTTGATCTTTTTTGATAAAAAGGGATTAATGAAATTTTTGCGTTTAAAATGACATCGAACATAATATATTTCGGATAACTTTTACTTATTGTTATATAAGTAAAAGAATGTATCTAATTGAAAATTATTCGAATAAAATGTTGGGTTGTTTAATGTGATTTTAGTCGTAAAAATCATATTAATTCTAAAATTATATTCAGTAAGATAAATTAAGTAATGTAAAAATTTTAGTTTGAAATACATTTTCAATGTTATTAATTGTGGTGTTCACATGACGTCTCCTGGTCTAAATATGGTCGATATAATTAATATTAAATGATCTATATATTGTGCAGTGAAGCAAATTATCTTAATTTATTATACATATTAAAATTATTTATTTATTTATTTCACATATTTAAATGTACCAGAAGATGTCATGTGAACATCACAATTGATAACATTGAAAATGTATTAGAAACTAAAATTTTTACATTACTTAATTTATCTTACTGAACATATTTTAGAATTAATATGGTTTTTACGACTAAAATCACATTAAACAACCCAACATTTTATTCGAATAATTTTCAATTAGATACATTCTTTTACTTATATAACAATAAGTAAAAGTTATCCGAATTATATTGTATTCGATGTCATTTTAAACGGAAAAATTTCATTAATCCCTTTTTATCAAAAAAGATCAAATAAAATATAAAAGTTTTAGTTTTTACTTTATGGCAATTTAAAGTCGTAAATTATTATAAATAACGAAAAAGTTTCCGATGTTGAACATTGCGAAGTCTCTTACATGAGACTTTATTTATAATATTCACGAATACATGTTAGAAAATAAAATGCATTTTTTATTCATTTGAAAGTAATTTTAAAAGAATAATGAGAATGTTGCGATTAAAATAATATCAAACACGATATAAATCGCATAAATTTAGTTAAATATATAATTATAAAACTTGTATTATCAGACTAATTAAAAATTATCCGATTTACGTCGTGTTTAATATCATTTCGCAAAAATCGCAAAAATCTCATTAATTCATTAAAATTATTTTCAAACCGATGAAATTAAAAATAAAAGTTTCAATTTTTATTTTATAAGATGTTTACATTTTCATGAATTCGGAATAGATAGAGGAAGCGAAGAAACCGATTGTAAGACTTCGGAACTCTTTGATGATAGGTCATCTCGCTCGCTCTCTACTCATGGTCTTGTTTTCTCCGTCACACTTGACAATCGTGATAGACAGTTCGAAAAGATAAGCGGACCAAAGAATCGAGAGCGAGTGAGACAGTAATAGATGCGAGCGAGAGGAAAATAATAGTGTGAAAGAAAGATCCGATTCTCGAGCTCGAATCCTTGTTGCTATTTCTATCTCGTTCGCTTTTGTTGTTATTTCGCTCGTTCTTATTACCTCGCTTCCTCATGTAACTCTCGCGTCACTTTTATACATACATACGTCCATACATACACACATCCACACTCACATCCACCCACCCACACACACACGCACGCACACACACGCACACACGCGCACACACACACATATATATATATATATATATATATATATATATATATATATATATATATATATACAGGGTGACCCATTTTAACTTAGGCAGCCAAATAACTCGAAAAATAAGCAAGATAGAGAAAAATGTTTTAGACAAAAGTTGTATGGTTTCGAGGGGGCCATAAGATGGTATCATTGGTTTGACCTTGAAGAGTCATTTGAAGGTCACGTGAAGGTCACTTCAATTTTTTTAAATGGAACATCCTATATATTTTTGTACATTCTTGTAGCTCATCTCGAGAGCTTTCCAAAACACTATAATTAAGTACATTTTCGTTAAGTACTTTTTGAGTTATGAGGCTTGAAATAATTTCTTAATTTTACATAAACCGTAAAATATCTTGTAAAATATTCATTTTTCGATTACCTTACCTTAATAGTTTTATGTACAAAATAATGAGAGGAATCAATTGGTGTAAAGAAAACACATAGTTGTTTCGAAGAAAAAATATGTAATTTGCAATTAACAATTCCATATTTTTTCTTAAAAACAACTATGTGTTTTCTTTACACCAATTGATTCCTCTCATTATTTTGTACATAAAAGTATTAAGGTAAGATAATCGAAAAATGAATATTTTACAAGATATTTTACGGTTTATGTAAAATTAAGAAATTATTTCAAGCATCATAACTCAAAAAGTACTTAACGGAAAGGTACTTAATTATAGTGTTTTGGAAAGCTCTCGAAATAAGCTACAAGAATGTACAAAAATATATAGGGTATTCCATTTAAAAAAATTGAAGTGACCTTCACGTGACCTTCAAATGACTCTTCAAGGTCAAACCAATGATACCATCTTATGGCCCCCTCGAAACCATACAACTTTTGTCTAAAACATTTTTCTCTATCTTGCTTATTTTTCGAGTTATTTGGCTGCCTAAGTTAAAATGGGTCACCCTGTATATATATATATATATATATATATATATATATATATATATATATATATATATATATATATATAGACACACACACACGTACAGATTATATATTTTACCAGATGCGGTTTGCATGTGTGCTCTGGTTATTAAAATATTTATTTCAGAGACGATCTATTCGTGAGCTGATTATTGAAAAAAAAATCCAGAGGCGATCTAATTTGTATGTTGGTTATTCAAAAAAAATTCGAAAAGCGATCTTAATTTGTGTGCTGGTTACTTTCAAAAATGTTTTACATCAGATACGATTTGCCTGTGCATTCTGGAAGCGAAATTTAAACGAAATTTAATTCAGAGATCATAAAGACACTGCCTCAACTAAAAGGCATATTTGATAAGAATAAAAATCCAGATAAAATGAATCATTGAACCGATTTTTACACGTTATAAGAGAATTCTTATTTTGAAAGTGTGCTATATTATATTGCGATAATTCTTATATAATTGTAGCATGTCATATAGCGACAAAAGCTAACAAATTATTGAGCAAATTATACTGATCGCTGGCGATTTTTTTGATAACACCAAGCTTCGAATGTACGATAGCTTACCCGGCTGTGTGGTCTATTGGTGCCTAAAAAAAATTACTTTTATTGCCGTTGCCTACAAATAATATAATATTTGAAATGTTTCAACTTGATAGCATATGCTATGAAATTTATGCTGCGGCTTTCCCTACACTACTATAAACTATAGTCTTAGAAGGAAATCCTTGTAAAGAAAAATATTTCAATAATGTGAAATGTACAAAGCAACATTTTTTTTAAATTATAGCAGAAAGTAAATTGCCTTTTCCAAAGGTGAATGTCAGATCAGATATGATAAATGTAAGATATATGAATGATAAATTATTCATATATCTTACATTTATCATATCTGATCACAATATTCTAATGAATATCGTTAGAAAAAGACGCCTCAGTACAAATATCTCATTTGCATATATCGGAGAGACGAAAAAAATATATATTATGGTTGCGTCTGGAAATGGACGATGAAACCTATTATATTATCGATATAAATCTATCATTTCGATGCTTTTGAAACAAAGAATGTATTATGAAAATATTTATATTATTTATCAATTTTACGACATTACACCAATTTGCATAAAACATTTTATATTGTTAGCTTTTGATTATATCGATTTAACAAACGTCGTGCATAAATTGTAATTTGCAGAAAGTTATATGCAAATATCTTTTTTATTGTATATACAGAATGTCGCAGAGTACTATACATATATAAGCGCTTGTGAGGAGCGCAGTAAATTGAAGAAACAAGTCCCATGGCATTTTACGATTTTCACAATAATAGAAATTATAAAATAAATAAATTATATAATAATATTAAATAAAATCGAACGAATGTGTATCTACGTGTGTGTGTGTATATGTGTGTGTGTGTGTGTGTGTGTGTGTGTGTGTGTGTGTGTGTGTGTGTGTGTGAGAGAGAGAGAGAGAGAGAGAGAGAGAGAGAGAGAGAGAGAGAGAGAGAGAGAGAGAGAGAGAGAGAGAGAGAAGCGCTCGGCCGTTCGAGCTGTCGCATTATCCAGTGTGTTAGGCATTTTGTCGGTGCGCGGCAAGGGGAGGGACAGCGCGGCGTGGCGATGACGTAACGAATGACAACGGCATGTCCCGCTGTTCTTCCCCTTGTCACGTGCCGACGCACGAAAAGCCTAACACGCTGGACCATGCAATAGCTCGAACGGTCGAGCGTTTCTCTCTCTCTCTCTCTCTCTCTCTCTCTCACACACACACACACACACACACACACACGTAGATACACATTCGTTCGATTTTATTTAATATTATTATATAATTTATTTATTTTATAATTTCTATTATTGCGAAAATCGTAAAATGCTATGGGACTTTTTTCTTCAATTTACTGCGCTCCTCACAAGCGCTTATATATGTATAGTACTCTACGACACTCTGTATATACAATAAGAAGGATATTTGCATATAACTTTCTACAAATTACAATTTATGCATGACATTTGTTAAATCGATATAATCAAAAGCTAACAATATAAAATGTTTTATGCAAATTGTTTGATGTAATATCGTATTCATAAAATTTATAAGTATATAATATTTATAAATATTTTCACAATATATTTTTATTATATATATAAAGAAACATAGCTAAATGAGAGCAATGATATTAGAATTATGTTTAAATATGTACGCAATAAAGATAGATCTATGCTCTAAAATCGTTGCTTGTGCGAGACGATAGAGCAGTGAAAATGCAACATATTTTTTGTTCCAATAAACACAATGTAAAGAAAAGCTTTCACATTGCTCTTTCTAAAATATGCATGTCTTTTTATTCTAGAAAATACTGTCGGTAACATAACTATAAGTGTTGGTAATGTACCGACACTTTTAGTTATGTTAAAATGAGGGCGCCTACCCGTCGGAGTTCGGCTGCGACTCCGGCATCCTCTTAACGTTTCTATGTGCAATAAAATTTTACACAGAAAAAAGATAAATGATAACATCTACTTTAGATCTATAACGATTGACAAAACAAACATTTACATTTCAGCGAATAATTCGTCTCAATATACCCTTTACGTTTGAAACAAGAAATATGCAAATCTCAAGAGCGTCTCAAATGCATACAAATATGTTGAAAAGATAATAATAAGCTCAGATAAAAATAAAATTCATGAAATTCACGCTTTTGATAAATCTTTACAACCATATCCTCCAATGAGATGTCTGACACCTGACGAAAAAGTTTATAATTTTGAGAATGTGACTGCAACGACATCAAACAGCATCATTGTAAATCTTCCGGTGCCGGTTGTAAAGACTGGATGCAAAAAATATAATCTACCAACTACTGTATAAACTATTTCCGAAAGCTGTTTAGACAATCTCAACAAATCTGAGAAATTCAATGTGCTGACGTGCGAGCGATATTACGAGATTCAGAACTTAACACCATTTACAGAGTACAAGTTGAAGTTTACTTTAAGCAATTTTTACTTTGATCAATTATCAATAAATCGATTAGATTCGAATGTGATATCAATGAAAACTAATTCAGGCAAGCTTAATGCACCGGAAAACATAAGTGTTCTAGCTTTGACGCCTACCATAGCAGTAGTTCGTTGGATGTCACCCAAGAAAGTGAACTGCGTGGCCGTGACGAAGTGCATTGGAAGTTAGTGAACGGCACGCAACAAGAAAGTAAACAATTTATCAATGTGCCGAAACATATGGCAGACGGCAGATTTTTGACAAAGATTAACTTGTCGTTACTAGTACAAGATTACTTGATATACGTGCGTGTGTATCTAAATAATTTCAGCGATTTCTACAACGAAAGTTTAAGCAAGATCGTTTACATATACTCAGAACCAAACAATATTAATTTGAGCGGGGCCAACATAAATAGCATAGATATTTCATGGATCTCAAACATCAATCTGACGGTCTCTTCTACATTAGAGTACAAAGAGGTTGCAACAGAAAAGTTGCAAACAACGAATTACATTAAAATAAATTATAACAAAGAAATAATGTACCATATCGGAAATTTACAATCTGGAACTTTATACAAGTTTCGCTTGATATTGAGATATCCCGAATATGAGGAAAATTTTACATGGCCGGCTGATGAAAGATTTATTTTTTCAACACTTGGTAAGCAAACAAAGATATCCATACAGCACAATAAGGTTGCAGATATATTGAAGAATAATTTAATTGAAACATTGCAATATTGCAAATCGATTATGAAACTCTGCTGAGTTATTGTTATCAGATTGTGATGAAATTAAGATGTCCGCTTTTTGCAATGAAATATTGTAGCAATATCACAGTGTAATATGTTGGAAAGAATGCAATGTTATTGCAATCATTTAATAATATTACGTATAAAATATTTTTGATTTTGATGGATAAATATCTTCGAAACATATAATTAAATTAAAAAGCTTGATATAAATAGAAGTTTCCAATATCTAAGATAATCATATCTAAGATAATACATTGAAAAATTATGTATAAACATAATCATATAACATAAAATATTATATTCTTATACAAAATTACTTTAAACTCTTACTTACGAATCACTTTTTTTATTTTAAATGTTCTATATACTCTTATAATGGGTACTTTGTACACATATAAATATTAGTTATAGAATTAATTAAACATCACTAATTATATTTTTATTTAAAAATTTTAAGAATCCGTTATAATTATATATATTTCCATGTAAAAAATACATAAAAATGCATAGAAAAATATAATGATAGATATAATAGTATCCATTCTTAATATAATAAAAAGATATATTATCTTTGAAGATTAATATCGTATTCGTACATGAAGTGAAAATATATCATAAAATATGTTGTGACAATGATATAAAATGTTATCTATATTTTAATAAAAAAATAGCAATGCTTATCTTTAGCTTAGAATTATATTTACTCGACTGATATTATTTCTGTGTCATTAATTCGTTTGACTTCTCCAAAAAAGTAAAATTCATCGCATATATACAAATATAAAAAAATATATTATTACATTATTTTTATAGATAAATTAAAGAGTGTTATAGTTTTCCAATGTTTTCAAAATATAAATATCATATTGCTAATATCTAATTCATACTTTGTTAATTTATACTTCTACAATGTTTGCGTAATGTTGCATTGCAATTTGTAATATTGCAATATTGTTGCAAAGTAGTTGTAACATTCTGTGCTGCATAGATAGATTATATTATTATGTACTAATATTTTTAATATTATGTACTTATGTATTTATAATATTATGTACTAATATTTTTATTATTATGTACTAATATTTTTAATATGAATAGGCCTAAAATTTAAAACAATTAAATTTTTGTAATAAAGTTACAAGTAAAAATAAATTTGTAAAAACATACACACAGGAAGATATTAAAATTATATTTTTGCTTAATATAGATATTTCGGACACTCCTGGAATAATAGCGAAAAAATATTACTTATTATTGATGTTAGGTTTTATCGTTATAGTTACTATAATCTGCATCTGCTACTTTTATTGTTGTAAGTATGTATATTTGATGTAGGTATCAACTTGAATTGTAGATTATACATATATGTATATCTGATATAATATCTAAAAATTTATTGAAAATAGTAATTTACTTATATAAAAGTAAACGAATAAATTTACTAAAAAACGAAAAATTTTATAATACATATTATTACATAATTAAGTCGAAATTTTATAACAGTGTATCGTCAACACAGAAGTAATAATGAACAATTTTTGTCTTCAACAATGACCGATATAGAATTGGAGATTCTACATAAAGTACCTTGCCATAAAATACACTCAATTCAATATGATTTACAGTCCTATGTTACATTATAATCCGGATGAATATGCGATAACTAAAATCGCACGTAAACAAATTACATTTACAAAACTTATTGATAGCGGCGCATTCGGAATGGTAAAAATTAATTTTTTCAAACAATGTTTCAAATTAGGATCAAATTTCTGGATCAACAAAACAGATATGTATTTTCTAATAAAGATATAAATTACATAAATTTTTATAATAGATTATAAGTAATATAAAATTTACATGAGACAACAAACATGCACTTTATTATATATTTTTCGTTGAATTATTTAATATAAAGTAAAATATAATATTACTTGACATTACTCTATACATTTAATATAAAGTAAAATATACATTTAATATAATATTACTTGACATTACACTATACATTTTCTAATAAAGTACGTATGTAAATTTGTGTGAAATATTTCGCAGGTGTTTCAAGGAAAAGTGAAGAACTTAGAAAAATCGGGCACAGAGATATCCATTGCAATAAAAACGGTTCGGAAAGATGCTTCTTCCCCTGAGAAAAAGAAATTGTTAAAGGAAGCCAAGCTTATGAATCATTTTCGACACAAACATATATTAAGATTGTTGGCCGTTTTGTTTAGATGGGGATTCTCCGTTACTAGTGTTGGAACTGATGGAAACTGGTGATCTGTTAAAATATTTGAGAGATTGTCGAAATTTGCATGCGTCAGATTCGCATGCTCTGCGTTTGCAGGATTTGCTCACCATGTGCGAAGATGTTGCGCGAGGTTGTTGCTACTTGGAAGAGTTGCGTTTCGTACATAGAGATCTAGCATGTCGCAATTGTTTAGTATCTTCGAGAAATCGCGAGAATCGTGTCATCAAAATTGGAGATTTTGGACTAGCTAAAGATATCTACAAGGATGATTATTATCGCGTGGTATAAATACAATTATTAAAAAAAATTAAAAAATGAATTCTTTTGAAAATACTTCCCATTTTTTTATCATAATAGTATCGTGCATTGTTTTCTGAAGTAATATAGAATATAAATAGTTTTTATTTATATATAGCAAGAGATAAATGAACGTTTTTCATTTTGCACATATTGTAAAAATGAACAATTTGAACCAGAAATTTAAATTTTTATTAAAATCATGTTTTAGGAAGGAGAAGATTTGCTTCCTGTTCGCTGGATGGCACCCGAATCTTTGATGATCAAAATATTTACTTCTCAAAGCGATGTTTGGTCATTTGGTGTTTTAATGTGGGAAATTACATCGTTGGGTGAGCCTTATATTGCCAAGGCTAATGAAGAAGTAGTAATGAAGAAGATAAATTATGTACGTGCTGGAGGCAGATTGCCGATGACTCTTAACTGTCCGTCAGCATTGTATCAGTTGATGCTACGTTGCTGGAGTACAGCGGATTCTAGACCAAATTTCGAATTTTGTCTGAAAAATATTATAGCATTAAGAAAGAACATAGAAGATGCCTTACTGAGTCCAGTTGATACTATTTAACCAATATAATTAAATTAATGTTTCTCTTCTTTTCTGATCGATTCAATAAATCATAATGTAGAAAAAGTATTTCTAGAATATTTCCAAATTGTTTTTGTTATTTTCAGGTTTAATCTTAATATTAGATTTATCAATGAAGATGAAAGAAATTTTTTAATCTTTCCTTCCATAAAATTTTGATTATTAGAAAATATCACATCCGTTTTCATAATTGTAAACAACGGAATATAATAACATATTTAATTTGTGTTTTTGAGTATTCAAAGCGATATCTAATGATTGCAATAAACAATATTTTTTTCAATATGGAAATATAATTAATTTTCAACATTATATATGACCGATAATTACACAAACTGATTGTAAAATTTATAAGTGAAAAAGAAAACGCCAATAATATCCTTTATTATCCTTAATTAGTTGTGAATATATAAATATAATAATATAATTATTTTTAAATTTATATCAGTTATCATGTATGAATTTTTACGTCATTCGGGATAAGTATATACATATATTTTATCTTTATATTTAATGACTTACTATATATTCAAATTATATTGATGATTGCAAAAGTATGCAGTTGTAAAAATGAACTATACTTATTGCTCTATCTCCACTAACTATATTTAATAAAGCTAACAATATATAATATATAATATATAATATATAATATTTACACACACACACAATTACGGTCTATCATTTCGAAAGATCACCTTGGGTAATACAAATGCTGGCGGTACTGTAACTTTCAAGCCTCATAACTTAAAAAGTACTTAATGAAAAAATATTTAATTATAGTGTTTTGAAAAGCTCTCAAGATAAGCTGCAAGATAATGTAATAAAAAATAGGGTTCCATTTAAAAAATTGAAGCTGACCTTCACATAACCTTGACAACGCTATTCGAGGTCATAATAATGTTGCTGTGTAATGCGCCACATAAAACCCTATAACTTTTGTATGAAACATTTTTTTTAAAACTGCGTATTTTTCGAAATATTAAGGGGTTTCCACACTTTTAGTAAACCCTATATATCATATATGTTAAAATAAAAATCACATATATCGTATATGTTAACATAAAAATTTTTCGTTCTGTGTTTATAATCTAAAGTAAACATTTACCATAAAAGCTTCAAAACATATGTTTTGAAGTTTTTATTATCTAATTTTCATATTTTATGTTTTGAATAAAATAAATTATTTTTCTTATTCCCACTGGTAGAATCAAATGGCGAGACCTATTGAACTCTGTACAAAACTCTGAACTAAGCACAACATGGTATGGTATGCGACAAGGACGCAAGAGAGCCAATAGTTAGCTATTGTTTTTCTACAGTCCGAGAGAAAAGTTATTTCAAATCGATTCCAACAAGCAGATATGTTTCAAGCAATCATGTTTACAGCTCACTCATTTCTTAAGAATAAATTTTGTCGATATTGTAACAGTGGGAGCGGAATAATTAATATTTCATATATATATACAGGGTGGCTGATAACTTTTTACGGTCCCGAAGTGTGAAGATAGATTGGCTCAAATTAAGAAGGAAGGTCCTCTACTGTTTTGCGATATTCGTAATAATTAACAAAAAATTAATCAAAGAAGATCGGCCAATCTGCATGAGTAGAAGCGCGCGGCGACGAGAGTCTATATTTCTTAAAAATAGAACTTTTATAGAATTGTTGAGAACTGCCGTTAAAACTACGAAACATCACGACACATTTTTACTAAGTGTCGTGCTGCGCGAGAATTTAAAAATTTTTTTAAAAATTATTGATTTTTGAAATATCAATCTGAAATTGCATATATAGGCCGAATTTGAACAGAACTATCGGAAACTCTTGTTAAAAATAATGATATTCAACACGTTTTGGCACTTTAGAGGGAAGGATGTTGATTTGCGAAATTGGCACATTTTTTCGATTTTGATTTTTTAATGTAAGGAATGTAAAACCTTTTTAATTTTTATCAGGAAAGTAGAATTATGAAAAGTGCTATCAGAATTCTTAATATATTTTAAAATTCGCATTTTGTCCTGCCAGCTTCACAGACACAAAATGTATGGACTCACTCTCCCTCTCTCTCTCTCTCTCTCTCCTTCAAAATAAATTCGCGAGCGCATTCATGATCGGATATCAAAATATTATCCGCAAACGACAATAAAACGATAAACATACGAGAATGGACTCATAGATTTATGACATTCAAAAAAATTTATTCCTTAATTGGATATTAAACAAAAATTTCCAATTTTAAGCAAAGTTTTTAAAAAATATATTGTTTTATAAGTTGTTGATATATAATATCATATTCATATAATAAATATATAATATATACAGAGTTTAGCAAAAGTGTGGAAACCCCTTAATATTTCGAAAAATACGCATTTAAAAAAAAAATGTTTCATACAAAAGTTATAGGGTTTTATGTGGTGCATTACACAGAAACATTATTATGACCTCGAATAGCGTTGTCAAGGTTATGTGAAGGTCACCTCCAACTTTTTAAATGGGATACCCTATATGCTTTTGCACATTCTTGTAGCTTATCTCGAGAGCTTTCCAAAACACTATAATTAAGTTAGTTTTCATTAAGTACTTTCCGAGTTATGAGGCTTGAAATCATTTCTTAATTTTACATAAACCATAAAATATCTTATAAAATATTCATTTTTCGATTATCTTACCTTAATACTTTTACGTACAAAATAATGAGAGGAATCAATTGGTGTAAAGAAAACACATATTTGTTTCGAAAAAAAAATGTAATTGTTAATTGCAAATTACATTTTTTCTTTCCGAATCGTAATCAAATACAAATTAAATATTTAATTACATAATGTCTAATATTTTACATTTTATTGGAGATATATTTGTTTATAATGTAAACAATCCGGGCACGCCAAGTTTTCATAACTTACTTCGATTTAAAGACTGTGCGATTTAAAACTTGCGTAAAACTTTTTTTTTAAATTATATACATTATATAAAAAGTGTTTTGAGCATTAAAAGAATCCTAATTCTCATTAAATAATTTAAAAATCAATTTTCTCTGAATAAATATAAAATGCGTTTTAATTTCTTAGGGAAAATTCATGTATAATATTTCTACTGTATAAAATTGATATTTCACGGCAAATATTATATCAAATTTACAAATTGCTCTTAAGTACTTGGCTAATAGTAATTATTGATTTCATACTTAGTTTTGATATTTTTTTATGAAAATTATTTGTTGAGGTTTCGTTTTTTAGGAAAATGATTTTTTGAGGGAAAATTATTATAAAAAATTATTTTTAAGGAATTTTTTTATTAAAGATACATACAAGATAAAATATTTTTTATGTACTTGGCGTATTGTTTTTACCTTTGTAAGGTTTTTTTTAGAGGGATTTCACACCTTTTTGTAAAATTTTATATCCTTTCTGCAAATTATCTTTTGGGGGAAAATATTTGCATATTATCTATAACTCTATAGTTCTATAGTATATAATTATATATATATATGTCCAGGGGTAGTTTCCACGACATTTTTTAAAATGAAGTGGCAGTTTTGACTACATTTGGCAGTTTTGACATCCGTCGTCAAAGACATTGCGGTATTAAGGCAGCTAAGACGACAGTTACGAAATCTACCTATATATTGCTGAAATATTGAAAATCTAATTTCGCTTAAATAATTGTATATATATCTAATATTAATATTCGTATACTAATATTTTCATTGTTAAATAACAAAATATATCGTTTGATAATTACTATAATGAAATTTATTGTCAGTAACAATATATTCGTTATTTGGTCACTAAAACTACCAATCTGCGAAAATCATAGTGATGTAAAGATTGTTATGGCGACAGTCATGAAATCTACCTATATACCATTAGTATATTGGAAATATAATTTGTCGCCAAAACTACTGTGTCGCCAAAACTACTTTGTCGCCAAAACTATTAATCATCGTATAATAGTTGTTATGACGACAGTCATGAAATTTATTTATACCACTGAGAGGATATTAAAAATCCAAATTAATTAATTTTATCAAATTAATAGATTTTATTCTTAAGGTTATTTATTGTTTTATAAACTGTGATGTAGTATATATTTGGTATGAGACTTGGTAGTATTTTTATACAAAAGTTATTCTATAAATGACATTTTCAAATATTACGACGTGTATTAAAATTATTAAATATCTATTTCAAATAAAAAAATTACATATCCTGTGCATTGGTAGTAATTTGCACAACAGACCTGTAATCAAAAAATGAAAAAATTCATTAACAAAGCACAAAATTCTTTTAAACAAGAATTTATTATTACTATCTATTATTTATTAGCCTCCGCTAGTACAATTTTGTGAAATACTAGAACAAAACAGCGCGCGCTTCGCGCGCGCCATTTATTCTGTTGCATTATATATTTTTAATGACATATATACTTTATGAACACAATTACCCCCTTCGTAATTATTTTCTCTTATTAATTTATCAATTCTTTGTATTGCACTGTCAATATAACCTTCCCGATGTCAAATGACAAACACTCAAATGACACGAAACATGCAACACCATAAAAACCAATCAGAGCGACGGAAAAGAGGCAACAATACATTTCGAGATTTTCAAGATAAACCGATACATTCGAGAATCGACTTAACATGCCTTTTTTAGAATAGGACTAGCTCGCAGCGCGCGCCTTCCACGGATCTAATTTTAATTATTTTTATTTTAAAATATTCATCCCATTCTCCCATTTCTATATCTCTCCCTTAACTCATTCTTTTTTCTCTTCTCATTATTCATCATTTTCATATCTTTCCTTCTCTCCTTATTTTACCTACTTATTTGTCTCATCTTTTATTTTTATTTTTCTTCTTATTTCTTACATAATAATTGGTTACACGCCAATCTCTTTGAATATGATAGAAGAGAAAATATATTTTATCATTTTACATCATTACAATAACATTTTATCTTTCGTTTACAATAATAGCATATTAATATTACACATAATATAATTATTCATTTACTTATTTATATATTTTCTTATTTGTCATTATTTCTTTATTATTTATAAATCTGTTTTATCTTATTAATTTTTTCTTCAAACATCTTTATTCTCTCTTATAATTCTTTTCATTTATTGAAACATAATTTATTATAGACTTTTTCTCCTACCGTATCTTTTTTAATTTAAGTCTTTAAAGTTATTAATTTAATCCTTTTTTCTCGATTTTTAACTTTATTTCTACAAGTATTTATAACTTCTACAAATATATATATATTTAAGTATATAAATGTAAGTATATTAATAATTAAATTATCAATTAAAATATTGCTGAAAGATAATTATTAATCTTTAATTAAATTAAGTTTTTTAAAAATAAAAATCTCTTTAATTTTTGTTTACTTTGTTATTTTTTTTTTATAATAGAGACTACAATCTAGACTGCACCATGAATATTTTGAAACATTATTTTATCTATGTTTTATTTCATAGAATAAAGTATTTTAGAGAATAAAGTATTTGTAATTCAGTTTTGATTATAGTTATAGTTACGAGTATGTTACTTCTTTGTTTTTGGTTACATTTTATATTAACCTATTTTATTGTTTAATTATTCAATATTTCTTTATAAACATAATTTTTTATTTTTTTAGATAGATTATCACGTTCTAAATAAATTTTTAATGAATCCCAAGAACGAACCCGTGAAAAGGCGACATATAGTTGTCCATGACTAAAAATTTTTCCGAAGATCTATTGCAATTTTATCAAAAGTTTGCGCTTGTGATTTATTTATAGTCATAGCAAATGCTAGTTTCACTGGAAATTGTCTTCTTTTAAAAGTAAATGGGTACACATTTTCGCAATATAAAGTAATACGATTAAGAAAAACAATTTCTCCAATCTTATTACCTGTTAAAATTTCACAACGTAATAAGTTATTATCTAAATCTAAAACTAATAATCTAGTACCATTGCATAAACCTTCATTGATACTGAGATTTCTAATAAGCATGATAACAGTGTATTTTCTTAAGCGTAATTTATGAGGTGGAAGACATGTTGGATTTAAAGAGTTAAGATATTCTATCGGAATTATTTCGTGTATATCTTCATTATTTCCAATCGTTTCAAGAGTATCCACACTTGTATAAATTTTCTCTGTCATCTCATCTAACAGATTTATTACTTTTTCGTTTATTTCATCAACATCAACATTTCTTGCAGATAATATAACATAATTAGCCATAGTTTTATATTGTTTACGTATTATGATATCTCCGTATATGTCTTTAATCATATCCGAGTTTGCATTTGCTATACATTTTTCTGGAATCTGAACATTATCTGAATAATCATTTAAAGAACCATTACCTAAATTTAATAAAAATTGTGCAAATTCTTTTTCCTGTGGTAAAGTTCTCATATTTTGTGTCAATGAAAATATTTTAAATTGTTTCCATAGAATACTAAATTTTATTGATAAATTTATAATTTCACAACGTGTAGCTCTTTCTTTTACAGGTAATAGTTGTCTAAAATCTCCACCAAGAAGAATAATTTTACCACCAAAATATAAATCATTTTGCATTATATCACGTAATGTTCGATCCATTATTTCCAATACATAACGTGGTGCCATAGGAGCTTCGTCTATGATGAAAACATCCACAAGTTTCAATTTTTCAGCTTCCTTAGACTGAACTTTAATATTCGACGTAGAATCGGCAAAAAGAGGTAGAGGTAACCCAAAAACTTTGTGTATTGTTTTTCCATTTGGAAGTAATGTCGCAGCAATACCGGTAAATGCCATTGTACTAACTATTTTTTCTCTACTTAGTAGATAATACAAGGTAGTATAAATGAAAGTTTTACCAGAACCACCTGGGCCATCGATATAAAAATACCTATCACTATTATTACTTGTTGTAACTACTAAAATAGTATCAACAATTTCTTTTTGTTCTATGTTTAATTGTTCATATTGTTGCATACCTATCGATGTGTCCTCCACAATGTGTTCTTCGTCGTCTGTTTCTTGTTCTTCTGTTTCTTGTTCCATTTCAGGAAAATTAGCAATATTTGATCCTTCCTTTTGAAGCAAATTAATAATATAATTATAAACTTTCTTTATTCCTATTATAGATCCAAATCGTCTTATATAATCTTCCGACATATCTTTTTTAAACTCATCCCATAACTTTTTCGGATGAACTGGTTGACAATGAATCAAAATTCGTACGAATAAATTACGAAGTCGTCTTGGCATCATCCAAATTTTTGCTTCATTCATTGCACGATACCATTCTTCATCATCTTCTATGAGTCCTAATGCTAAACATGCTGCGGTGAAAATTTGATATATCTTATTATTAACTGTTCTTAACTCTTGAAAACTCGTAGCTCCTTTAACATGTAGTAATAGTATACGTAAATGAAACAATTCTATCTGAGACAGGCTGACGGAATACATACGACCAATACAATTAAGGTATCTTTGACGTTTTTCCCAGCGATTAATAGTTTTGCTATTAATTGTAACTTTTTTAAATACATAATGAGATGGAATATCACTGTATAAATATTGTTTCGCTCCCTCATCTCGAGCATTTAATTCAAAATAATCTATCAACATTGTTACTCGTTCTATAACAGATCTTATCGCATTATTATTAATATTATCATCGATTATAACATTATGTTTGTTTGGTAAATGAACCGGTAAACGAAATATAGCGACTTTTTTCTTGCAAAGGTTTACTTAAAATGCGCCAACACGCTTCTACAGGCCCAACATATCGAGCTTCGATAAAATCTTGAATTTCATCATGTATTATTGTTTTATCTACATTTTCTCCAATGATTATAGACGCAGCATCGTGACCCTTATAAATATATTTATACAAATATTTTACAGATTTTATACTCGAAACTATTTCAACATTAATATGACTATTAAATAAAAGTAAGAGTGTTGGATTATATGGAACAACATATCTATTATCAACAACATATCGTCTAGGTCTTTCGTACAGCAATCCATTATTTCTTCGACGATATTGTGGATAACCATCTTCATCCATAGTCGTCTCAGGTCGAAATGATTTTGGAAAATGTTTCGAACATTTATTGTCTATCAAACACCAATCTCCACATGGTCCATGAATCATATGTTTCATTACAATATTGTGTAAACTTTCATTTTCATTAAGATTAGGAATTTCTGCAGAAATAAATTTATCAACTATTTTAGAATTTGATATTTTATAATTTTGTTTTAATGTAATTAACAAATGTATATGTGGTAATCCACGTTTTTGAAATTCTATTACATAAACAGATGCCAAAACTTCACCAAAAAATTTTTGTCTAACGATAACATCGATTAAATAATTTTTTTTTATATTAAATACGCGAGCACATATATCTGGTCTATCTGCAGGTTGTTGATTCGGAAGTAAATTCTCTTTGATTTCGCGCCAATTTGGATTACAAGTCATAGTAATAAAGATATCTGGTTTTCCATATTTCCGAACAATAGCCATCGCATCTTGATAATGTTGCAACATATTACGCGGTGAACCCACAAATGTCGATGGAAGTATAATCATTTTTCCAATGTGAGCATCGCTATTATTGGCAGCGTTTGCTAAATAATCAATTAATCCTTGATAAGTTTCAGCACGTAATTGTTTTTGATTCTGTTTACAATCATTAATTCGATCTTTTTCAATTTTTATATAACTATCTACAAGCCATTGTTGAAATCGTCTTCCCATGACGAAAATATTAAAATTATTACGTATGGCTATTCGATGTTTTATATATGCAGCTCTACTTATTCGTTTATTACTATTTTTGCATTGTAAATTATTATGCCAACCTTGATTACCATATGGATAGTATAATGGATAAATCCATGGTTCTACATTAGGATCCATCGTACTGACTTGTTGTAATGTTTTATTACTTTTATTATAAATTGTCACGTAAGTTTCCGGAATTTCACCATCTGCTGTAGTAGAAAAAACAGCTGCAACTTCATTTACCCTTTGTACATTGTATCGACCACGATCAATACCTTTTTTTGTCAAAAATCCTAATTGTAATTCATATATACTGTTATTTTCAGTTGTTTGCTGTTGCATTTGAATTTCTTCATGCATCATTCGATAAGATTTTGCGAAAATGTTATAGGTACGCATCATATTATCTATTGAATTTAAAATTTCTTCATCGAGATTCGAATTTCGATGTAACCGACACTCTGTTGCTTCATTATTATACATTAAGATAAAGAGTTGACCATAACTTGGCATTTCGTTAGTTACAGGATACAATGCGGTATTAATTTGATAATAGATTTGTCCTTGAATTTTAAAACAATATGGTCCAGGTCTTTGAGCACTAAAATCTGATATGTTTGCGTTAAACGACGCGAATGAAAATGCATTATTATATGCATGAATACGATTATAAAAATGTTTTGATTTTGGATGATTTTCAGTAAACAATTCATAAAGTTCACGCGGAGGTTGAGGTAAAGAATTTAACTCAACAGTCCCATGGCCACAACAATCATTAAACGAATTACCTTTATTAGCTACTTTTTCAGAATTGAAATGTTTCGCACCACAATGTTCGCAACATAAATTCATTTCTCCTATATAATGTTCTACAATATTTTCTAATTGAGTTATGTGATATGTATTAATGTCTATGTATCCTTTTTCTAAAGCTCGATTTTTTTCTTTCCATCTTACTTGTTTATTTTTAATTATGTTAATATTCATTAATTTTAATTTTGCTACTTTATTATCTATTATAATATTTTGTGATGGTACCTCATGTAAATTAATACAATTTTCGTACCTGTTGTTATCATCTAAGTTTATCAATTTATTTGATGTACCAGGTACAGGAGAAATAATATTATTATTTAAAGAAGTTCCCATACTTGAGTTATGATCATTTTTAATTATATCAATATCATCGTTAACATTAAATAATTTTATACCATCATTTATCGTATTAATTTCATTATTATTTTTTATTATAGAAACATTTTTATTTATTGATGTTTCAATCGTTTGAGATGCAATGTTAATTGTTTCACCTTCTGAATATACTATCTTTTTGAATGAAATGGTTGAAGCATGAGAATCTATTATAATGTTTTTTGAAAAATTTACAGAAGCTTGTGTTATATTTGAACAAATTTCACCAATATTTGATAAATATTGACAATCTTTTTTGGACATTATTCGCTTTATTTCCCGTCTCTCGGCCTGACGTTTTGCCTTTTTTTCTCGTTTATTACATTGATATTCTTCTTCTTCTTCAATCGATCGAACTATCTTTCTTCTAATTATTGAAATAATAAACGTTAAAGCTAACTTTAATTCAATAATCCAAATTAAAGCCAATTATAATTAAACGATCTAAATTAAAACTAATTTTATTTCTGTAATAAAAAGATTTCTTTCAATTCAACAATAGAAAATTAGAGTTAATTATAATTTAAGTTAAAATCAATTTTAATTTAAATCAAAGCCAATTTTAAATAAATAGTCTAAATCAAAACCAATTTTATTTCAAGTCAAAACTTATTTTAATCCAAATCAAAGTCAATTTTATTCCAAATATCCAAGCCAATTTCAATTCAAATCAAAACCAATTCCAACCCAAGTCAAAGCCAATTTCAATCCAAGTCAATGTCAATTTCAATCTAAGTCAAAGCCAATTTCAATCCAAGTCAAAGCCAATTTCAATCAAAGTTAAAGCCAATTTCAATTCAAATTAAATTTTAATTCAAGGTAAAGCAAATTTCAATATAAGTCAAGACAATTTTAATTCAAATCAAAATCCATATAAATTCAGGCTTCAAAATCAATTTCAATTCAACAATTTAAGTTAAAACTAATTATAATTAAATAGTTCAAGTTAAAGTGAATTTTAATTTGAATCAAATCTACTGTCAAATCTGATTAAAGTCAGTTTTATATCAAGTCAATTTTAATATAAGTCAAAACCAATTTCAATCAATTTTAACACTTAATTTTATTTCAATAATCTAAATCGAAATTAATTTTAATTTCAACAATTAAAAAATTGGAGGTGATTTATGATTTTAATTCAATAATTAGAAATTAAAATTAACTTTATTTTAATAATTCAAATCAAAATTAATTGTACTTTATAATAATCCTAATAAAAGCTATTTTATTCAACAATTAAAAATTTAAATCACTTTTACAAACAAATTTTAATTAAAGTCAATATTTTATTTAATAATAAAACTTAAAAAATAAAATTAATTTCGATCAAACAATTTAAATTATGATTTAATGTAAAAATAAGAAAATATAGTTAATTTTAATTCAAAGTATTTAACAAAAATAAACTAAACTAAAATTCATTCATTCATTCATATCTTTATTCGTCCCCTTGGGGATTGAAGGCGCTTTTTCGAGGAGCGTACCCGAACCTCTTACACACCTTTCGCAGCAAAAGAGTACAAAATCACGCAAACCAAAAAAAACAGAAATAAACAGAAAGGAAATCACAAGAAAATATAATATAAAACAAAAATAACAGTAAAAATAAAAATAAAAATAAATACAATATAATACAATAAACCAAAGTGAAAATAAAGATAAAGGAAAACGGAGAAAAATAAAAATAAATCAAAATTAAACTAAAAATAAAAATAAAAATAAAAATAAAAATAACCACGAGCATACAGCATCAACCAAGCACCTATGCTGTGATTCGCCGCGCAGGGAAGACACCGCCTGTCCAACAACCGCTCTCTTTTCTTACTACTAGCTTATAACTACCCTCGGCTTACGTCTGCCTCACATTCTATCTTACAAACTACCCTATCTAACCTAACCAAGAGAGAGAGAGATCTATCCCTAACTTTTCGACTTCCGATTCCACATACTCCGCATATTCTCCTTCACTCCACATACACCCCTCCATTTACCACACCCTCTCCTTCCACCTCTCCTCCACACTCCCCCCTCTCCTTCTCTCTTTCACTCTCTATCTCCCTCATCCACCATTCCCCTTCCCCATCCTGACTCAAGATCTCTTCCATTCTTTCCCACCAATTCCCCTCTTTTCCTCCTCCTCTGCATTCTCCCAGTACATGTTCCCATGTCTCCTCATCCCCTCCACACCGCCTACACTTCCTTCTTTCTTCCGATTCCCAATATCTCGCTCCTCTCATCTCGTTATTCAACCTAAATCTTATCACCCTCCTCCATCTACTCTCCCCCCATCACTTTTCCAGATATGCTGGTATTCCCTCTTCCTTCACCTCCCCATACCATCTATTGTACCTTGAATCTCTAATCCTTTCCCATCTTTCCTCCTTTTGCATCTCTCTGTCCCTCTGTTCCCACCCATCATATACTTCTTCTCCCCTCCCTCTTTTCTCCTCCATCCCTTTCACTTCTTTTCCCCTGTCCTCAAAAAATTTCCTCCTCTCCTCTTCCCACCCTGTCATTTCCCCTCCCTCTCGTATCTTCCTGTTTATTTCCTCAAAACATCTCCTCGCTAGGCCTCCGCCTCTCCCTTCTTCCAGTTTCTTTTCAAACCCTACTGCCCTTTTCCCTGTCCCTATCCTAAACTTCTCCTTCCTAGTCTCCTCCCTTACCATATACCCCGGTGTGCACCAATCCATCCCTAACGTCCACCTAATCCATCTTTCCTGCATTGCCTCTACCTCTTTCCATTCCCTCCATCCCCATATTTCTGCACCGAACTCCATTACCGTTCCTACCAACCTCTCACACAGCCAAATTCTTCTTTTCCAATCTCCCGTAAACCTCCTTTTACCTATCCCCCACACCTGTCTTATCACCCTGCCTTCCTTACCCTGTCTTTCACGTGCTCCTCCTGTCCTCCGTTCCTTTGCATCTTATATCCTAAATATGTGAATTCCTTCACCTCCTCTATCTCTTTCCCCTTCCATCTCCACTTTGCCGCCTTCCTCCTCCCTCCTCCTTTCCTAAACCTCATAACTTTCGTTTTCCCCACATTCACCTCTAACCTTTTCCTATCCATATACCCCTCTAATTTCCCTAACATGTGTGCCATCCCCTCTTCATTTTCTGACAACAGCACCATGTCATCCGCATATGCCAGACAATATATTTTTTCCTCTCCTAGTTTCACCCCACCCCATCCTCCCCTTCTCAACACCTCCTCCACATCCGCTAAAACTAGGTTGAATAAATACAGACTCATTGGACATCCCTGCCTCACTCCTCTTGCTGTCCAAAAATTCTCTCCTATTTTCTCTCCTACCTTCACTCTACTCCTTGTCTCCCTATACACCTCTTCTATCCTACTCCTTAATCCTTCCCTAACCCCTCTCCCCTTCATTGCTTCCATTAACACCTCCCTGTCCACCGAGTCAAACGCCGCCTTTAGATCCACAAACGTCGCAACCACCATTCCACCTTTCCGCTTTAACTGCCTATTCACCAAAAAATTCAAAACATAAATATTGTCTATTACACCCATCCCCTTTCTAAAACCTGTCTGATTCTGTGGCACCATGTCTTTTTCCTCCATCTCTTCCTTCAACCTCTCTGTTAACACTCCCACATACACTTTGTACAGCGTTGGCATCAACGTTACCCCTCTATAGTCCTCTACCTTCACTCCTGCCCCCTTTTTCACTAAAGGAACAATTATTCCATCCTTCCACTGCTCCGGCCACCCTTCTCCCTTCCAGACCCTGTTACAGAAACCCCAGATCCACTCCTCTATCCTTTCTTCCCCACACTTCCATACCTCGTTTGGCACCCCATCCGCCCCCGCCGCCTTCCCCTTTTTCAACTTCTCCAAAACATACCTTACCTCACCTCTCCTCAGATCCTCTTCTCCATCCTCTGCCCTCCTTCCCTTCCCTCCTCTTAACACTCTACCTTCTACCCCTCCTAACAACTTCATAAAGTACTCCCTCCATTCTTTCCCTTCTATCTCCTCGTTGATCCCCTTTCTCTTTTTCCTCTCCTTATTAACTATCCCCCATACCTCCCCTTCCGTCCTTACTTCCTGCGCCTCCTTAATCCATCTCTCGTTTTCTTCCCCTCTTTTCCTTTTACATAACAGCTTGTATTCCGCTCTCTCCTTCCTATACCTTTCCCCCTCCCCACCCTTCTTCCTCCACTCTCTTAATGTTCTCCTCACTTCTCTCCTTTTATCCTCACATTCTTCATCCATCATTCACCATCCTGCTCTTTTCCTCCTCCCACTTTCTCTTTCCCTCTCCTTCAATTTCTCTCCTATCTTCCCTATTTTCCTTTCCAACTCTTCATCAACGCCCTTGTCACCCATTAGTTCCCAGTCTACCTCCTCTCTTATTTTTTCCCCTCCTCTTATTGTCCATCTCCCATCCCTTCTTTCTTTACTTCCCCACTCTCTCTCCTTTGCACTTCCTCCTTTCTTTTCCAAAAATACTACCAATGGATGATGATCTGACTCCACGCTGTCCCCCACTTCCATCCTCACCACCCTTTTCCTTATCTTTTCCTCCCCTACCACATAATCAATCACTGATTCTCCTCTTCCCCCCATATATGTAAATTCCCCCTCTTCGTCCCCTTCTACCGTTCCGTTCAGGATTCCCCATCCCCTCTTTTCTAGTCCCCCTATCAATTTCCTTCCTTCTTCATTGACCTTCCCATCTTTTGATTTTCTTACTATTCCTTCCTCCTCTCCCTCTTCTATACCTCCTCCCAACCTCCCCGTCCTCGCGTTAAAGTCACCCCCTATTATTGTCCATTTACTATCCTCTTGCTCCTCCAGCCATCCCTCCATTGCTTCTAGCTTTTCCTTCATATCTCCCTTCACATACACTCCTACTATTCTCCATCTTTCTTCGCCCACCCATGCCTCTACTGCCAACACCCCCTCCTCTTTTTCCTCTACTTCGATAACCGAGGCTACTCCCCCCTCCTCTTTTACTCCAATAATTATCCCCCCCATCGGTCTTCCTTTTTTACTCCTCTTCGCTAATTGTCTCTCCCACCTATAACCTTTTGGTAACATCCGCTTTACCCTGTCCCAACCTTTCCCATCAACCCAAGTTTCCACCATCACAACTACCTCCCATCTCTTAATTTCTTTCCAAAACCTTTCCTCCTTATTCCTTATCCCCGCTACATTCCAGAAACCTACTCTCCACCCCTCTTTTCCTCTACCCACTTTTCTCCCTCCCTCACCCTTTCTTTCCCCCTCCCCCCTATCCTTTTCCCTCTCTTTCTTCTTCGTTTTCCTTCCCCCTCCATCTCTATTCTCCCCCTCATATCCTATTCTTACATCTTCATCTCCCCATTCACTGCCTCTCCTTTCCCCTTATCCATTTCTTCTCCTCTTAACTCCCCCTTCCAGTTTCTAAGCCTCCCCTCCTCTTTGTCCCATCTCCACCAACACTCATTAATTCTGATTTTTCCGTACCCTGTCCATACTCTATTGCCTTTTTTCCTTTCTTCCTCCGCTATTTCCCCAATTCTCCATTTCATCCTTCTCTCACCCCATGTTAGATCATCTTCTATTCTGATCTTTTTCCCCTTTAGTTCCTTCTTTTTCTCCATCACCTGCCTCTTCTGCTCCCTGCTCCCTAGTCTAACCACTACCATTTCCCCCTCCCCGCCCCCCTTCCCCCTAATCCTCCTAATCCACTTAATCTCTACCTCCGCCTCTATTGCCTCAAACACTTTCATCACTCTCACCTCCAGATCTCCTGTTCCCCCCTCCAGTCTACGAATCACTATGTTGTTCCTCCTTTCCTCTCTTTCCTTTAGTTCTATCTTCCTACCAATTCCCTTCATCTTATCTACTGTCACTTCATCCAGGCCTACGCATTCTCTTATCCTCCCCACCCCCACTCCCTCTGCTATTTTCTCCCTTTCCCCCAATCTGGTTTCTAACTCTTTTATTTTTCTTTCCATGGTCTCAATTTTATGCCCTATCTCCTTCTTTTCCTCTCTCCACTCCTTATCCCTTTGTAATATCTCTAGCCTCAAATTCCTAAACTCCTCACAAAATCTCTCCATCATTTTTTCTCCCATCTCATTTATCATTTTACCTATTTCCTCCTTCTCCAACCACATCCCCTCTTCCCGCAATCTCTCCGACCTTCTACTCCTCCTAAACGTCCACTCATCTTCCTCCTTTTCCTCATCTCCTGACCCCTCCCTTTTCCTCTTCAAGAAGTCCTCAATACATCCTGTACTACCTCTCCTTTCCTTGCCCAGCTCCTCTATCTTCTTTGGCCTTCCTACTTTTTTCTTTCCCTCTTCCCCTGCCGACCTTCTCTCTTCACCCTCTTTTAACTTTCCCTCTCTACTGTCGTTCTCCATCTCTTTTCCGTTCCTCACTATTCAAATCCTATTACTACCTAGAACTATCTTCCGCTATCCTACCTTGCTTCTTACAGACTCTATGGCCCGAGCGCGCTGTCCCCGCCGACAGCACCTTCCCTAGTGTCTTTCCTAGTAACTCTACTCCTGCCTTCTACTCTCTGCACCCTTGTTCTACACTCCCGTCGCCACGTGCCACCCTAACTCCTAACCTCCCCACCTCTTTCCCTCTGTATTTTCTCTTCAACTTTCACTCCCCTTCCCTCCACTTTCTCCTTCGCCACTCCTCTCTTTCTTCCTCGCAGCTTACGCCACACTCTCAGATTCTCCTCTCACTCTAACCGCTACTCTCTCGCAATTCACTGACCGCACACTCTCATACCTGTCACTCACACACTCTCCGGAACCGGAAGCCAAATAAACTAAACTAAAATTAACTTAATTTTAATAAAATTCAAATCAATAAAATAGAATATATTTACACGTATCATTAATAAAATAATATTAATAAAATAGTATATATTTACACGTATAACATGTAAATAATTAAATGTAACAACGAAACGTTATTTTTACAGAAAAAGGTTCGAAAAAAAATTATAATGTTTATTATGATATATATTTTTTTCTTAGTATTTTCTTTTTGTCTGTTATATATTTCCTCCTTTATTCCCTTCTCTTTTGCTTCTCCTGACAAAAAATCTTTCTCCCTCCATCTTCTTGTTTTTCTATCTCCTTTTCTCTATTTTTCTGTCGCTTTTAACCTCTTTTTCTTACTTCTTTTTAACTGTAAATAATCGTTAATTTATTTATTTTTTTAAATATTTTATATGATAAATCAAAGTATGTGTACATACATATTTACACATACATTGCGTAAATGATTGTTTATGTAATGAATGTTATTCAAAGCAAGATTAATTTCAATCTAAAAGTCCAAAACAAAATTACAATTTAATCCAAAAATTAAAAAATGTAGTTAATTTCAATTTATATAGTAATTTCACACACACACAATTTATATATTTAATTTATTTAATTTCAATTTATGTAGTTCTATATTAAAAAATTAATTTTAATATAATAAATAATGTAAAATCAAACCTAATTTTAATTTTTAACAAATTAAATCAAAATTTAAATTTAAATTAACAGAATAATATATATTGATACATATAACGTATAAATAATTAAGGCTCGATTCTACAACTTACTTTAACCAGAGGTTAACTCGTTATAAATAAATCCTGATAAGGTTTATCTTTCTTCCTCTGTCTTCTTTTCTTTCTATCTTTTTTTCTCTATTTTTCTATTATTTTTAGTCTCTTCTTTTTACTATTTCTTAACTGCAAATAATCATAAATGATTATTTATTTATCATATTTTATACGGTAAAACAAAGTGGTACATATTTACACATACAATGCGTAAATGATTATTTATGTAACGAATTTAATTCAAAATAAAGTTAATTTTAATCTAAAAATCAAAATCAAAATTACAATTTAACCCAAATATTATATTATGCACAAAATATTATTAGCTGTATTACTTACACAAGGAAAAATTTAGGATTAATTATTGTAAACGACAATCGTTTAATTAGGCTTATTTACATTCCTTGTGTAAGTAACACAGCTAATAGTATTTTCAACATAACTCTTGAAATAAGCATTTCCGCACCTATGTCCATATAACATTTTTTCATCCTTCAAGTGTGAGGAATATCTCCTTAAATTTTACATACCTTTTTAGAACACCCTATATATGAACACACATACACATGTATGTATTATTTTTGTATGCATGTTTATGTCTCTCTCTCTCTCTCTCTCTCTCTCTCTCTCTCTCTCTCATGTTAGTGTTAAAAGATGTTTTAAATGCTGGGGTTATTTTCATATTGCGAAAAATTGTACTCGAGATGAAACTTGCCACAAATGTGCCGGAAAACATAAAGCATTGGAATGCAGGGAAACTAAGAAGAGATGCGTAAACTGTATGTTTAAAATTCAAGCATACAACTTGGAGATAAGTGATGAGCACGATGCGCTTGATCCGCAATGTCCAACATTCAGAAGGGCGATACAGGAAGAGAAGAGGAGAGCCGGCTGGATACGAAATAGCAATCACAGAAGAAAGAAGAATTAATATTTTATACAAATGCGCAAAGTTTGTTAGCGCATAAAAATGAGATACAGCATCAGATTATGAAGAGATTGAATCCTGCAATTGTAGCATTATCTGAAACGAGATTGACTGCTGAAATTGAAGATAGTGAGGTGAATGTTCCAGGTTATAGTATAATTAGATGCGATGCAGAAAATAGAAATACAGGAGGAGCAATTTTATATGTAAGATGCGATGTTAAGTATGAAATATTACTGACGAAAAAAATAATTTCGAATTGCTGGTGTGTTGCAATAGAAATAAAAGAAAAAATGTATAAAGGTACGATAATGGTAGTGTATCACTCACCGAGTGCAGACGCTGATTTTGTTAGATTTTTAGAGGATACTGTAGAGGAGCTAACAACAAAGGGAGATTGTATGGTATTAGGAGATTTTAATATAGACTTTATGGTAGACTCGTTCTATACAAAGAAATTGCAAAACCTAATGTTGAGTCTAGGTATGAAACAGTATGTTAATAAACCGACGAGAGTCACAAAGGATAGTCAAACAATTATTGATCTACTTTATGCTAATAATAAAGTGCAATTACAGGTAATTCATGAACCTAAAATAACAGATCATGCGTGGCTAAAAATCGTGTTATATTTAAATAAAATTAAAAGTAGGTATAGGGAATTTAATGCCAGAGACTATAGTAAATTTAATATAGATGAATTTAGTAGTCTAATGGAAAACAGAATGGGGGAAGGTCAAGATTTGGAAGTAAATAGGAGAGCGAAAAAATTTGTTGATAGCATAGTAGAGGCACTGGACATTATAGCACCTAAGAAAAAGTTTAGAATTCCAAAAGTTTGGGAAGGGAAACAATGGTTTTCAGATGATATAAGAGAAGCAGCAAATAAAAGGGATGAAGCGTATAATAAGGCAGTGTACGACAATATGGAACAGAATTGGTTGCAGTTTAAAACTGAAAGAAATGCGGTAGTTAAATTAATCAGGGAAAAGAAGAAGGAATACTATGAAGTTATGATAGATAGTAATAAAGAAAACCCTACGAAAATGTGGAAAACGTTGAAAGAATTAATTAGAGGTGAATCAAGGGGTACAAAAGATATAGATAATATAGATTTTGAGATAATAGACGACATTAACGGATGTAATATAGCTGATAAATTCAACATATATTACGTACAAAGTATTAGTAACATAGTGAAATCTATAAATATTGATAAGTCTAGAGATACAGGTAGAAGAATTATTTATCCTATTGACAATACAGGAATTGTAGAAAACTTTGAGATGATTAATGTAGAGAATTTAGAGGAAATTGTTATGAGATTACCAAAAAAGAAAGGGACGGAAGAAGGAATAACTATCGATGTATTAAAGTCAACGTTTAATGTAATAAAAGAAGAGTTTGTTGAAGTAATAAATAATTCCTTGAGGGAAGGTTGCTGTCCAGAGAGTTAGAAAATATCAACGATAATACCGATTCCAAAAATAGAAAAAGCTAAAAAAGCAAGTGAATATAGACCTATTAATATGCTACCAATATATGAGAAAGTGTTAGAATTAGTGGTAAAGAAGCAAATTGAAATGTATCTGGAATCTAATAGTATTATAACAGAACATCAATCAGGTTATAGAAAACAGTATTCGTGAAACTGTAATTCAAACTGTTGTTGACGAATGGAAATTAATAGTTAGCGAAGGAAAAATGGTTGGAATAATATTTATGGATCTTAAGCGAGCTTTCGAAACAATAGATAGAAAAAGATTAATAGAAAAATTATGTCAAAATGGAATTAAAGGGATGGTTTTAGAATGGTTAAAATCATACTTAAATAATAGAATGCAGCAGGTTCGTTTCAACGATAAATGGTCTAAATTAATTGCCACTGAATATGGAGTGCCGCAAGGATCTGTACTAGGACCCTTGTTATTTATTGTATATATTAATGATATAATTAAAATTTGCCCTGAAGGATGTAGTATAAAAATGTTTGCGGATGATACATTAATATATGTACCTGGTGAAAGTAGTGAGCAGTTAGAGTCAGAAATGAATATGGCATTTAATATGGTAGAAAAATGGATGAATACAAATAAATTGAAAATGAATGCAGGAAAAACGAAATATATGATAGTTAAGAGTGTAAGAAAGGAACTGAAAGGAAATATTGTATTGAAATGCTTGGACGGAACTGAGATAGAACGAGTAGAGATAATGAAATACCTAGGAATAATTATTGATGATAAACTTCGGTTTAAAGATCATTGTGACTATATGTTAAAAAAGATAGGAAAGAAGACGAGTTTTTTAAATAGAATAGGAAATTGTATATCGGCATATACTAGATGTATTGTATATAAGGCAATCACATAGCACCTCACTTCGAATATTGTGCAACGTTGTTAATGAATATGGGAGAAACACAGCTGGATAAATTGCAAGTAGCGCAAAATCGGGCAATGAGGGTTATATTACAGTGTGATAGGTATACCAAAGTGGAACATATGCTGCAAGCGTTGCAGTTCATGTCCGTAAGACAGAGGCTATACTATAATGTATGTTTATTTATTTTTAAGATTGTAAGGAATTTGCTGACAGAGCAGCTACGAAATAGACTAGAAATAGTAGGAAATGTAAGTGAGAGACAAACGCGACAGGCCGGAGATATTGCAATACAATTTCGCAGAACAAGAAGTGCGCAAAAGAGTATGTTTTATGAAAGAGTGAAATTATATAATGATTTACCAGCCGAAATGAAACATTGTGATAGGATCGAACCATTTAAGCGAATGTTAAGGGAATATATATTATTTAATGTTATTTAATGTATTTAAAATTGTATACTACAAATAGCTGAGAAAGCTAATAAAGGTCAATCAATCAATCAATCTCTCTCTCTCTCTCTCTCTCTCTCTCTCTCTCTCTCTCTCTCTCTCATTCGCTCACTCACCTGTAATTTTTTTTTTTTTTTACGAGAGAGGGGAAAATGCATTTTATGCATACCCACCGGTCAATCCAGTGAGTTATGTGGGACTCGAGTACCAAGTCGAATTACCAACTCGGTACTCCCTACCCACTAAAAACCCCTCTCTTTTCACGAATTTCCTTTGACACACTGTCCCTCTGACTTCCCGAGATCTGTTTTCACATAACGTCAAAAAATAGTTATTATTACCTTGTTCGATGACTTTTGATGTATTGCTGTAATTGCTTGAAAGAGAAATGAATTTTCCGATAGATCGTACGTTCTCAAATTTAACATAGATATCACGTTGCAAAAGACAAGAAATCCACACTAAATTATTAACTGAAAGTTTTCCTTCTTTCATGAACTGTATTCTTTTATAAACTTTAACGTAATCACATTTATTTACTCACTCGATGAGACGAGAAATTTACTAATGACTCTATCACTAATCACTATTAATCACTGTCGAATAATAACTGTTGGCGATTAAAAATCACTCGATGAAAGAAACACGCGCGGACACGTTACTACACGACGCGACGACGCGACAATGCGATGATAATTACTCGGCGACTGCAAGCAGTTTTTTGTCATGGTAGGTTGCGGTAGGTTAAGGTACTACTGGCGCTATCGAACGCGATCATGTGTTCGATTGAAGAATGCGGTAAACATAATAAACATTTAACATATTAATATTATTACTATCATGAATGTGTGTGATATCCATACACTGTATGATATCTATTTAAAAATTAATTAGATTAAATAAGTGTTTTTAAAATATTTATTACTTTTACTATTATCATATAAAATATTAATATTAAATATTTATTTAACTATTTTATCTATTCATTTATTTATTTATCTATTTCACCTATTTATTTTTAACTATTTATTATCAATGACCGATTTTCGATCATTGATAATAAATAGTTAAAAATAAATAGGTGAAATAGATAAATAAATAAATGAATAGATAAAATAGTTAAATAAATATTTAATATTAATATTTTATATGATAATAGTAAAAGTAATAAATATTTTAAAAACACTTATTTAATCTAATTAATTTTTAAATAGATATCATACAGTGTATGGATATCACACACATTCATGATAGTAATAATATTAATATGTTAAATGTTTATTATGTTTACCGCATTCTTCAATCGAACACATGATCGCGTTCGATAGCGCCAGTAGTACCTTAACCTACCGCAACCTACCATGATAAAAAACTGCTTGCAGTCGCCGAGTAATTATCGTCGCATTGTCGCGTCGTCGCGTCGTGTAGTAACGTGTCCGCGCGTGTTTCTTTCATCGAGTGATTTTTAATCGCCAACAGTTATTATTCGACAGTGATTAATAGTGATTAGTGATAGAGTCATTAGTAAATTTCTCGTCTCATCGAGTGAGTAAATAAATGTGATTACGTTAAAGTTTATAAAAGAATACAGTTCATGAAAGAAGAAAAACTTTCAGTTAATAATTTAGTGTGGATTTCTTGTCTTTTGCAACGTGATATCTACGTTAAATTTGAGAACGTACGATCTATCGGAAAATTCATTTCTCCTTCAAGCAATTACAGCAATACATCAAAAGTCATCGAACAAGGTAATGATAACTATTTTTTGACGTTATGTGAAAACAGATCTCGGGAAGTCAGAGGGACAGTGTGTCAAAGGAAATTCGTGAAAAGAGAAGGGTTTTTAGTGGGTAGGGAGTACCGAGTTGGTAATTCGACTTGGTACTCGAGTCCCACATAACTCACTGGATCGACCGGTGGGTATGCATAAAATGCATTTTCCCCTCTCTCGTAAAAAAAAAAAAAATTACAGGTGAGTGAGCGAATGAGAGAGAGAGAGAGAGAGAGAGAGAGAGAGAGAGAGAGAGAGAGAGAGAGAGAGAGAGAGACAGAGACAGACAGACAGACAGACAGACAGACAGACAGACAGACAGACAGAGAGAGAATGTATGTGTTCGCATGTGTGTCTGTATGTGTATAGCGACCAGCTGATCGCAGCAGGCGCCCCGCGTAAGCACCCGCGTCTGACGGTGAATCGCGCCACCCTTGCCTGCCTCTTGTATTCGACCCGTCATACGTTAACTACTTCCTTTAATAATTCAAAAACTACGCTTCAAATTAAATTTTGGTAAAGGAAAAATTGTCTTAGAATGGTGTCAGGAATACGTCAGTTTATAGACGGATCGTTTTTCGGGATCGCCCTGTATACCGTCTCGTTATAATTAGGTCCGTGAGAGATGCGCTGTCTATCGAAAAAAGGTGCTTTTAATATTGTACGCTTTTAACATAGACGCCTAAATACTCTCTTGCGGTTTTTAACGTCGTATAGTGTTGACAAAAAAAGTTAAAATTAATAATTGTATTATAATTAATTTTCTTTTATTAATCATTTTATTAATTAATCTTTTAATTATAATAGTTAATATTTAAAATTGAAATTCAAGTCCAATTTCAATTTCAATTTTGATTTTGATTTTGCTTGTAATTTTGATTTCAATTTTAATTTTAAGAGACCAATGAGAGTAACCAAAGTTTTAATTCTTAATTTTAATTCTTATTTTTATTTTTATGTGTATTTGTTATTTTTTGCTTATTTAAACTTTAATGTTATTACATGTTATGTTATTTTTGTTTTATAATTGTAATTTTAAGTAATTTTAAATAATATTAAGCTTAATATTATTATTATTTCATTCTTGTAGTCTATTTTATCTCTATTTTATGCTTTATTCTATCTCTATTCTATCTTCTATTTCTATCTCTATTTTATACATTTATTATTTATTCCAGATATCGTCAGGTACTGTAGACATTTTATTTTAGATATTTAAAAAATTCATTTATACTACATAAATATTACAGATGTAAAACTGGAAGTCATCCAAAATTGAAAGGCATGGAAGAAATAAATAATCTCTTTCTCAATCATCTTTTAAATAAAATATATATACTATAAATATCACAAAGTAATTAAAGATTTATTTTCTACTAAGTTTGATAAGAAGAGCGAAGTGATTAGACCAAAATGCATAAAGTGGGAAAAACAAAACGCCTAATTTAATGATATAAAGATAATAAGTAAGCCATCATCGAAATAACTTGCTTTTGTCCGCAAATTTCCGCGTTCGTGTCTTATCTACGTCTGATATATCGTTGGTAGGAAACAACCGTTATCTTCGCCACCGCATCCACTTCATCCGGTCGATCTTTCGCGATAACAGCCGTCGTAGAATAGCGTCGCGGAAGCTACGCTCCAATTTACATGACGTTACGTCGCGCAACCGTAGCGCACGTTAATTGAGACTAGATCGAGTCGCTTCATTTCCACTTTGGCGACGCGATTCATCATTATGCGAATTACGTAAATTTTGAGGAGTTTAGGTTTGGATTCTCTTAAAAGCCCTACTTTATTATACAATTCTAGATAAGAGATCTCGTTCTTTTGTAATAAAAACCGAGCATGCAGAAAATTACTGTAATTACAAGATTAATAGAGAACTTATAATTGTATATAATTTAATTAGATAAAATATTCATCATAACATGCTTAATATATATTGTTCAAAATATAATTACATTGTTTTAATAAATGTTTTCAAATTACATTTTATTCAAAAGTTTGATTAAAAGAAGGGCAGTATTTTGTTTAAAAGAGAATTAAATAGCTTTTTTCAATAATATATTTATAGTATATAATGTATAAACGCGTGCGAGCGCATAATCTCTCGAGTTTCGTGCGTCATGCGATATAAATGAGAATATCAAAAAGTTGAAATTAATATTACAAGTTTAAAACTCTTGCGAGGCATGTGCCGACTACAGAATTTTATTTTTATTACAATGTCGAACTGCTAAGTGTAGCATGGAGCTATAATTTTTCCCTTAAAGCGGATTCTATTATAATGCGAACTATTTTTTTCCAACAAGACAGACATTTATTGACTCTTCAAAGCATTATAATTACAAGAACTTGAAAAATGTTAAGTCTTAAAAGTAGCTCTCTAGTGTAATATCTGCCTTTACTTTTCCTTTTCTACGAGGAAATATAGGCTTAAGAGAATATATACTTTGTTTTTTTAAAATAAACTATGTAATTTTAAGTAATTGTAAGTATCTGACTTTATTTATTCTTGACATGAGAAAGCAGCTTTTTCGATTCCTTAAAACTTTTTAAAAAAAGAAAAGAAATACATAAAGGACCCCGCGGAATCTTTATGGAAAATGGCTTTCGGTCAAATGTTTCGAAACTTTGCAAAAAGATAGTTCTCAACATGTAGATTAAAAGTGTCAATGGGCATAAAGCTCTAAAAATTCGAGATTTTCAGCTACAGCCATCCAAAGTGGTAGATTTTTGAATTTCTGCAGCATATTCCGAAGTTCGGCAACGGTAGCTTATCTTAGTTGGGTGAGATTTTACAAAAAAGTAGTAAATACAAAAGTTTTGTAGAAACAAAGAAAGCAAAAAAAAGCAAAAAACAAAAAACAAAAAAAGTAACTCTGCCATTGACAGTTCCAAGCCTGTATTTAAAAAGAGGAGGATAAAATAACAAATACATATATATATTTTCAATCTGTCACACACACACACAATTAAGGCAGTCTACTTAGCACAAAAAATCATAAATCAGATAGTCTTGATAATTCTCATGCTTCCTACATGCCTATGTTTCTTAAACTTTGAGGACTTATAACTTTCACTTTCCCCAACGTAAAAAGCTTTTCATAGGGTGTTTTGGAAAGCTCTCGACCGCAACTATATAAATATGCAATCAAAAAAGTGCGAAGCTCTGGCCCAAAAATCAACCTTATTGGTTCAAACTCCTTCAAAAATCTATCACTTTGGATGGCTGTAGCTGAAAATCTCGAATTTTTAGAGCTTCATGCCCATGGACACTTTTAATCTACATGTTGAGAACTATCTTTTGCAAAGTTTCGAAACATTTGACCGAAAGCCATTTTCCATAAGGATTCCGCGGGGTCCTTTATACATAAATGTAATATTAAAAAAAAATGCAGGTTTACTATGTTGATATTTAAGTATAATATGTAATATACAAATAGCAAGCATTTGTGAAGCTAGCATATTATTCCATGGAATTTCATTAATTATTAAAAATGATAATTTTAATTTTCTTTTCCAATAGTTTTTGATATTTTAAATTTTAATTCTTAAAGAAAAAAAAATTGTAAGAATATAATTCACAAACATTAAGACTGTAATGCTTGTATAATAGCATTTGTATTATATATTTTATTTTAATTGAAATTTTTTGCTTTCAAAAGACAAAAGTCTTTCTAGAACTTATATAAAACTATAAATCTTTTAACGAAAAACGTGACAAAGAAAATTTTACAGAATAAAATGTTACCTAAGTTTGTCCTAAGATGTTTTTTAATTTAATTTAATTATCAGAATATAAAAAATGAGATATTTGTTTAAATTATATATTTATTATATAACTATATCAATAATTATATATTTATCAAAATTAAAGCTTGAACTTTTAATAATTTATAAATTTCTACGAAATGATATTCCAATTTGATACACAAATAACAGTATTTTACATTTTTATTTAAGTATAAAATGCATCCGACTCTCATAGCAATTTATAATTTGTAATTTAATAAAAAAATTAAAAATTATAACATCGAAAGATAAAACGTATGTAAATAATAAAAAATACAGCTAAATTATGTATATGTATACTAATATCTGTGTAAAAAGAAATAAATAAATTTCAGTTTTTCCACAAAATTTAATAGAGAGGAAGCGCACAATTTCTGAGAGAGAAAAATATTCTCATATATTTCTTTATATCTCAATATCTGATTTCGATAATGAAAGTAGAATTCCATTAAATAATATTTCCGATTCTTATATTGGAAGATCAATTATCGTATAATATTACTTATACCAACCTTCCGAGAGTAAATCCGAAATTTTACTGCAACCCTGCGAGACGCGTACAATAGTGAAAGCAACGCAGCTGCCTCTGAAACGTGTATAATATCGCATTATATTGCAGATTGCAAAATGTAAACCAGAACGAGTTCTCTCATGTTTTCTTTTCAGCCATCGGACTATTGTGTAATGGCCCAAAGGATTCCGTTGCCTGCTGCCGGCCTTGTAACTTGCTTTATTCGTTCGACAACATGACCGAAGGATCTTGATATTCTACGACACGATATTCGCGCTACGTGTTTTGTGACAAGCTGAAGCACGTGTCAAATTAGATTCTCGGCACATTGATGATTTTAGCTTAGTTGCAGTGAAGTATAATTAAAAATGTGTCTGTCGAGAAATTTCAAGAGACATCTTTTAACGTGATAAACTTTGTCTGTCTCTCGAAGCTAATGAACTTTGAAAATTAAGGGCACCAATTAATCTGCCCGCCAACTGCGTTACATTATTAATAACACATGTAAGTCGCAATTTAAGATTATGAATTTAAGACAAAGTATGAATTATCATCACATATATAAATATTTTAAGAAATTTATTGTAAATGAATTTATTATATTATTTATTTAATTGATTATTTTAAGAATTTACTTTAACAATATCCACGCGAAACAAATATAAAGAATTTTGGACTTTAATTTTCTCACGAATCTGTTGTTATTTTATCCATTTTTACGATGCATCGATCGAACGACTGAAAACAGCATTGTTTCTGTTCGAATTGGGAACACGTGTGGCAAATCGTATTTCGCACGATCCAAAGCTAAGCACGGGGGCTTGACCTACCTACCTTTTATCGACAATTCTATCCTTGATCCTTACGTCTGTAGTATTCCCATCACCCGGAAAAAGCGCAAGAAGCGTCACACCTGCGGCAAATAAAAGAAAATTGTCTAGGATCGAGAAACAGTTGGTAGACGTCAAGAATTTTGCGTCGTGGTAAATACGTGATCTCGAGAGTAAACCGCGTATGATTGTAAACTTTCTAAAATGCTCGTGGAAAATGTCGCGAGTATGTGTATGTTGTGTAAAATTGGAAAACGCAAGAAGAGAGAAAATAATTAATGTTTCTTCTCTTTATATCTCAATTTTCTTTAAATTCTTCTTATATTAAATTATATTATTCTTATATTATTCTTTATATTAAAATTTAGCTACTAATTAATTTCACACGCGAAAATCGTAATAATTATTATAAGAGAACTATTAATTTTTTATTTCGTGAATCTAGAGCAGAAAAAACGTGATAATAATTTCAATAATCGATTAATTATAATACGGAAATCAAATACTATATATAAATCAAGATTAATTTTTATCGTTTCAAAAACTCCCCTTAAATTGAAATGCGACTCATTCGCCGGTTCATTTCATTTGCTGGAAACGGACTCACTTTTAGCGTGCGATTGCGAGCGAATTCCGGCGTGACATGTCTGGAAGCTGCGGCAAGTCCTGACTTGGTCCAGACGAGGACAGTGCTTTCCGCCGTTTTTCTCCGAGATCTCGATCACCCGGCTGCATCTTTGAGTGCCACTTTCGCATCCGTTATCACATGGACTCCACGGACTCCATTCGCTCACCGCGCAGTCCACCACTGTAAGGATTGGATGAGCCTGGCGTTAAGATGTGGTCATCTAATCGTTTATCTCGTGGACGAACGATAAAATTGCTTCGAAACCGCCACTGCGCTCGACAAATCGATAGCAGGACGTTCGGAAAAGTCTCGTTCAAGCTCCTTACTTTAACTTCTCAAGTAATTAACTCTGTCTAACACGATTATTATACGAGATGTAATTCTCCAAAATACAATACAGCGCTGAGATGTGTGTATGCTCCAATAGAAATCAAAGGATCAACCGCATTATTTTCCAGATATTTTACGCCGCCTATAAAAAGGCAGCTCATAGAAATAGCGATTTATGAGCGTCTCTTCGAAACGCCGTGCATTGTTCACGTCACTCTGCTATATCGCCTTTTCGAGAGAACGGGTATTAAAGGAGAATAAAAGTGCGATAAATGTGTCAGCAATCACTGATACTTTGCCATTAAAAAATACATGAAGTACGCGAGATAAAAATTGCAAGTAGAAATTCAATGTACCGTTCCATTTTACGCAGAATCGCGCAAAATCGAAAACCATTATCGCAACATTTAAAAAATGGAACGATCGATGTGTTTATAGTTAGTTAACGGCGTTAATTAAACGTTGCAGATGAAATATTGAGCAGTAATTATTTCGCGTCAAATTTTTAACAGCCATCTAAAACGTGAGTCATCTGGGCAATTAACCCAGAGGGATATCTAACCTTCTGTTGAACACAAAAAGTTGAACAGCACAATTTATACTATGCTTCTAAAATGTTCTTCTTTTATAATAGAGCATCATTACGCAGTTTGAAAAGGCAATTAGGAAAAAGTATTCGAATAAATAAGATCTTGCTCTTTTATCTGCAGGATATAGGAAAGAGGTCTTTGAAGAGGTCTTTGCAAAGCGAAATGTATCATAAATGAGGCACATAATAAAAATATTAAAACAATACGTATTACGAAAAGGAGAAATAAAATTAATGAAATTAAATTAAATATTTCGTGTTGCATTTGCATTTACAGTAAATAATGTATAATTAATAAATGATGGATGCTAACATATTAATATAATCACGTTTTTTACCTACGCAAATTGATGTATTAATGTAATTATTCACATTTTCAATATTTTCCCATATAGCATTTTCATTTTCTCACGTTTCCAATTAGTAATAATTTAAAGATTTATCATACGCGATCAATTTTTTAGTAGACACTCATAAATATGAGAGGAATATTTTATAGACCTATAGAGAATAAACCGGTATTAAAACACACCTGGGCGATAAAATTCAAGCTGCGAAATTTTGCGTTAGTTTGCCAGCAAAGCGGCAAATAGAACAAGATAATCACTTATTTATCGTTTCTCTTTTATGGTTATTCAACGTTAGAGAGAATCGAGGTTCATCTGGTCCGCCAAACCTGATCGTGACCACGGTTATATCGATCGATTGTGTACACCAACTAAATTATTTTGTCTACCCGTCGATCGACGGTTCACTGAATATGAATGCTCGAATGACATATGCGATGTTGGAAATTCATCGAGACAGCGAGAATATAATGCGTCTATGATCGTCTCTAATCTATGGTAATTTATGTAAGATGATGTCATATGTGTTATTGCTGTCGCCGGATACTATTGAAATTTCACGGGTTAATGCCATTCGTGTCAAATGAACGAGAAAGTTTTATGTATTACGATCTCTCTAAGTTATTTTAGATGATGAATTTAGAAAACTGTTATCAAAATATTATTAAGTAAAACACTCGGTGCAATTATTTTTTATCAATCTCTAGTTTATTGAAATTGTCTGAAATATTTTTATGTCATTCTTAAGAAACATATTTAATAATCTTTCTTCTTAGTGAGTATTATAAAACGATAAAAGACTTATGTTATAAATTTTTGTTAAAAATGAATTACAGAGAGCGACAGAATACGTATGAATATTCTTTTCATATGATTGCTTTTTACAATCCATTTGATATGAATGCATGTGCAATAAATACATCTCTTGATTTCGTATAAAATCTATAGATTACGTCTCAAACTTATTCGATGAGAATGGGAGCAAGATTATCCCGCTTGTGGACGAACGGCTTTGTGCTATTCGAAAAATTTCAGTCACAAGTGCTATGCATTACATTTTTAAGTCGAGAAGAACTTCTTCGGCAGGTAAGCGTGATAATCGCGTTCCGGTGTAGCTTTGCCTTTGGCGAATATCGAAGTTTTACAGAAGAAATCGGAGCATTAAAGATGAACATTCCAGATGAAATGCAGCGAAATAAAATTACATTTATTAATAAAATTACATTTTTAATAAAAATACGTTTATTAAAAAAATTTATAAAATTATGTTTATTATCGATAATTGCTGCCTTCCTCGTTTGCAATCATTTCATGATTGATCTACAATAAATTATAACTTTTTTTGGTTTTTATTTGGCGTTGTTATTATAGTGAACAATTTATATGTATGCTATTGATTATTTAGCAATTAAACTGGTAACGTATAGCCACGTTAAACGAATGGAAATGTGAATCGAGTAACATTAATTCTTTTTGTTACTAACAGGCGTCACTCGGTGACCAATAAAAATGGAAATAATTTCAGACTGCGCACCACATATAGGACAACTCGACTATTCATTATGTAAATATGGGCAACAAAATCGCAATAGTATTTCTTGTTGGCGACAAACAGTAACAAAGGTTTCCAAAAATTAATTACGACAAAAGGAGAATAAAATAAAATATCGAGAAGTAGAAAGAAATATTGAAAAGTAGAAAGAAAAATCTAAATTCTCTTAATTTAATTATTCCAATATTTAATGTAATAAAAAAGTAAATAGAGATAATATTCTATTATAATAGATTTGAAATGCGTTAGGGACTACAAGATATTGCAAAGAGCAAAAAACTTGAGAAAATATCATTATCTCAATATTATGTAAAATTTATAAAATATGACCATAAAGATTCGGTCTATAAATTACAGAATAAGTTTGTATATACAGGGTGTTCCTAAAAGGTCTCATCAAACTTTAACCATAGATGCTATGTATCAAATCAAAGCAAAATGTCCATGTAAACATAGATCCGGAAATGCCCCCCTTCTGAGATAACACAGGGTGAAGTCACATATCTTCATAAGCCTATTTGGCTCAATCACTGTAGTAATGATTTGCATCAGATAAGATGTTCAAAGTGGCCACCATGAGTAGCAATAGATGAGCACGTATTTAACGTAATACGTACAGTAGTAAACGATCGTATTGTTGATGGGTGTAACACAATTCGGGGTACTCCCGGAATTCTCGAACATATTCGACAATCTATGGTGCGACGCTGTGGAGCGTGCATTGCTGCTCATGGTGGCCACTTTGAACATCTTATCTGATGCAAATCATTACTACAGTGATTGAGCAAAATAGGCCTATGAAGATACGTGACTTCACCCTGTGTTATCTCAGAAGGGGGGCATTTCCGGACCCATGTTTATATGGACATTTTGCTTTGTTTTGATACGTAGTGTCTATGGTTAAAATTTGACGAGACCTTTTAGGAACACCCTGTATATTACAGATAGTGACGCGTTACATTAAACGAATTTATTCTCGACGCGTAGGTGATGCTAAATTGCATCCCGCGGAGGTCTAGTAAGCGCTCTGCTTCAAACAGTCAATTAAATATACTATAGTTATGCTATGCGACGTCACAGCAGATCTAACAAATCGAGTAAAAATAATAAAATAAATACCGAAAGATATTACACGTGAATGAGCTTTTTTTGCTTAAATTAATAGTTAGAAGCATGGCTCACCATTCCGCGCTTTTTACAATTAATAATATAGTATGCCGCTGTGCGCCTCATGTCGATTCGAGATTCGATGACGAACTGTATAAATATGTCCTAATTGTCAGAACGTAAACATGGACTCAACCAAGGACATGCGCAGTTGACTCAATGATAACATATACACAACATAACATATTTGTTATTATAATGTGTTTCTTAATAAACTAATATTGAAAAAAGAAAGAAGTGTTGTTGCTTCTCTGCGCTCCAACTACCGCGCGTTGTGGCTCTTATGCCATTTTCTTTTTAATTTTTTAAAATAATAAATTATTGTTTCATTGCGATCTTTACGGACAATAATTATTTCTTTAATGATATTTAGAATTAAATATATTTCGCCATAATGCGCTTTGTCGCTTTATTTCTATAAAATCTAAATATAATTTAGATTGAAAACGCGCAATAAAACAATCGAATTGTAGGTCCAAATAATTAACATTACAAAAGACTCCTAATTTAAACGTTAATCGTTTAATAAGTAAAATCGTTAATCAATCTTATAAATTAAAATATTTTCATAATTTAATATTTCGCATATACATACATGTCATAGCATATATAATATTTCGGTAACGAATTATCGATAACACGGTGTTCGACTTTGGCAATATAAAATGTAAACAGTAGCGCGCTATGTTAGGGCTTTGTCATCATTCACACGGTGACACTCGAGCAATGAAGTAGTGTTGCGAAAAGTTTCGCATATTATCAAATTTTTTTTCTAAGCACGATTACGATAAGTATCGAAACATAATTTGCTATAATTATTAATAATTAAAAATTAATCAACTTTTGATAAACGACATAAAACTGTTCCGCAACGATAAATATTTATATCGAATCACAATCATTCATTACTGCGAATAAAAATTAAAACAGGGGATATATAAAAGGGGATAAGAGAATTAATTATGTTATGATCTTTCGATCACATTGATGCTTATTATAATAATATTTCTTTAAAAATATTAGAATCAAATATATTTCCAATGCTGTAAATTTTCTTAATCAGCAATTTTTGTTAATTAAACAATAGTTATGTATCACGACATGTAATTATTTTAATCTTTCAATCTTACGATACATTAATACATTAAATATGTGAGATACACTAATATGTTAAGATATTTCAACAATCAATTAACAATAACATAATATCCGACTTTGGCGACATAAACAGTACCGCGCTAATGATTTTGTTTTACGGTCCTGTTATGCGAATTTAAATTTATATACTATATTACAAAATAAATTCCAAATTATATATATTATATTATACAGGGTGTCCCTGAGCATGAACTCACGCACTTGTGAGGAGGTAGAGCGCAGTAAATTAAATAAAGAAATCCTATTCCATGTAACGATTTTTGTAATAATAATAGAAATATTAATTATTGAAAGTTCATCACAGTTACTTTCAAGATCAATTTTAAGATTGACAGAGGCACTTCCAGAAAAAATGTTTGATACAAAAGTTTCTTATTTTTCACGTACAATTCGAATCTGTAATAAAAAGTACCATGTTCCCCTAAAAAAATTCAACTTTCGATCCGGATAACGTATTTCCGGTCGGAATCAAAAGTTAAAAATATCACCATTTGATATAGCGTACCCGATTTACTTAAAAATTGTTCGCGATTTTTGACAAAAGCCATTTATTTTCATTTTAAAAGAGGTGTACGGGTGGGACACTATGTATATAAAAAATTATATATAATGTAACCCTTCCATGTGTGTGTGGGGGGGGGGGGGGGGGTACACCTTGTCGCGACGGGAGGGCTTAGTACTTGGATGGTGCTTTGAGTTTTATCTTAAATTTCCAACTTAGTTAAGACGATCTTAAATATAAGAGTGAATTATGAAAATCGGCCGTAGTTACTGGTAAGGTTACCCATGCCGGACAGGTCGAAGGGGAAGAGTCAGACTAAGAGAGATACCAAAATTATATACATATATATATATATATATATATATATATATATATGTTATATTAATTACATTAATACTTTTGAATAAAATGAAATAAAATAGTAATCGAGAAAACAGATAAAAGGCAATTACAGTGATTTGAATATATCTTAAATCTGAGTGATTTAAATATTCCGATGAACTTCATAGGAAGGAATAAGCATGACAAGTGATGATAATTTTTATGATGTTAACACAAAGGAATACAATAAACCATATAATAATCCAAGAACTCGAAGAAGAAAATATATTGAATAGAAATACATAGTGATTGGAAATTATTTGAAACTAAAAGACTGTGTGCATACAACCTACTTATTAATAATAATACTATTTTGTAATTATATTAAATTTTATAATTTAATTATATAAAGCACATTAAGCTTAAAAATATTATGCTGATACGAAAATTATAATAAAAATATATAAATAATGGCTATATTAGAATGGTACATGTGAATTCTTTATATTTTATATAAAAGAAGAGACATTTAAAATATTTCACATCTATATATTTTTCCTACATTAAAATTTATCGAATCGTTCGGAAAAGAAGATAAACATTAATTTAATTATATCGGCTAAATAGTATCGACTGGACTCAGTAAGGCATCTTCTATGTTCTTTCTTAATGCTATAATATTTTTCAGACAAAATTTGAAATTTGGTCTAGCATCCGCTGTACTCCAGCAACGTAGTATCAACTGGTACAATGCTGACGGACAGTTAAGAGTCATCGGCAACCTGCCTCCAGCACGTACATAATTTATCACTTCTTCATTAACCTTGGCAATATAAGGTTGCTCACCCAACGATGTAATTTCCCACATTAAAACTCCAAATGACCAAACATCGCTTTGAGAAGTAAATATATTGAGCATCAAAGATTCGGGTGCCATCCAGCGAACAGAAAGCAAATCTTCTCCTCTCTAAAACATGATTTTTAAAAAAATTTAATTTTCTGGTTCAAGTTGTTCATTTTTACAATATGTGCAAAATGAAAAACGTTCATTTATCTCTTGCTATATATAAATAAAAACTATTTATATTCTATATTACTTAAAGAAACAATGTACGATACTATTATGATAAAAAAATGGAAAGTATTTTCAAAAGAATTCATTTTTTAATTACTAATTTTTTTAATAATCGTATTTACCATGCGATAATAATCATCCTTGTAGATACCTCTAGCTAATCCAAAATCTCCAATTTTGATGACACGATTCTCTCGATTTCTCGAAGATACTAAACAATTGCGACACGCTAGATCTCTATGCACGAAACGCAATTCTTCCAAGTAGCAACAACCTCGCGCAACATCTTCGCACATGGCGAACAAATCCTGCAAACGCAGAGCGTGCGAATCTGACGCTTCCAAATTTCGACAATCTCTCAAATATTTTAACAGATCACCAGTTTCCATTAATTCCAACACTAGAAACGGAGAAATCCCATCTAAACAAACGCCCAACAATCTTAATATATGTTCGTGTCGAAAATGATTCATAAGCTCGGCTTCCTTTAACAATTTCTTTTTCTCATGGGAAGAAGCACCTTTCCGAAGCGTTTTTATTGCAATGAATATCTCTGTGCCCGATCTTTCTAAGTTCCTCACCTTTCCTTGAAACACCTGCGAAATATTTCACACAAATTTACATTCGTACTTCATTAGAAAATGTATATAGTTTAATGTCAAGTAATATTATATTTTACTTTATATTAAATAATTCAACGAAAAATATATAATAAAGTGCATGTTTGTTGTCTCATCTAAATTTTATATTACTTATAATCTATTATAAAAATTCATGTAATTTATATCTTTATTAGCAAATACATATCTGTTTTGTTGATCCAGAAATTAATTTGAAACATTGCTTGAAAAAATTAATTTTTACCATTCCGAATGCGCCGCTACCAAAAAGTTTTGTAAATATAATTTGTTTACGTGCGATTTTAGTTATCGCACATTCATCCGGTTTATAATATAACATAGGATTGTAAATCGTATTGAATTGAGTGTATCGGCAAGGTTCTTCATGTAGAATCTCCAATTCTATGTCGGTCATTGTTGAATACAAAATTTCTTCATTATCACCTCTGCGTTGACGTTACACTGTTATAAAATTTCGACTTAATTATGTAATAATATGTATTATAAAATTTTTCATTTTTTAGTAAATTTATTCGTTTAGTTTTATATAAGTAAATTACTATTTTCAGTAAATTTTTAGATATTATATCAGATATACATATATGTATAATCTACAATTCAAAAGTTGATACCTACATCAAATATACTTACAACAATAAAAGTAGCAGAGGCAGATTATAATAACTATAACGATAAAACCTGACATCAATAATAAGTAATATTTTTTCGCTATTATTCCAGGAGTGTCCGAAATATCTATATTAAGCAAAAATATAATTTTAATATCTTCGTGTGTGTATGTTTTTACAAATTTATTTTTACTTGTAACTTTATTTAAAAAATTTAATTTTTTTTAAAGTTTAGACCTATTCATATCTAAAAAAATCAGCACATAATATTACAATATCTATGCAGTACAGAATATTACAACTACTTTGCAACAGTATTGCAATATTACAAATTGCAATGCAACATTACGCAAACATTGTAGAAATATAAATTAACAAAGTATGAATTATATATTAGCAATATGATATTTATATTTTGAAAACATTGGAAAACTATAACACTCTTTAATTTATCTATAAAGATAATGTAATAATATATTTTTTTATATTTGTATATATGCGACAATTTTTAATTTTTTGTAGGTAAAGTCAAATAAATTAATGACACAAATATAATATCAATGGATTAATATAATTCTAAGTTAAAGATAAGCAGTACTGTTTTTTCTATTAAAAGATATAAATAACATTTTATATCATTGTTACAATGTATTTTATGATATACTTTCAATACACTCATGTATAATATGATAAAAGATTTTCAAAGATAATATATTTTATTACTATATTAGTAATATTTAATATTTTATCTATCATTATACCTTTTATTTGTATATTTTTGTGCATTTTTAAGTATTTTTCACATGCAAATATATGTGATTGTAACGGATTCTTAGAACTTTTAAATGGAAGTATAATTAGTAATAAATATATAATTAATTCTAATTAATGTTTATATTAATATTTGTACTCTCATTATATAGAAGTATAAAACGTCTAAAATAAAGAGAAGTGATCCATATAAATAAAAAGTTTAAAATAACATTGTGTCAAAAATATAATATTTTAAGTTATATGATTATGCTTAAATATAATTGTATATTATCTTAGATATATGAAATCGTTACAAATTTCTATTTATATCAAGCTTTTAAATTTAATTATGCTTCTATTGCTTTCACATGCTTCCGAGATACCTATTCATCCGTTAGAAATAAAAATATTCTAAGTAATATTATTAAATGATTGCATTTCAAATTTATTACACTGCAATGTTGCTATAACGTTTCATTGCAAAAATTACAAAAAATTGACATTTTAACGTTGTCACAATCTTGTAACAATGATTCAGCTGAGTTTTGCAATTGATTTGCAATATTGCAATGTTTCAATGAAATTACATCTTCATTATACATCTGCAACCTTTTTGTGCCGTATGGGTATCTTCATTTGCTTACCAAGTGTTAAAAAAATTAATCTTTCATCATCTGGCCATATGAAAATTTCCTCATATTCGAGATATTTCAATATTAAGCGAAACTGGTATAAAGTTCCCGGCTGTAAATTTTTGATGTAGTACATTACTTCCTTGTTATAATTCATTTTAATATAATCCGTTGTTTGCCACTTTTCTGTCGCAACATCTTTATACTCTAGTGCAGAAAAAACCGTTGAATTGATATTTGGGATCCATGAAATGTTCATGCTATTTATGTTGACGTCGTTCAAAGTAATATTGTTTGGTTTTGAATATATGTGAACGATCTTGTTAAAACTCAAGTTGTAGAAAACGCTGAAATTAACTGGATACACACGCACGTATATCAAGTAATCTTGTACTGGTAGCGACAAGTTTAACTTTGTGAAAAATCGTCCGTCTGTCATACGTTTCGGCATATTGATAAAATATTCGCTCTTTTGCGTGTCGTTCACTAATGTAACTGACTTCCAATGCACTTCGTAGATCACGGCCACGCAGTTCAATTTCTTGGATGGCATCCAATGAATTACTGCTATAGTAGGCGTCAGAGCTTGAACACTTAAGTTTTCCCGATGCATTAAGCTTGCCCGAATCAGTTTTTATTGGTATCACATTCGAGTCGAGTGGATTTATTGATAATTGATCAAAGTAAAAATTGCTTAAAGTAAACTTCAACTTGTACTCTGTAAATGGTGTTAAGTTCTGAATCTCGTAATATCGCTCGAACGTCTGCACATTGAATTCTCCAATCTTATTAAGATTGTCGTCTACACAATGGCTTACTGAGATAGTATATATAGTAGTTGGTAAATTATATTTTTTGCATTTACTCTTTACAACCGGCTTCGGAAGATTTACAATGATGCTATTTGCCGTTGCATTCACATTCTCAAAATTATAAACTTTTTCCTCAGGTGTCAGACATCTCATTGGAGGATATGGTTGTGAAGATTTATCAAAAGCGTAAATTTTAAAAAAAGATTGATTTTCAACTGAGCTTATCATTTCAACATATTCGGCTGCATTTACGCTCTTGAGATTTGCATATTTCTTTTTCAAAACGTAGAAATTATATCGAAACGAATCAATTGCTAAAATGTAAATGTTTGTTTTGTCAATCGTCATATAATGGAATAGGATCTTATCACTTATGTTTCTCCTGTCTAAAATCATATTGCACATAGAAACGTTAATGTTTGTCACAATTATGCGATCATAACTTAACCAGTAAATTAACGGCTCTTCATTGTTCATGTTATCAATTATCATATCGTTAAAAAACATTATGTAATGAAATAGGCAGAAGGATGAATTTATCTGAACAATTTGCTCATTTTTTCCATCGAGATCATATTGTATCATATCATTTTGTCCATTCTCCCAATTGTATGATATGCGATAGAAAATTCTAAAAAATATATAATTATTTTACTGATTATAAAACATTATTTTAACAAAAACAGAGACTTATATGTAGTAAAAATTCGGAATTCTTATAATTATACAGGGTGTCAGGGAAATTTTGACCCACACGAAGTAAGGAGGTAGATTGGCTCAAATTAAGAAGGAAGGACTTGTACTGTTTTGTGATATTCGCAATAATTAACGAAAAATTAAATAAAGAATATCGGCCAATCTGCGTGAGTAGAAGCGCGCGGCGACGAGAGTCGTCCCACTGTAATCTTATACTAGGCGCGCGGCGAAGCGATGGGCGGATCGCTCTCCGAGACATGATGGTGGCGTGCGATATATCGCAATACCACGCCGAAAAATGACCCGTCCTTTTAGTGGCGAGAAAATGATGCGCTATCATTTCCACACCACCTTGCGGTAGATAGCATGGTGCGCTTTTTTTATAGTGGTTTCCCCCATAGGCCTATTCCACTCTCAATTTAAATATTTGTGAAAATTGTTCAAAATGCCGTTACTGTACGCTGAATGTATCGTAAATGTAAAAAATTGATGATGACAGTACCTTCACAAAAATTGATCCGTGGTTGAAAATCCCTCGATAAAATGTGTTACACACGTTGATAATAATACGAGCGTAATAATCCGTTACACGTAAAGCGTGATGTACCGCGTATCGCGAAAAACCAAATTCATGTGCCACACGACGCACGCTAGTTCCAGGATTTTCATAAAATGCTTCAAGAATCCTTTCTTCATCTCGTACACGAAGACGCACTGCTGGGCCGGTTATCCCGATATTATGCACGATACCCAGTTTCACATAATTATTGCACAACTCGTAAAACTGTACGTTCACTTGGCTTTCGTGCACGCCCGGAAAATCATTCCACGTAAATTACGACCGCGCGATAAGTATTTTCTCCCGCTAGCCCGTATGCCACAATCATATCCGTATATTCCTGCAGAGTACACTTAATTTTCACTATTAATTTACTACGCGAACACAAGATTTTTACTAAAACCGTCTGAGCTCTCGCAGGCTGTTGCCAGAGTGCATACGCCAGCAGCATGCAACTACAGCTGAGCGGACATGTGAGTGTAATCATAATGCGCAGGCGCCGAGCTCACACGTACGCTTACTCGCATGTCCGCTCAACTGTAGTTGCGTGCTGCTGGCGTATGCACTCTGGCAACAGCCTGCGAGAGCTCAGACGGTTTTAGTAAAAATCTTGTGTTCGCGTAGTAAATTAATAGTGAAAATTAAGTGTACTCTGCAGGAATATACGGATATGATTGTGGCATACGGGCTAGCGGGAGAAAATACTTATCGCGCGGTCGTAATTTACGTGGAATGATTTTCCGGGCGTGCACGAAAGCCAAGTGAACGTACAGTTTTACGAGTTGTGCAATAATTATGTGAAACTGGGTATCGTGCATAATATCGGGATAACCGGTCCAGCAGTGCGTCTTCGTGTACGAGATGAAGAAAGGATTCTTGAAGCATTTTATGAAAATCCTGGAACTAGCGTGCGTCGTGTGGCACATGAATTTGGTTTTTCGCGATACGCGGTACATCACGCTTTACGTGTAATGGATTATTACGCTCGTATTATTACCAACGTGTGCAACACATTTTATCGAGGGATTTTCAACAACGGATCAATTTTTGTGAAGGTACTGTCATCATCAATTTTTTACATTTACGATACATTCAGCGTACGGCATTTTGAACAATTTTCACAAATATTTAAATTGAGAGTGGAATAGGCCTATGAGGGAAACCACTATAAAAAAAGCGCACCATGCTATCTACCGCAAGGTGGTGTGGAAATGATAGCGCATTATTTTCTCGCCACTAAAAGGACGGGTCATTTTTCGGCGCGATATTGCGATATATCGCACGCCACCATCATGTCTCGGAGATCAATCCGCCCATTGCTTCGCCGCACGCCTAATATAAGATTACAGTGGGACGACTCTCGTCGCCGCGCGCTTCTACTCACGCAGATTGGCCGATATTCTTTATTTAATTTTTCGTTAATTATTGCGAATATCACAAAACAGTACAAGTCCTTCCTTCTTAATTTGAACCAATCTACCTCCTTACTTCGTGTGGGCAAAAATTTCCCTGACACCCTGTATATATATATATATATATATATATATATATATATATATATATATATATATATATATTGTGACGTGACACTTGGCGGTCCGTCACAAGGATCGCGAGATCCGACCGAGAATGAATTTGGGCCCTCGTTCTCCCCTAATTTAGGGAGAGAGCGGCTATTGGAGGCGAGATTATACTCGCCTCCCGTGCGTACAAATTTATTTGTTAGCGTTAAGATTAGGCTTAAGAGCGGGCACGATGGGAAACGCTGACGGGATCTCATCCGGTGGCTCAAAATTGAGGAAGAAGTACAGGATACAAGGAAACGGGCGAGCGGAGGCGCCGACTAAAAGGAACACGCCAAGCTAAGTATTATTATTTAATTGCGTCAATAATAAAGTCCACTTAAGACTACCGCTGCCGCCCCTGTAAACATGCCCAGCAGGTACGGGGAACAATTGAGGGGAAGGCCAACCAGCGGACGAAAACTGACACTGAGACCCCGAGTCGGAGTCATCTCGGCCGGAACAGCGCTAAAGAAGAACATTCTAAATAACGGCGAGTGGCTGCCGAAAGTATCCCTCCTGACGGGCCTCGACGAGAGGAATTATGGAAAATAAAAGAGGAAACGGGGTGCGACAAGCACATGTACAGCCCTGAAAGCCGCAGGATTAAATGGGCCACGACGATCCTGAGGGTTGCGGAAGCGCCACAGGTGGCCTAGTTACGCATTAATTTGCTAGCGTGATTCCGACGGGCCTTCCGCTCGCCACTGTTCGGCGGACCGACGAAGGGAACGACGGCCCAAAATTATCGATCCGACACGTGGATGCCGAGAGCACGGAGAACCGCAAGGAGTCACCGGTGAGACAAGCGTCGACCCCATCTGGCCGTCTTTGTTAAATAATTCAGGTAGAATTAGCTCGAACAATGTCGGTGCCATATAGCTGCCGTCATTAAATTTATTGTGAAATTCCTTTTCTGCGTTCTCGATATTTACGTCTTAGAGTACGACGGCCGGCCGAAAGACTTTGTTCGAGCTTTCGTAAAATTAAGTGCCCTCTCTCCCAGTTGCGCGCCGACAGTCACTGTAAATGTTTATTTGTACAATTATTACTGTTAGCTGTAAAACTTTGTCTGTTAAAAGTACTGTAACCGAGCTCACGCACAAAGGCGATTGCGATACTCGATAACCGGCAACTACGTCGCGGCGTCGGCTCGCATATTTCCGAGGCTCAAATCGTTTGATACTTTATTGTTATTTATAATTTTTCATGTCTAGATTCAACCGTCTATGTTAGATACGTTAGTAGTCGCTCAATTCTTTCGTTAAAGCAGTAGATCTGAATAATCGACTCGCATCTATAATCGATTCTGTTAACTGTGCGTGTGGCGAGTAGATCTACTATTGTAATTAATTATTTTATTTGCTACAGACGGATGTCATTAAAGGAGCCAAAACCGCGGTGTTCATTATTAAAAATTATTTGGGAATTCGTAGCTGCCGAAACTCTAACAAGTTTCGTTTAGCGCGGAATTCCGGGACTTTTCTTTTACGCTTTCTTCCTGTCGCGTGACACGTGATACTGCGGTGATCGCGCTCGAATGCCGGCCCGTCGCTGCCGGCTAATAATCTGATAATCAATATTATAAAATCGTTCTACATCTACGCGAGTCTGTCCGCCGTTGAAATTTATTCATATGTTAAATATATTAATTCTTGTTACTAAAATATTGTTTTATTTGCAGCCACCTTGTATTCTCGATCCTTCCTTGTGAATTATTAAAACGGACCGCCCCTCTACCAATTTCGAGACGGGGCTAGCCGAGCGTCCGTCGCGGTTTTTCTGAGAGCTTTGCATTTTTTTCGTGTGTACTGCCGATACGTTAAATTTTATTAGAGTGGTGCGGATTCCCGCACCTGGCGCCCATATATTTTACTTTGGAGAAGAAACACTTTTCTTTTATATTAGAAGATCGCGCCGAAGGTGTGCCGTGGGCCATTATCACCGGTCATTTAATGTCATTAGCCCTTAATAAATTAACGGTCACAATATATATATATATATATATATATATATATATATATATATATATACAGGGTGTTTCATTTTAATCCGACCAGTCGAATATCTCGAAAACCAAGCCCGGGAGAGAAAAATATTTCAGACAAAAGTTGTTTGGTTTCGAGGGGGCCATAAAATGGTGACAATGATTTGACCTTGAACAGTCATTTGAAGGTCACATAAAGGTCACATTAAATTTCTTAAATGGAATACCCTATATATTTTTGCACATTCTTGTAGCTGACATCGAGAGCTTTCCAAAACACTATAATTAAGTACCTTTTCGTTAAGTACTTTTTGAGTTATGAGGCTTGAAATAATTTCTTAATTTTACATAAACCGTAAAATATCTTGTAAAATATTCATTTTTCGATTATCTTACCTTAATACTTTTACGTACAAAATAATGAGAGGAATCAATTGGTGTAAAGAAAATACATAGTTGTTTTTAAGAAAAAATATGAAATTGTTAATTGCAAATTACATATTTTTTCTTCAAAACAACTATGTGTTTTCTTTACACCAATTGATTCCTCTCATTATTTTGTACGTAAAAGTATTAAGGTAAGATAATCGAAAAATGAATATTTTACAAGATATTTTACGGTTTATGTAAAATTAAGAAATTATTTCAAGCCTCATAACTCAAAAAGTACTTAACGAAAAGGTACTTAATTATAGTGTTTTGGAAAGCTCTCGATGTCAGCTACAAGAATGTGCAAAAATATATAGGGTATTCCATTTAAGAAATTTAAGGTGACCTTTATGTGACCTTCAAATGACTGTTCAAGGTCAAATCATTGTCACCATCTTATGGCCCCCTCGAAACCAAACAACTTTTGTCTGAAATATTTTTCTCTCCTGGGCTTGGTTTTCGAGATATTCGACTGGTCGGATTAAAATGAAACACCCTGTATATATATATATACAGGGTGACCCATTTTAACTTAGGCAGCCAAATAACTCGAAAAATAAGCAAGATAGAGAAAAATGTTTTAGACAAAAGTTGTATGGTTTCGAGGGGGCCATAAGATGGTATCATTGGTTTGACCTTGAAGAGTCATTTGAAGGTCACGTGAAGGTCACTTCAATTTTTTTAAATGGAATACCCTATATATTTTTGTACATTCTTGTAGCTTATTTCGAGAGCTTTCCAAAATACTATAATTAAGTACCTTTCCGTTAAGTACTTTTTGAGTTATGATGCTTGAAATAATTTCTTAATTTTACATAAACCGTAAAATATCTTGTAAAATATTCATTTTTCGATTATCTTACCTTAATACTTTTATGTACAAAATAATGAGAGGAATCAATTGGTGTAAAGAAAACACATAGTTGTTTTTAAGAAAAAATATGGAATTGTTAATTGCAAATTACATATTTTTTCTTCGAAACAACTATGTGTTTTCTTTACACCAATTGATTCCTCTCATTATTTTGTACATAAAACTATTAAGGTAAGGTAATCGAAAAATGAATATTTTACAAGATATTTTACGGTTTATGTAAAATTAAGAAATTATTTCAAGCCTCATAACTCAAAAAGTACTTAACGAAAATGTACTTAATTATAGTGTTTTGGAAAGCTCTCGAGATGAGCTACAAGAATGTACAAAAATATATAGGATGTTCCATTTAAAAAAATTGAAGTGACCTTCACGTGACCTTCAAATGACTCTTCAAGGTCAAACCAATGATACCATCTTATGGCCCCCTCGAAACCATACAACTTTTGTCTAAAACATTTTTCTCTATCTTGCTTATTTTTCGAGTTATTTGGCTGCCTAAGTTAAAATGGGTCACCCTGTATATATATATATATATATATATATATATATACAGGGTGAGCCATTTTAATTAACGCACGCAATTATTTCGGAAACAAAGCATTTTAGAGAAAAATGTTTCAGACAAAAGTTTTATGGTTTCGAGGGGGCCATAAGATGATATCATTGGTTTGACACTGAAGAGTCATTTGAAGGTCACGTGAAGGTCACTTCAATTTTTTTAAATGGAACACCCTATATATTTTGGCACATTCTTGTAGTTTATCTCAAGAGCTTTACAAAACACTATAATTAAGTACCTTTTCGTTAAGTACTTTTTGAGTTATGAGGCTTGAAATAATTTCTTAATTTTACATAAACCGTAAAATATCTTGTAAAATATTCATTTTTCGATTATCTTACCTTAATACTTTTACGTACAAAATAATGAGAGGAATCAATTGGTGTAAAGAAAACACATAGTTGTTTTGAAGAAAAAATATGGAATTGTTAATTGCAAATTACATATTTTTTCTTCAAAACAACTATGTGTTTTCTTTACACCAATTGATTCCTCTCATTATTTTGTACGTAAAAGTATTAAGGTAAGATAATCGAAAAATGAATATTTTACAAGATATTTTACGGTTTATGTAAAATTAAGAAATTATTTCAAGCCTCATAACTCAAAAAGTACTTAACGAAAAGGTACTTAATTATAGTGTTTTGGAAAGCTCTCGAGATAAGCTACAAGAATGTGCAAAAATATATAGGGTGTTCCATTAAAAAAAATTGAAGTGACCTTCACGTGACCTTCAAATAACTCTTCAATGTCAAACCAATGATACCATCTTATGGCCCCCTCGAAACCATAAAACTTTTGTCTGAAACATTTTTCTCTAAAATGCTTTGTTTCCGAAATAATTGCGTGCGTTAATTAATATGGCTCACCCTGTATATATAATAACAGTTTTTTTTATAAATTATCATCCATTACACCAATTATCTTTGAATAATATAATGAAATTTTTGAAAATAGATACATGTAGTAAGCTGAACAAAAAATTAATTATACATTATTATTTATTTTTTTTATACCAAGAGTCAGAAATATAAATTGAAAAGGCGCTTACATATGTTTTTCTTTAAATTTAATATAATCACATTATATAAAATTTGAATTTTTCATAAAGTTGTTTTCCTATAATAATAACACTTTAGGATTTACATGCTAATTGATGATCAATTATGTAATTAATAATGAGTTTTTAGGAAATTATAGAACACAGTATAAGAATTATCTTTCTTACATTAATTTTTTTCTGTAGTATTAAAATGTTTACTGTGTTAAAAATATACAAACATTTTGCAGAGAAATTGACTTATAATTGAGAGATAATTTTGTTACATTATATGACACTTAATAATGTGATACATAATAATCCACTTGTAAATGCTTGTTTTATAAAGAATATTAATTGATTTAAAGTTTGAAATACTTACAATATTTGATATGCCACAGATTTAAAATAAGAAAATAACTGATCATACATCAAAATCATCGATACATTAATATACATAGACTAAAATATATATACAGAATGTCTCATAAAACTTGATCGCGTGTGCCTTGACTCTTGTTTTTTCATTGCTATGCGATACCCACCGCTAAAACATCTATCGCGCATATCCTACGATATAGTTTCGCGAAACGCATGCTGATATACATTTTTAATTAATCACACGCAAATAAGAAATTAGTAAATCTAGTTATTATGTATTGTAATCTAGGTGTAACCTAGTAATCTAGGTATTGAAGCTACGAAGTCACATAAATATTAAAGAAATATAAAAGAAAATTATCTAATAAAAATGTTTATTTGCGCGAACATTACATTGTAAATAATGAATAAACTAAATATTTAATGATACTTATTAAATTATAGTAATTTAATGATACTTATTAAATTTTAGGGTGTGCTAAGGTTTGATTTTATGCAGAAATTTAGGTTTAGTTACTGGAATTTTTATGAAGAAAGTTACATCAACGATTATACTAAATGTTTAAAACAAGAACTCGCAAAGTGGGAATGTATTATAAGTGATTTTCCTTGCGAGGAAAAATCTAGGAGTCATTTGAAATGGCATTTAGCAAATCCTGAAAGAAACAAGTAATTCTTTTCATAATATTCATAATATTTGATTCTTTATATAAGGATATTTTTTTATATTTTGTATATGTTTGAGAAATTAGATATCATTTATTTCAAAAATTATTTATAGAACATTAAAGAAACTATTAACACAATTTCGTTAGAAATTTTTTACTTTTTTTCTGAACTTTCTTTTGTAGAATTTTGCCTGGATGGAAGAGGTGGACATATTGCAATGGCAGATCGGAATAAAGTTTTTAATAATTACATGGAAGTGAATGATACAATTTTAGAATGTCTGGTTTACAGTAAAAATTATAAAATTATAATTAATTATTTAGAAATAAAATTATCACAAATTTTATTCGAATCTAATCCATCTGATCATCAGTTTGAACTGATGGAACAAACTTACGCTTTAAATGCTAATATTTTTCTTTCTGTTCTTGAAAGGAATACTAACAATAAGTACATGCTTACAAGTTTATTAAATAATTACAAAATAATAAGACACAGGTAACGATTTATTTAATAAAGATACTACACATAGACGTGAAGATTTATTGTACGAATGAATTATAAATATATTGTTTTATTCTTCATAGAAAAGTCAATGATATTGCGACATTAATTGTTATAATTAACAATGCGTATTCTAAGGGACAGTTGGATGAGGTAAATTTTAAATAAATTAAATTTCTGCATTTTTTAAATTTTTATTTTAAAGTTAACTTTTCACTATAATTGTTATATATTTTATATAATATTTTTCTATAATTCTGTCTTCTCATAATGATACTCCGCATGTGTGACAGTGCAATTATTAAATACGAAATCACTTTTTGATGATAATTATTAAAATAATCCATTTTAGATAAAGAAATTCGTAAAGAAGGAGCTGAACAATTCAATCATTTCCAATGTTGAATACAAAATAGAAGCACGCTGGTCGGAGATCGAAAAACAGATAAAATATTTTTGGTCTTTATTCAACAATTGAATAAATAGATTAAGACATTAACTGTTTAGAAATTAAAAATACAGCATAAATGATTGTGATAATATTTATAAATGTATATACATGTATGTATGTAATAGATACTTTATTTCCCCTAAGGGTTCAAAGAGCGTTTTTCCGGGAACGTACCCAAACCCTTACACCATGGCGCTTTTCGGGGAGCGTACCCGACCCCTTACAACCGTATACTTTAAACCCCCCCGGCCTAGCCCTTGTGCGACCATTACAATCTACCATCCCCCTCCCATCCAACGCACCCTCCCCCTCCATACTCTCCCTCCCTTCCCCCTTTTCCCCCCTCCTGTCCCTTCTACTTTCACCCATGCTTCCTTCCTTGCCTTTTCTCTGTCCATCCATCAGTCTCTCTTCTCTCCTTCCCCTGCTTATGCTTCCTTCGCCCTGCCCCTCTTCTTTCCTCACGTCCGTTCCTCTCCTTCTTCATCTTTTCCTTTCCTTTATCTCTCCTGCCTCGGGACTAACTGCAAAATCAGATAATCAAAAGGACAAAAATTCTTATAATCGTTCTTATAAACCTAGCAGTTATCGACTCCCCCCCCTATCCTCCCCTTCCTTCCATTCCCTTCCGCCCTCTCTCCTCCTTTCCCTACCTTTTTCTTTTCCCTCTCTCCCTATTCTCTCCTTTTGACTCTACTCTTACCTCCTTCCTCCTCTTCCTTTCCCCCTCTCCATTTCCTGCCTTTTTCCCTCTCGCCCCTTCCCTCTAACCATCACTCTCCTCCTCTGTCTCCTCTGTCTCCTCATACCACTTCTCTCCCAACAAATCCCATCCCCAAGCCTTTCCGTCTATCCAGATCCTTCTATTAGTCGTAACCACTATCCTCCCCCTTGCCCTCTCCGTCCTCGCCCTTTCCACCAGTTTCCACCTTACCCTCCTTTCCTCCATTGACAAATCCTCATCTACCCCTACCCCCCAATTCCTCCTTATTTCCCATCCTCTTTCTAACAGATCCTTCTTATCCCTCACCCTCCTCATGCACGCTATTAAAACTATCCCCGCGCTCCCTCTCCTTTCCCTAACTTCCCTAATCTCTACCTTTCTCCCCAATTCCTTCTTCACTATCCCCTCTATCACCCTCTTCCTTTCCTCCGTGCTGTCCCCCCCTACACCTCTCCACACTATGTTCCTCCTTCTTTCCCTCCTCTTCTCCGCCTCCACCTCTCTCTCCCTTTCCTTTCTCTCTAACTCCTTCCTATCTCTTTCCCTCCTCACTCTTTCCCTCTTTTCTTCAAATTTCCTCCATGCATCCTCTCCGGCCGTCCTCTTGCCCTCCCCCCCTAGAGCCTCTTCTTTCTCCCCTCCTCTTCCCTCCTCCGCCTTCTTCCTCTTCCTTCTCTCCTCCTGTTCCTCTTCCACCATCTTCCACCAATCTTCTTCTCTCTCTCTGTCCTCTGAACTCTCCTCTCCTCCACTTTCCCTTTCCTTCTCTACCCCCCTCTCCCCCTCCCTCTCTCCTGCCTCTTTCATCCTCTTCCCCTCCTCCCGTTTCTTTCCTTTCCCCCTTCTCTCCTGTGCCTTCTCCTTTTCTTCCTTCTTTTCTGTTCCTCTTCCTTCCTTCTCCCCCTCATTCCACTTGTTCCTCTTCTCCTTGTCTTCCACCCTCCCTCCGTCTCCTTTCTTCTCTCTTGCCTCCTTCCTCCCCTCTGATGTCTTCCCTTTCTCCATCCTCGGCTCCTCCACCTTCGCATCCTTCTCTCTTCTTTCTTCTTCCACTCCGCTTCCTTCCCCTCTCTTCTCTCTTGTCTCCCTTCTCCCCTCTGTCATCTTCCCTTTCCCTGTCCTTGACTCCTCTGCCTTCCTAACCTCCTCTCTTCCTCTTCTCTCTTCCTTCTCTCTCCTTTCTCCTTCCTCTCCTCTCTCCTCTCTCACACCTTCTCTCTCCTTTCTAACCTCCTCTCCCACGTGCTCACGACCGGCTTCTTCTCTTCTCTCCATCCCCCTCACCATCCTCCTTAATACCAGCACCATTTCCACCATTACTTTCCTTAATTCTCTCACCTCCTCCACCAGCTCTCCACCCTCTGTCTTCCTTTCCATTACTCACTGTGACCCTGTCACTTCTCACTGACTACTCCGTCCACTATAACCCCCCTCATCGATCTCCTCATCGATCTACGCATTGATCTTACTGCCCCTCTATAAATGTATATACTTAATTATTCACTAATGTCATATAAAAGTTAATAATTATTTAATTGTATTTTATCAATATAATATTAATTATACAATATAATATTAAAAATGTATAATATTGTAGAAAATATTGTAGAAAAATATTGTATTGTATAAATTGTATAAAAATATTATATTATATTACAATATAATTCATATTATAATATTATGTATATTCTTAATATTATATTATATTACATATTATATTGTATTACTTTTCTGTATTACAAATTTAATACATAGATGTTGATCATATTTACGTGTGTTTATTAGAGAGAGAGAGAGAGAGAGAGAGAGAGAGAGAGAGAGAGAGAGAGAGAAAGAGAGAGAGAGAGAGAGAGAGAGAGAGAGAGAGAGAGAGAGAGAGAGAGAGAGAGAGAGAGAGATTGTATATATGTATGTATGTATGTACATATGTATAAAAATGCACCATACACACACACACACAAACAAATATATATATATATATATATATATATATATATATATATATAATTGAAATATATATATATATATATATATATATATATAACTAAAATATTACGAACTATTACGATATATCTGAACGCGCAAAATCAGAATTTATTAATTTCCAGTTAGACGATATCAAAGATATTAACAAACTAATCGCTTACAACTTAAAAATTACTGTAGTTTCAATATTTTATTAAAACTTTTGACTCTATTTTATCCCTAAAATACACTAACATACATTAAAATTTTTACGGAGATTGTGAGGCATTCTGTATATGTGTATATCCATGTACTTACGTAATATTTAATTGAAGTTTGATTATCGATTTTGACTGAAATAGCAATAACAATATTCAGGAAAATATTTAAAAGGAGATAATGAATATTAAAACCAGAAACAATAATATATGTGACGAAACGTATGTTGGCTTTAATTGAAATTTTTAATATAATAACACAACCAAATTAAATTCAATTAATCGATTAAGTACTCTTATATTATGACGATATCCCAATCTCTCTACGGCCGATTAATTTAGAATTACCTCTATGTGGAAGAACGGATCTTCCGCGACCATAGCGATCAAATGATTGCAACCAATATATTAACTTGCATAAAAATTATCGTTATAAATAGGAAATAAATATCTTATAAATGAATTATAAAAATAAATATCTTATCTAAATAAACATTTTAAAAATAAATATACTTTAATAGTACAAGATATAAACAATTCTTCTTTACCATATACATTAAATTCTTGAAAAGAAATAATTCTTTATGATAATGATATAATATAAAATGTAAAATATTTTTATCTTATATATAGAGAATATGATTCTTCAATTAATTTTCTCTCGCGAATGGTTTTCTAGACAAATTGTCTCTAAAAGTCTTTTAAATAAAACTTTATATACGAAAACGGAATACAAAAACTAAAAGTATATACCTATTGATTTCTGTTGATGTGTAAGATATCCTATGCTACGTATAATCAAGACGATATTTATATAACACTACGTACCTTCTATATACTGTCAGATATATCGACAGAGCCGTCAGTTTATAATGGTCTCTTGAAGCGGTAAGTTCGCTTATTATTTATATATTTAATGCTTTTAGTGTTAAATCTGGTATTAAACCTGGCTGATTCAAGTAATAGAGTAAGATATTAAATATATAATAAAATATTTATCTTTCTTTAAATGTGCATACAAAATTGTGTGGAGTAATAGGTAACGCTTTTATTTTGTAAAAGATATTTTCTTTAATTTTTAAATCGACTAACTCATCTTATTGTAAATAATATTTTTATCTTTTGCATACATTACAGTTAATAGAAATCAAGACATTTACGTTTGTACTGTCATAGCATGTTTCGACCATTTTGACATATAGAAAATTTATAAGCTCAATTTCTTTTTGATACTATAAAATTACTTTGTAATTAATTTTATATTATACCTATAGAATTATCTATCTCAAAAACGTATAATATTACCTGTGTTTTGTTTTTAAAATATTTTTTATAATGAATGTCTAGGACCAGTAGGATATGCTAATTTGGGTGTGTAATGAACGAATAAACAACAAATAATGAAAAATTAACATTTTTTTCAAAAAGATGTGTTATAAAATTATTAACATAGTTTTTTTTAGAATTTTGTCCGAATGATTGATCCAATTAGCTAAATCATCAAAATTTCAAATATTTGATAATATTTGACTTCCGTTATACGTTTGTTGTTTATATGTTTTTAATACATTTCTTTCTTAAGGAACAGATTGATCTTGAAAATAACATGTTAATAAACATACAGTCCATATCACGTATAAAATCCCTTTGTTGAGAATATTCCTTCATTTTTTATACATATTTTAATGCTTAAATTTAAGATATAATTAAATTTAACATATGTGTGTGTGTGTGTGTGTTTGTGTGTGTGTGTGTGTGTGTGTCTATACACCGAAATATGTAATTGCACTGGAAGAAATCTTAAAGATAGCTAAATTGAGATAAATAAGAGTTATGTTTATTGTGCTTGTTCTATTGGAAATACCTACTTCATGTCTCCTAATATTCAAATCCGAGAAAAATATTTCTTATGTCGTTTCAATAAGATTTATATTTATCTTTTTTAATCATTACTTTATATATTAAACTGTATTATTTTAATTTCTTTTTAAATTAATCGTATTTTCTTATGAAACGTTAGTAAATTCTCTTGAACATTTTTTCACACAAAAGTCGATTTTATTGCATACTTTTTGTAAATACTTTTGTTTTTAATAAAGAAACGTTTTTTATAGATATCCGAGTGAAATTTAACATGACATTCTTAAAACCATTGTTAAGTAATAGTATAATATATCTTGCCATAATCGCAATAGCGAGTTCTATGAATGATGAAGAATCAAAAATCAAAGGAATCGATGAAGAATCGAAAATCGTGCGCAGCGTATTAAACAACAAATCAAGCAATATATCAGATTATATATTTCCCATACATTATAACATGAAGTTAATGTTACTCAATGATTATCTCGTTAGCGAATGCATAATCACTTTAAATATTTCTTATGCAAAACAATACATAAGTTTTTATGTACTAAATTCAACGAATATAATAAGATCTAAATTAAAGAAAAAATATGGTACGATTTATGAAACAAAATCAATAAATCCTGATAAAAACAATATTGTCTTGCTCGATTTCGGTGATGTCTTGCTGCGTGGAATATACGATCTGTATATAAACTTTATAATCCCAATCAATATCGTAAGAGAGTCTTTCGGAACTCCATACATAAATGAAGATAAAGAAATAGAGTAAGTAGAAGAATATATTAAAATATCAAAAAGAAATTGTACATTTGTGCATTCTACACTTACAATTATCTAAAATTAGTCATTATCTAATATTTGTCATTAAAATACGACAGGTGGTTAATCGCAACAGGTATCCAGCGAAAAAATAGGTACCAAACGAAAAAACAGCAAATATTTCCATATTGGGACAAGCCAGAATTAAGAATTACTTTTGTTATTTCCATAATGCATCATCCAAAATACAAAGCTTTATCAAATATGCCGATACGAGAAACTAAATTGACAAACGATAATATGATATGGACATATTTTCACGAGACTGCTTTGATCTCCATAGATAGTGTAGCATTTCTGGTATCCGGTTTTCATCAGATCCTCTCGATTGATGAAACTATTAGTTCATCCATATGGTTCAGACCACAATCGGAACCGCATCTAGAATTTGCGAAAACTGTTATTTTTTCCGCTAGTATGTACATGCGTAATTGGATTATTTTGAGGAGAGAACTTGAGCGGACCTCTGTTTCATTTGAGAGCAAAGTGGATCATGTCGTAATCCCGGATTTACAAAATGAAATCGAACAAACTTTGGGTTTCATTTTTTATCGGTAATATATATAGTTAAAAATAGATATATTAAAAACTAATAACTATTTTAATTACCTATCATATTATAATCTATTTACATAAAAAATTATATTAATATCCAAAATTTTTCATACATATTAGTATAATTATTTTTAGAGAAGCAGATATCACTTACAATGAAGAACTAGATCCTGTCGCATACAAAACAATAATTGCGCGCTTAATTACACGTGGGATAGTACAAAAATATATTAGAAATATATTCAGACCAACTTACTTATGGCGTCATACATGGTTAAACGAAGGATTTAATATATTTTATCCAGCATACATTATCGACAAGGTTATTTTATTACTAACGTTATTTGAATACGCAGTCAAATGATTAACAGTTTAGCAATGTAGATAATTGTTAAATATTTGTGCAAATATTGTGTTTTATTTCTTAATTATAAGAAATGATAATCCAAGTCTTTTAAATTTCTAGAAATCCAGCAAAAGAAATTTAATAACAACTGAATACACACACACACACACATGTTTATATATTTATATTATCGCAGAAAAATATATTTGCATACTTAAACATATATAAAAACTTTATTCTTAACAATGGCACATAATAATGCCATTTTTGATATTTATCAAAAACTTTTCCTGTTTAATTATTTATGATTATATCGAATTGATTTTAGGTTCTGCCAAATTCCCGGATGATAGATTTATTTGTAGTCCAAGTTCAACATGAATTACTCTATTTAAATACTTATGTTGTCTTAAATCCTACCATTAGATATAAAAACTACTATGACAATTATTTACACTCTTCTCTTTCTCATATCAAAGGTATGCGTATAACATTGTATAAATAAAGAATTAAATAATTATAAATTTCCGAATGTTAATTTTATAAAAAATTCATTTGAGAAAACTCATTTTTAAAGAAAAGACCCTGTACGATTCTTATGGAAATTGAATTTTGAAATTTGGTGAAATTTGCAGAAACTCTGGAAATAAATAGTTTATGTGGCAAATCAAAAGTCACAATAAACGCGATATCATTTGATGGAGCCATTTCGTCACTAGAAGCGTTCAAATGTCGAAATAAGGCGTTATTTCATTACTACTGAGGGAAAATAAATAATATATTATTGAATAGAATCACACACACACAGTTGATTACTTTTATTAATATATAGATATTATATTTACGTGGAAAAAATATACATGCATGTATATATAGGGTTTTCATAAAGTTCCTATCCACTATATTTCAAAAACAAGTTCAAAAATTACAAAAAACCATAAAACAGGTGTTTAATTATTTTGAGAGGATAGTCTTTTAAAGCGATTAATTAAAGCAATTAGGAAAGTTGTACCCTTCTCCCATTCGAAGGAGGAGACTTAAGAAAAATCTATATTACTATACTTTTAACTAATTATATTTTATTAAATATCAAATGCTATGGCGACAGCAGCGGCGATACGGCGACACACATATTTTTCCGTGTAAATATAGTAGTAAAATGTATTAATAAAAATGATTAGCTGTATATCATTTTAATATATTATTTACTTTCCCTTAATAATATTTAAATAGCGCCTTATTTCGATATTTGAATAAATTGATTTATAGCGACGAAACGACTTCATCAATCGATATCGCATTTATGTTTTGACATTTTTTTAATTTTTATTGTTTTCACATAAACTATATTCCCAAAGTTTCAGCAAATTTTATCGAAATTTAATTGCCATAAGAGCAATGCGAGGTCCTTCAATTGTAAAATTTAATCTTATTATTATTATTTTTAATATATTTTTAATATATTTTATTATAATATTTACAATAACAATGACAACTTCAAAATTTAATTTTTATATAATTTTTGTATAATTTTATAGTGCGTAATTTTTTTTAAATTACAAATATACATGTTTATCTAAAATTCCAAAAGATCAATTCCAAAAAATAATAAAATATAAAAACTATCCGATTCCTTATAATTGTCCAATTTATTATTTTTACGAATATTTAATCATTCATTTATCTATTATTATAAATTTTATCTATTATTATAAATTTTTTCGTTGAATGTATTTAACAATCTTTTATAGCTGTTTACTTAGATTTAATTACACAAACTTTGGGTGTAATATATTTAGTTTTATTAATTACGGATATATTCACAAATCTTTATTGCGCATTGCAGTAAAGGCATTCTAAATATACTAAATTTTTTTTCTTTCAAACATTATAGGATCTATTATATGGCGCATGTTAATAGAAATATTTCCACCTCATATATTTTTAATGGAATTCAACAAATATTTGCACAATCAGTAAGTATTGTAACGTTTAATAATATACGTCATAGAGGAAAAGGAAATCGAAATATATAATAAATTTAATAATATATTTCTCTGGTTGTAATGTTTACAAGACATAGATATTTGAAATCTCAAATGTATACTGATATTTTATATTTATGGATTTTTGTCGAGATTGAATTTCAACTTGAATTTTTCTTAATAAATATATAATAGATATTCATATTTTCTAAATAATAAAATAATATAACGTGGTTCGTTTGATAAGTTTGGTAAATTTCCATAAAATTGCGCCGCAATTCATTTGGTGACGTGTTGCTTTTAAAATTCCCTTTTTTATACCCCTCCAAAAAAAATTTCAGGCAAAAGTAACGTGTTGTTTACGTTCGATAGTCATTTGAAGCGAATGGTTCGGCTATTGTTACAAAAATAGAAGAAAAACAAAAATTGGCAAAATTACATGAATTGCGTTTCGAATTAATTCTTCATCCACCCTATTCTCCGGATTTGATTCCGTGCGACTTCTTCCTGTTCCCAAATTTGAAAATGGCTCGGTGGAATGAAATTCTCGTTGAATGAGGAAGTCGTCGCCGTCAACGAGATTGCAGGCTTTGAGACAGTCTACTTTTCCGACGGTATTAAAAAATTGGAAATTCGTTGGACTAAGTGACCTCGATGAAAACTATGAGAAATAACATAGATTTTTTTTGCAAAAAAATGTGTTTTACTTGCTGTTTTACCAAACTTATCAAACAACCTTCGTATATTAATATATTAATATATTAATAATATAATAATATATTTTCTAACAAATAATTCCAATTGAATAATTTCGAGAATTTAGTTTTACAAACATAGAATATAAATGCTCTAAAATCTTTGTGATATAAAAATTAAAATTATTATTTATTCAGTCACGACAAATGCTAAGACAATTATTAATAAATATATATTAATATATATTTATAAAAATATATAAATAAAATATATAAAATATTTTTATTAAAAATTTATATTATAAAAAATATATATTATACATATATTACATACGAGGGCAGTTTGATAAGTCAGTGACTTTTACCAGAGATAGCACCCAAATCGCAGTTTAATTTTATTTTTGATATTTGCCATCTTTTTAAAGTATACACACAAAGTTTCAAGTAGATCTGTCAAATAGAAATTTTTTGACAGCGTTATAAAACGGTTAAGTTTGTGTTCTTTTGCTAAAATGGAAAAAAATGAATTTCGTGTGCTAATAATAAAACATTACTTTTTGCGTGAAAAAAGCATTAAGGAAACTGAAGAAAAATTAAAAAAATATTATGGGGACTCTGCTCCGTCGCATGGAATGGTTCACAAGTGATTCACTGACTTTTTTCCATTTTTTTCATTTTAGCAAAAGAACACAAACTTGACCGCTTTATAACGCTGTCAAAAAATTTCTATTTGACAGATCTACTTGAAACTTTGTGTGTATACTTTAAAAAGATGGCAAATATCAGAAATAAAATTAAATTGCGATTTGAGTGCTATCTCTGATAAAAGTCACTTATCAAACTGCCTACGTACATGTATATATATTTGTATTATTTTTATAACATATAAAATGCACGAATCAATCGTGTATAATATAATTGTATATATATATATACAGAGTGGCGCATCTAAAAGAGGCCACCTGAATAACTCGGCTGCTTTCGGTGATAGAAAAAAATGTTTCTAACCACATTTGCTTGGTTTTACGAGAACTATAACCTGAAATCAATAGTTTTTTTGTAGGTGAAAGGGTAGAGGAGCTACGAAGGTCAACTTTGATTTTTTAAATGGAATTGCCTACTTTTTATTGCATATTCTTGCAGCTCATCTCGAGAGCTTTCCAAAACACTATAATTAAGTTAGTTTTTATTAAGTACTTTCCGAGTTATGAGGCTTGAAATCATTTCATAATTTTACATAAACCGTAAAATATCTTGTAAAATATTCATTTTTCGATTATCTTACCTTAATACTTTTATGTACAAAATAATGAGAGGAATCAATTGGTGTAAAGAAAACACATAGTTATTTTTAAGAAAAAATATGTAATTTGCAATTAACAATTCCATATTTTTTCTTAAAAACAACTATGTGTTTTCTTTACACCAATTGATTCCTCTCATTATTTTGTACATAAAAGTATTAAGGTAAGATAATCGAAAAATGAATATTTTACAAGATATTTTACGGTTTATGTAAAATTAATAAATGATTTCAAGCCTTATAACTCAAAAAGTACTTGAGGGAAAAATATTTTATTATAGTGTTTTGGAAAGCCCTCGAGATAAACTACAAGAATATGCAATAAAAAATAGAGAGTTTCATTTAAGAAATTGACGATGACCTTCACGTGACTTTCAAATGACTCTCCAAGGTCAAATCATTGCCACCATCTGATGGCTCCCTTCAAGCCATATAACTTTTGTCTGAAACATTTTTTTCTACAATCAAAATTAAAAAAGTTATGAGGGTGGAACTTTTAAAATGGGACACCCTGTATACATATATATGTATATACAATTATATTTAAGTTCATAAATTTCTATCTCTGTAGGAGTTACATTATAGATTAAAATGCGAAAATAAATTATGTAAATTATGATTTTCTTTTTTATTATTTATTTATCAATTTTAATATAGTGTTAAAATTATCATAATGTTAAATCTTATAGATTAAATGATCCCGAAGCAACAACTACCGATCATTTATGGAACGCTATGAGATCTAAGATGATTGAATTGAATCCCAAGTATGATTTTAATATAAAAGACACGATAGATTCGTGGATTATGCAGAGGTATCCTTCCGTGTTGGAGGTGAAGCGAAATTATTTTAATTCTAGTGATTCTCTAACCATATCAGTAGAATTATACAACAAATTCAGTGAGAAGCAATATTATATACCTGTTACTTATACTACGGAGTCGAAACTCGATTTTAACGTAACTTGGACGAATACTTGGTTAACACCATTGCATTCAAAATTGCATCTCATTATTGACAAAACTGAATGGATTATTCTCAACTTACAACAAGCTGGTAAATATTGAATAAAAAATTTATATCTTTATTGTTTATTTATTGTATATAATTATATATAATTTCAAGTATATATATTTCAATACATATATCATGTTTGTAGTCAAAACCATTTAATATTAGTACAAAATTCCTTGCATATCCAAATTCTTAGAATTGTCCAATTACTGCTGGCGCGCGGCGAAGGGAGGGACAGCGCGCTGCTACCCGTGGTTACCGCCATCGCCATTTTTACGTTTCGCCGCGCGCCAGCAGACAATGTCTGATACGGTGGGCTGTGCTATAGCTCGAGCAGTCGAGCACTTCTCTCATTCGTCCGATTTCAATAATTAATATTTCTATTATTATTGCAAAAATAGTTACAAGGAATAGGACTTCTTTATTTAATTTACTGCGCTCTACCTCCTCACAAGTGTGTGAGGTAGTGCTCAGAGACACCCTGTATATATATACAGGGTGATTTTAAACTTAACAGACAAATATTTTGAAAAATATGCGAGATACGAAAAAATGTTTCAGACAAAAATTATATGGTTTTAAAGGAGACATAAGATGGTGCCATTAATTTGACCTTGAAGAGTCACCTGAAGATCACGTGAAGGTCACCTCCAACTTTTAAATGGAACACCCTATATACTTTTACATATTCTTATAGCTTGCCTCAAGAGTTTTCCAAAACACTAAATAATAAAGTATTTTTTCATTGAGTACTTTCCGAGTTATGAGGCTTGAAATAATTTCTCAATTTTACATAAACCATAAAATATCTAGTAAAATATTCATTTTTCGATTATCTTACCTTAATACTTTTATGTACAAAATAATGAGAAGAATCAATTAGTGTAAAGAAAACATACAGTTGTTTTTAAGAAAAAATATGTAATTTGCAATTCTCGAGATAAGCTACAAGAATAAGTAATAAAAAATAGGGGGTTCCGTTTAAAAAATTGAAGGTGACCTTCACGTGACCTTCAAACAATTTTTCAAGATCAAACCAATGACACCATCTTATGGCTCCCTTAAAGTCAATTAACTTTTATTTAAAACATTTCTTTCTTCAACGCTTCGTTTTTGAGATATTTCGCATTATCAACTTAAATGGTCCACCCTGTATATATATATATATATATATATATATATATATATATATATATACAGGGTGGCCCATTTTAATCCATCCAGTCGAATATCTCGAAAACCAAGCCCGGGAGAGAAAAATGTTTCAGACAAAAGTTGTTTGGTTTCGAGGGGGCCATAAGATTGTATCATTGGTTTGACCTTGAAGAGTCATTTGTAGGTCACATGAAGGTCACCTTTAATTTCTTAAATGGAACCTATTATTTATCATTGCATATTCTTGTAGCTTATCTCGAGAGCTTTCCAAAACACTATAATTAAGTACCTTTCCGTTAAGTACTTTTTGAGTTATGAGGCTTGAAATAATTTCTTAATTTTACATAAACCGTAAAATATCTTGTAAAATATTCATTTTTCGATTATCTTACCTTAATAATTTTACGTACAAAATAATGAGAGGAATCAATTGGTGTAAAGAAAACACATAGTTGTTTTGAAGAAAAAATATGTAATTTGCAATTAACAATTTCATATTTTTTCTTAAAAACAACTGTGTTTTCTTTATATCAATTGATTCCTCTCATTATTTTGTACATAAAAGTATTAAGGTAAGATAATCGAAAAATGAATATTTTACTAAATATTTTATGGTTTATATAAAATTAAGAAATTATTTCAAGCCTCATAACTCGAAAAGTACTGAATGAAAAAATACTTTATTATAGTGTTTTGGAAAGCTCTCGAGATAAGCTACAAGAATAAGTAATAAAAAATAGGGGTTCCCATTTAAAAAACGGAAGTTGACCTTCAAATGACCTTGAAAATGACCTTTAATGTCGAATCCAAGGTCACTATTAGATAGCCCCCTTTGTTCCCTACAACTTTTATCCGAGTCGTTTTCCTTCAAACGTTGATCCTGAAAAGTTATGAGGGTGGAACTTTTAAAATGGGACACCCTGTATATATTTATCATGTATATCAGATTAAATATCACATATGACATAAGTTTTAATTAAAAATAATCATGAAATGTGTTAAAACTCATATATATAATATAAGACGTAATAAAAGATATTACAAGAATATTGAAATTTTACTAATAGTAATATGTGAAGCTTTCATTTCTTTCTATAGAATGTAGAATTGATACAGCTTTTATGTTAAATAATAAAAACAGAAAAAAGAATGCAATCATCTCTAATTATAATAATACATTTAATATCTTTAACATCTCGAAATATGTTTAATTAATATATATTATTTCAAAGTATTTAATAATCAACAAAAGTAATTTATTTTATAACAGGATATTATCGCGTCAATTATGATATTGGGAATTGGCGAAAAATTGCACAATACTTAAATTCTGAAAAATATAGTAATATACATGTTCTCAATCGAGCGCAAATCATCAATGATGCGTTTCATTTTGCGATAAAGAAGGAACTTGAATTCTCCGTATTTTGGGAACTCGCTTCTTATTTGGCACAGGAAAGAGATTATGTAGCATGGTATCCTATGTTCAAAGCATTTGAATTTTTGTCGAATATCTTCCCATTCTTGGATTTTTATCCTGAATTCAAGGTATATATATAAACAGTTTTTTATAAAATATCATCCATTAAACCAATTATTTCTGCATAATATAACGATTTCGTATCATAATAATGAATTTTAAAAAAATAGATACATGTAGTAAGCTGAACAAAAAAAATTAATTATACATTATTATTTATTTTTTTGGCTTCAAAAGTCAGAAATTTAAATTCAAAAGGTCCTTACATATGTTTTCTTCTTTAAATTTAATATAATCGCAATTTTAAATTTTGAATTTTTCATAAAGTTGTTTTCCTATAATAATAACACTTTAGGATTTACATGCTAATTGATGATCAATTATGTAATTAATAATGAGTTTTTAGGAAATTATAGAACACAGTATAAGAATTATCTTTCTTACATTAATTTTTTTCTGTAGTATTAAAATGTTTACTGTGTTAAAAATATACAAACATTTTGCAGAGAAATTGACTTATAATTGAGAGATAATTTTGTTACATTATATGACACTTAATAATGTGATACATAATAATCCACTTGTATATGCTTGTTTTATAAAGAATATTAATTGATTTAAAGTTTGAAATACTTAAAATCTATATTTGATATGCCACAGATTTAAAATAAGAAAATAACTGATCATACATCAAAATCATCGATACATCAATATGCATAGACTAAAATATATACAGTATATATACAGTATATATACAGAGTGTCTCGTAAAGCTTGATCGCGCGTACCTCGACTTTTGTTTTTCCATTGCTATGCGACACTCGCCGTTGACACACCTACCGCGCATATCCTACGATCTAACCTCGCGAAACGTGTGCTTATTCATATTTTTAATTAATATTTCAATAAATTATTGCGAAAATTGCAAAATGGTAAAGGACCTTTGTGTTGAGTTTATTGCGTTCTATCCACTCACGAGCGTTAGCATAATCTTATGAAACACTTTGTATGTCGATATATATGTATTAAGAATTCATTAGATGATATAAAATCCATACTTATTTAGATGATAAAATATATACACAATTATTCACACACAAATAAAAAATTAGTAAATCTGGTTATTATGATATTGATGCTACGAAGTCACATAAATATTAAAGAAATATAAAAAAAATTATTTAGTAAAAGTGTTAAATTTGCGCGTACATTTTATTTGTTCTTGTAAATAATGAATAAACTAAATATAATGATACTTATTAAATTTTAGGGAGTGCTAAGGTTTGATTTTATGCAGAAATTTAGGTTTAGTTACTGGAATCTGTATGACGAAAATAACATTAACGATCATACTAAATGTTTAAAACAAGAACTCGCAAAGTGGGAATGTATTATAAGTGATTTTCCTTGCGAAAAAAAAACTACGCGTCATTTGAAATGGCATCTAGCAAATCCTAAAGAAAACAAGTAATTCTTTTCATAATATTTGATTCTTTTTATAGGAATACTTTTTATATTTTACATATGTTTGAGAAATTAGTTATCACTTATGTCAATAATTATTTATAAAACATTAAAGAAACTATTATCACAATTTCGCTAGAAGATATTTATTTCTTTTCTGGGCTGTCTTCTGTAGACTTTTGCCTGGACGGAAGAGGTGGACATATTGTAATGGTTTGAAAACGGCAGATCGTGATACATGGAATAAAGTTTTAAATAATTATATGAAAGAAAATGATACAATTTTAGAATGTCTGGCTTACACTAAAAATTCTGAAATTATAATCAATTATTTAGAAATGATCACAAATAAGGTATTATTACCACAAATTTTAAAGTACAATTTATCCCATGTTCAACTTGAACCGATAGAGCGAGCTTATGCATTAAATGCTAATATTTTTCTTTCTGTCATTGAGAGGAATACTAAATATATGCTTACAAGTTTATTAAAAAATTACAAAATAATAAGACACAGGTAACAATATTATTTGATAAAGATATACTACACATAGACGAAGAACGATGAAGATTTACTGTACGAATTAATTATAAACGTATTGTTTTATTCTTCAGGAAAGTCAATGAGATTGTAACATTAATTGTTATAATTAACAATGCGTATTCTAAGGAACAGTTGAATGAGGTAAATTTTAAATAAATCAAATTTCTACATTTTTTAAATTTTTATTTTAAAATTTACTTTTTACTATAATTATTATATATTTTATATAATATTTCTCATGAATTTTATTTATAATAATACTTTGCATGTATGACAGTGCAATTATTAAATACGAAATCATTTATTGATGATAATTATTAAAATAATCCAATTTAGATAAAGACATTCGTAAAAGAGGAGGTGGAAAATTCAATCACGTTATATGTTGAATACAAGATAAAAACACGCTGGTCGGAGATCGAAAAACAGATAAATTATTTTCAGTCTTTATTCAATAATTGAATAATCATATTTTTACTATTTAGAAATTAAAAATACAGCATAAATGATTATTATAATATTTACAAATGTATATACTTAATTATTCACTAACGTCATATAAAAGTTAATAATTATTTAATTGTATTTTATCAATATAATATTAATTATACAATATAATATTAAAAATGTTGTATTGTATAATATTGTAGAAAAATATTGTATTGTATAATATTGTATAAAAATATTATATTTTATATTACAATATAATTCATATTATAATATTATGTATATTTTTAATATTATATTATATTACATATTATATTGTATTACTTTTCTGTATTACAAATTTAATACATAGATGTTGATTATATATTTACGTGTGTTTATTTTATATATATATATATATATATATATATATATATATATATACATATATCTGAAATATTATGAACTATTACGAAATATCCGAACGCGCAAATTCACGATTTCTTATACCAGTTACACGATATCAAAGATATTGGCAAACTAGTCGCTTACAACTCAAAAATTACTGTAGTTGCAATATTTTCGTATTAAAACTTTTAACTCTATTTTATCCCTAAAATACACTAAAATACACTAACATACATTAAAATTTTTACCGCGATTGTGAAGCATTCTGTATATGTGTATATACATTTACTTACGTAAAATTTAATTGAAGCTTAATTATCGATTTTAACTGAAATAGCAATAACAATATTCAGGAAAATATTTAAAAGGAGATAATGAATATTAAAACCAGAAACAATAATATATGTGACGAAACGTATGTTGTGTTGTGCCGGGTGCGGCACGAGATGTAGGAGGTTGCCGAAGAAATTAAACCAACCAAGGCCTCAAGACCTTTTATCTTTAATCTTTTTGTTTTTATTATTATAACTATAACTTTTTCAAATACATATACTTAGTCTATTCTGATCGGTTTCTTTTAAGCCTTCTCTCCTTAGTATCGTCTTCCCTCAAATCGTCTCGTTCTTAGATTTTAAGTGTTAACAAACTTATATTACGTGTTTGATGCACAAAATAGCGGTTAACCCCAGATTCGCACTCTTTGTTAATTGATTTTTCATTAACGACTGTCCGCCGCGGACTCGCGGTGGACGGTTTTTAACACCTCATTTTTAGGGGTATTTTGGAGGGGATCGCCTAGCGACATGACCATATATGATCATGGAAGATTTTCGTGGCGGTCAAGTCCAAGTGCAAACGAAGGAGGTTCAAAGTCGAATCCCTTCGTTGGCATTTTCACGTTTCTGGCGAACTCGCGCGTGGTTCGCTGAGGTAGCGATTTTACGCGGTTCGCGAACATTCTATCGCATTCTAATCGTATAAAATTTATTAATAATAAAGTAAAATAAAGTTATAATCTTTCGGACTATAACATCCCTCCCCCGTTGGAAAAGAAAAACGGAGGTTCTAAACGGAGTTTTTCTATACATATATCTATCCCTGTTTTAAATACAATATATTTCCCGTTTACAATGTTTATTATTATAATCGTTTCTTATCTCTAAGTTAAAATTTATTTATTCTAGAATCGTGTGCTCTTGCTTCTTTTTAGTATTGGTCTAGGCATTCCGTATAGTTTGTCAGTTTCGTCTATTATTGTGACAGTCGGTCGTTTAGATTTCTTTTTCTTGTGTTGGACAATTATCCATACTATTAGTATTATAATAATTATAGTGGTTATTCCACTGGAAGCCATTGGGTAAATGAATTCCTTTTGTTATTGTTTAAATCTTTATTTATTTCTTCTAATTTGTTACTTAGTTCTTTTAATTCTAGAGGATTATTTATTACGTCTTTAAATTTTCGTTCGTCATTTGATTCGTTAATGTTTCGGGAAATTGTTATATTGAATTCTAGTAAAAATGTTTCTACATTCGTTCTGTATGTAATCGTTTCTGTTTGTATCGTCATGTCTGCAGTTGTCAGTTTACAGTTGTCGTTTAAAATAATTCGACCTTATTTTGTGAGTATCCTTTTATACTCAGAATGGTTATCGCAATTTATTACAATTTGCTGCTCGGATGCAGTCGAATATAGCCAAGAGTGTGGCTGTTGTAACGTAATCCATATAGTGCGGTTTGTTATCGTATAGTCTATGTTGCACTGTTCGCGATAATCTTGTGCTCGTATATACATTTTAATTTCGCACAGTGTATTTTTGCTTACATGGTATATTGGTTGACTTTTTTCGCATAAATATCGGTTATTATTGTTTATACAATCGTTTAGATTTTGTTTTGTTAAGATTACATATATACGCATATCTTTATTTATTGCAATTAATTTATTTTCTACTTTCGTGTACGCAAATTTATTTACATAATTATATGTTGGTAACGATATTACATTCAGAATATCATACATTGGTTGCGCGACTATTGGAAATTTTAGTATTGTGTATATAGTTGTTTTGTCGCAGTACGCGCTTACTTTCATATAATTTTCTATTGTTAACCATTCGTCGTATTTTATTTCGAGCGGAAAATACGAACCTCGCGGTAACTGTAAAACGGCTTCTTTTAAATGGGAAATTATTTCATTTATTGGTGTTAGTAGCGGATGCATTATGCCTTTGCGTATGTATGTGAGGTATTCTAAAATGTCTTTCGCGTCTCGTATGTCTCTGATTAGATCTGTTAGCATTGCTGTAATTACAGTGAAATGTTCGTCTATTTCTTCTCGCGTTGTATATTCTCTAATATAGTGATTCATTAACTTACCATTGTAATTTAACATATTTTCTAATTTATTTAAGTGGATTATGGTAGTGTTCAGAACTTTTATTTGATTTTTCGCGACGTGTTTTAGTGTTTGTTGATTATTTTGTAATAGTTGAATTTGTTCATTTATTAGTTTTCTATCATTCGCGTCCATAAGTCCAAATAACGTTTTAGTTATTGAGCCTACTCCATCTATCAGACCTCTGCGTCTGTCTGATGATGTTTTATATAGATTATTTATTAGTTTTATTATTTTAGTTAGTGTATTGGAATCATTGTTGATAATGTTTTTTAAATTTTCGCACGTTCTTTTAATGTAATTTTCGGATTTTATGTTTTTACATATTTCGTTCGTTTGTTGCACATATTTATTTAATTGCCAGGTTTTGTCATTTAATTCAGTTATATCTAGTTTAATTACTAATTTCCAAGTCTTCTTAATTTGATGTAGATCTCCGATTTTCTCGTAGTAGATTCCTGGGTTGTGCTTAAATTCTTCAATTTCAAACGGAAGACGGGTTTCGTCTTGCTTGGTGAGAACGGGGTTGATCTCTAATGTTAGTGTTCTGTAATTTAATATATTAAGTATTATATTATGCACTCTGCGAGTGTCATATTTTTTCGTTTCTGGCTAGTTTTATCAGTGTGGGATTAGTTTTAATTTTGTCGACTAGCTTCGCTATACTTTATATTCTTTCGCGAGCTTCAGTCTCTCGCTGTCTCTTTAGTAGGAAGGTTTTCAAGTATTTGTACAAGTAAACAGTGAGGATGTCTGATACCAGTTATCCCACCTCGTCGGAGGAGTTATCCGACGATAGGGATGAAGTGTTGTGTGGCCCGTGCCAAAATGTTGTGCCAGGTGCGGCACGAAATGCGTTGTGTGGCCCGCCTTTGCCGCGCGACCGCTTTGAACGGGCGTGTATGCGTGTGTACGCGAGCTGCCCGTTGTCCTTGCGGATTGTGTTAAATGTTCATACTGGTGAGCGAAGTGTGCACGAAGTAGTGCCCTACCCGAGGGATACCCTGCACTGGGTGTGGGACTTCCTGGACATTTTCCGAGCGCAGGAGGCCTAGGACTTTGTCGCCTTGCGGGGACGTCGTCGTGTCGAATGACTTTTAAGGCTCGGCGGGGGCGGCCATCGTATGCCGGTGGTGCCTCTTCCCCGGCTGCCGGAGAGGATGCCCCCCATTGGTCGTGATTATGGTCGCTCGCCAGGGTAAGTACTTTTATATTTTTAATATTCTATAAATAACTTTAATTTGTTTACGTGCATGCGTATCGCTTTTCTTCCCATTTTTATTGTATAATTCACATCGGAGTTTTTCTCTAGAATTGTATATGGTCCTGTCCATAGTGATTCTAGTTTCTTTGATCTTCCACGTCGTAGTGTTTCGTCATATACTAATACTTTGTCTCCTACTTTGAATTGTGTTTCCTTTGTGCTTTATCGTATTGTTTTTAACCTTAAATTTTTCTTCCTTTAGGTGTTCTTTCGCGAGTTGATTTGTCGCTCTTAGTCTTTCTTTTAATTCCTGCGCGTAATCGTCATAATTGTACGTCGGTTTAGGCGGTTTTGTTAGCGCTATCGGAATTTCGGCTTGGTGTCCGTACACCAATTCGAAGGGTGTATATCCTGTAGCGGTATGTGGCGTTGTATTATAGGTAAACATCGCGAACAGTATCCACTCGTCCCAATCCGTTTGATCTTCGTTTATGTAGTGTCGTAGATACTCGGCTAATGTGCGATGTGATCGTTCTAACGCGCCGTTGCTTTCCGGATGATACGCGGTTGTTTGAATTTTGTTTATTTTTAATAGTTTACAAGTATTTTTAAATATTTCGCTCATGAAATTAGTTCCTTGATCTGTTAGAATTTTTTCCGGTATTTCGTGGTCAAGTATTATTTTTATAACAAATTCTTTACTGATTGTATTCGCTTCTTGATTCGGAATCGGTATTGCCTTGCTAAATTTAGTTAGGTTATCTTGGAACGTTAGTAAATATTTATTTCCATTATTAGTAATCGTTAACGGTCCGACAATGTCTAACGCGCATTTTTCAAATGGTTTATTAGGCGTATAATAATTAATGGTACTTTATTTTTTCGCGATAATTTATTTTTTTGGCAAGATTCGCATCTTGCAATATATCGTTCGATGTTTTTTCTCAAGCCTTTCCAATTGTGCTGAAGTCGGATTCTTCTTATCGTCCGTTCTATTCCTTGATGCCCTCCTATAGGTGCATCATGATATTTGGTGAGTATTTGTTTTTTCTCCTCTTTTGTATATGTTTTTGCTTGTTCGTTGCTTGCTTCGTCTTCTTGTTCTTCTTCTTCGTCTTCTTCTTCTTCTTCTATTATTAAGACGGCATGATTATTATTTTCATTTAAGGATCCCGGTATCGCGTTGCGACTTAATGCGTCGGCGTTCGCGTTTGCTCGTCCGGCCTTATGTATAATCTCATAGTCGTATTCTTCTAATTTTAATCTCCATCGGATTAGTCTTGATCCGGGGTCGTTTACGTTGAACAACCATATTAGCGGTTTGTGATCGGTCACAATTTTAAATTTTGTTCCATATACGTATGGCCTAAAATGTTTTGTGGCCCATACAATTGCTAGTAATTCTTTTTCAGTGGTATTATAATTTTGCTCCGCCTTTGTCAATATTCTGCTGGCGTAAGCAATCGGTCGGTCGTTGCCTGCCTTTCCTTGTGATAACACTGCTCCGATCGCATAGTCGGAGGCATCGGTGGTCACTATGAATTCTTGTGTGAAGTCAGGGTACTTCAACACTGGTGCAGTCATTAATTTTTCCTTAAGTAGTTCAAATGCTGCTTGCTGTTCCGTTGTCCATTCGAACTTCTCCGATTTTTTCGTTAATTTTGTTAACGGTTTAGCTATTCTTGAAAAGTTTTCAATAAACTTCCTGTAATATCCTGCAAGTCCTATGAAGGATTGGATATCCTTTATCTTTTTCGGCGTTGGAAATTCTTTTATTGCCGTTAATTTTGACGGGTCTGGCGATATTCCGTTTTCCGAAATAATATGCCCTAAATAGATTACTTCTTTGCGTAAAAATTCGCATTTATCCGGCTGCAATTTTAAATTAGTTTTTCGCAGTTTTTGTAGTACTTCCTTTAGACGTTTATTATGATCTTCTAAGCTCGATCCGTATATCACGATGTCGTCGAGATAGACCAGGCATCTAGGTCCTTGTATTCCTGTTAAGACCGAATTCATCAGTCGTTGAAATGTTGCTGGCGCATTTTTTAATCCGAACGGCATTCGATTGAATTCGTAATGTCCGTAGGGAGTTGAAAAAGCTGTTTTGTTTTTATCCCTCTCAGCCATTGGGATTTGGTGATATCCTGATGCTAAATCTAACGTGGTGAAATATTTCGCATTTCCCAGCTGATCTAAGATATCGGTTATATTAGGCAATGGAAATGAATCGCCTATCGTTAATTCATTTAGCTTCCGAAAATCTATTACTACTCGGAGCTTCGGTTTTCCAGATGCGTCTGCTTTTTTCGGCACTACTAATAACGGTGCGTTCCATTGACTCGTGCTAGTTCGAATAATTTCGTTCTTTAGCATTTCTTGAATTTGTTTATTTACCTCTGTCTTATGTTTCTCGGGTAAACGATACGGCTTCACGTTCACCGGCGCGGTGTCGGCAGGCGTGTATATCTCATGCTCTACCGTCGCGGTGCAAGTCAGTGGTTCTCCTTCCAAGTGGAATGTATCGCTGAATTCTTCGCAGATTTTTAAGAGTGTCTGCCTCTCTTCCTTATTTAAGTGTTGAGTTCGCAATAATTGTCAAATGCGCTGGACTCGCGGAGTGTTGATTTTATTCTTCATTATTGATTTTACTGTATTTATTTCGGCGGTGCTAATTTTGTCTTCCATGTCTTCTAATGTGACGATGGGAGTCGCTAACTCGATGGTTTCATCGGTCGTATTTATTACGCTCACAGGACATGAAAAATTTTTTGGTTTTACTAGACAGCTTCCAATATATACTCCCGGTGTGGTTTCTTCTGTTCGGACTATCCCTATCCGATTTTGATTAGTCGCAGCTTTTATTATTGTTTCGCTACGCGGATTTAGAATTATTTTGTTGCAAGGATGGAGTTTTAGTGTACTGTCTTGTATTTTTATTTCGTTAGTTTCATAATCGCATTTAGTGGTTTGTTTTTTAAGAAAGTCTAATCCTAGAACCCCCTCGTGTTCTATGGCGGTATCGTCTTTTATTACATAAAATGCATGTTTAATTTTATGTTTGTTGATTTTTATCGTGGCGTACATTTTGCCTAATGTATATATTTTATGTCCGCTTATTCCTATCAGTGCTATCTTCTTCTCGTATATTAATGTTTCGTCCTTTAAATGTTTTAATTTTATTAAGGAAATTGTTGACCCGGAATCGTATAACATGTTTATTTTTTCTCCTTTTACTTCGCGAATTGGTAGTGTAACTTGTAATAGTTCGTCCTTCGATGGTGCATGCATATTTTTAACATGCGTTACGTGATACTCTAGGGCAGGTCGCGATTGCTTCTTCGTTTCTTCCTGCTCCTCTTCGCTATTGCTTGCAGAGTCGGCGCTCTTTTTCCGCTGTCGATGCGAAGTCTTCTGTTCTCGCGTATTATCTTTGTAATTATTTTTATTAGTTTGTTTATTAATTTTAACATTATTTTTTGGTCGTCCGTTTAAATTCCAGCACTCGTCGCGGCTGTGTCCGGATTTTTTACAATATTTGCAGAATTTATTTATAGTATTTATTCGCGTAGATTTTTCCGGTTTTGGTAATGTATTTTTATAACTGCTACGGCAATCGCGTCCGTAATGTCCAGATTTTCCGCATTTGTAACATTGTATATTTGTGTCTCGAGTAGGTCGCGTGTGTTTAGCGTCGAATTTATTTTTATTAGAGAAGCCGGGTGCTCGTGTGACAGACGGTCCGATAAGCTTCTCTTCCGCGCTCGCGCCATTTATCGCTTCTTGTAGCGAAGTATATCGTTGTGATCGCACGAGAATTTTTAATTCGTCGCGTAATCCGATTTGAAAATTTATTAGAGCTTGTTTTTTAATGGTTGCTTGTATAGCTTGTTTGAATGAAGGAGGTTGTTCTTCTCCTTCCACCATGGACTCATGTAACTTTATGGCGAGTACATCGACACGTTGCCCGAATGCATGTGCGGTTTCGCTTGATTTTTGTTTTAGCGAATTGAATTCTATTTGTAAATGCGTCGTGCTTTGTTTCGCTTGATAGCACGTTTCAAGTTGTTGTTTTAAATCTTCGAACGTTTGTATATTTCGCGTCTCGAAGTCTTGCATGGCTTTTCCTTTTAGTTTAGTATACAAAATGGCTTGCATCAGCGATTCTTCGTCCGCGGGATTAATATTTTGTACCGCGTATGTACAAGCATTTAGAAATTCTTGCAGTTTGTGTCGCGATGATCCGTCAAATTCGGGAATCATTGACCGCGCTTCTTTTAATGGTAGATAGTGCGGGGCTGCGCTACGTCTGTTTCTAATATCGCGTTCGATATGTCCGTACGTCACGTCGTGTGGGACATCGTTTGTATTTGCTCGTGGCTCGTTAAAGTTTCCTTGGTTAATATGTACGTTTCGCATTTGATCGCGTAATTCTCGCATTTCCTCTCGCATTTCGCGAAAACTAGGTACGTTTCGCACTTGTTCGCGTAAATCTCGCATTTCCTCTTGCATTTCGCGAAAACTATGTACGAGTTCGGCTAATAATATGTTACTAGTGCTTTCGACCGGGCAACCGGCGTCTTCATAATTCGCGGCTGCATTTTGTCCGGCCTGTTGCGCTCGTAAGCGTTCGATTTCTCTATCGACGGCTTCGTTATCCATATTTCTCGCGGGATTTGGCTCAAAGAGACTAATATCAACGGATATTGGTGAATAATTTCTCCTGACAGTAACTCGACTAACGCTTTGTCGGTCCTGTTCTAAATTATCGTTATCGTCTTGTTCGCGCGCTTCGGAAGATTCGGAACTCGAATATTGGTTCTCTAAATTTCTTCGCACGCTATCTCGTATATCGCGAGTAGCTTCTTCCGCAACTTGGAACGGTGTTACAAGACCTAATCTATTTGCCAATCGTGCTGGCACGCTCAAAAATCGCGAGCTATTAAATCGAACTCGGTTTAACGGTTCCGACATTTAAATTGAATTTCGACTTATAGTAGTACGGCGTATAGTAGTACTTATAGTACTTATAGTAGTACGACGTATAGTAGTACTTATAGTAGTACGGTGAATCGCATGGTCGCTATCGGTTCGCTCGACTGCTGACGCTGCTAGTAGATACGGGTCGTTGTCCGTCGGTGATGCGCTGTCCGTCGGCGAAGCGTTGCCTTGGCGAAGGTCGTGGATCGACGTTGGTCCTTGGGCGCTGATGCTCCTTTTCAGACACAGCTGCTTGACTGTGGTCACTTATCATTTGTTGGCTTTATGCGTTATATGTGCTGTAGTCTGCTTGAGACCGTCTGCTTTAATATAGTAGTTGCTCCGTCCGCTTTATTAATTTTATTTTGTCTTTTTGTTGCAGATGTTAGAGGTTCAGGAGGATTTTTCGGCGGTTCTCATTCTCAGCAATCCCACCGCTGCCACCAAAATGTTGTGCCAGGAGCGGCACGGGATGTGGGGTAGCCGGGAGATTCCAAAAAATGCCTCGGACCGTCACTTATTTTTGCACTTTTTATTATTTCGTTATTATGATTTTCACAAATATAGTCACTTATAATAATTTGCTCGATTTCAATTAAGCCTTCTCCCTTACTATCGTTAAGTCGCCTCGTTAACTATTCAATTAGATTTCGTAAGTTAGCGGTTAGCTCCGGATTCCCACTCTTCTTTTATTAATTTTCTATTAACGACTGTCCGCCGCGGACCCGCGGTGGACGGTTTTTGACACCTCTTTTTTAGGGGTATTTTAGAGGGGATCGCCTAGCGACATGACCATATATGGTCATGGAAGGTTTTCGTGGCGGTCAAGTCCAAATGCAAACGAAGGAGGTTCAAAGTCGAATCCCTTCGTTGGCATTTTCGCGTTTCCGAACTCGCGCGTGGTTCGCTGAGGTAGCGGTTTTACGCGGTTCGCGAACATTCTATCGCAGTTTAATCGTATAAAATTTATTAATAGTAAAGTAACATAAAGTTATAGTCTTTCGGACTATAACAATAGCTATTTTCAAAATAATTATTATAGCTATTTTCAAAATAATTATCACAGCTATTTTCAAAATAATTTTTATAATGACGCATAAAAAATACTTCATATTATAGTTTATATATATTTTTATAAAATGGAAAGAATTCTAAATCAATTATTAGTTATTAAATTCTAAATTATAAAATCATTCGAAGGAACTAATTATTAAATTCTAAATCAATCACAGAATTATCCGTAATGACGAAATTCCGATTACAAATGTATAAAATTTAAGATATTTTTAACAAATTTTCTAGTCGATAGAAATTGTTACACATTATGTGAACATTCGCGAGTTTTCTAAAGCTAAATATTAAAAGCAAATTAATCGATTTCAATGTTCTTGAAACATATTATACAGGAAGAATCGCTAAATGTGTTTTGCATCAAACATACAATTTTATTTCTTCTTTCCTTTCGTAAAATCTTATCCTGTATCATTTCCAAAATATAAAAAATAATTTCAATATAAAATTTAAAGTAAAATTTAAAATTTATGATAATAAATGTGATTATGTAAATAACTACTCACTTCTGTTGTACGCATCTTCAATGGATTGGCCATTGATTGACATTTATTTATGACAAATTTACAAATTAAATTCATCGTACATTCAATCAATATTAAAACATCCTTTATATCCTATTTTCTATAATGTAACTCATGAAAATAACTTTAATTCTAACTCTAATTTATAATAAAACAATAAATTTAGATAATACACATAATTATATACATAATATACATAATTATAATTTCAGTATAATGAAAATATAATTATAATATAATTATAATATTTATAATGGTTTATAATAAAAAAAACTACAATAGGGACTGACTACTATTATTACTATTTTATAATAAAAGAAAATATGACATAAGAAAATATTTCGCTTATATGTCCGCATACGTCTACTATCTAAAACTATCTAAAAATATTATAAATTATTATTATTATTAAATGTTCTGCGAATAACTGCGGCATCTCTTGGGTAGTGTCTCGCTAACATTTGGTTTGGTACGTAATATTTTTAATTTGACAGAAATATCGCCCAATCTCTGTATTATATATCCACCGTGACATGCATATCGATGTTATAAAGCCTAAAACAGGACATATATTTTATATTTATATTTTTTTATACGTTATACAAATAATACATAATAAAAATATATATTATATGATATATAAACAGAAAGAAACGTTTGATATTCATACTTTGTGGTACGTAACACATGATGTCATTATCTATCAAAATGATATAATACGGTTGTAAATGGTTCCAAATGTCACATTCGAACTCTAATTGATACGGAGGAAAAGAAAACCATTCAATTTGATATTTGTTATACCATCCAATTATGACACCGACGTAACTACCTTTAATTTCATAATTATCTTTAAAACTAACAACCATTCCAATTGCGAATTTTACTTTATCCGATCTTCTTTCGCAACACTTTTCAATAAGAAGAGATGTACACTGAAAAATTAGAATACAATTGACGTTTCTTTTTTTAACTAAATTTTAAATCGCTTTTTGTAGTTTTGATTTGGATTACATTAATAATTTATAATTATAACGAATATGATTATATATTAATGTGCTTTATATATATAATAAACTATCTTCAAAGTGATTTATAATAACATATGAAAAAATACCTACCATATCATTATTTATATCTATTTCTGAGAGAAGCGTAAAAGAAATATCTATCGGCATATAATTTTTAAAAACTTCCTAGTTTATAGATTACCTAAAAAAAAGATTAGTTATTAAATTTTAATTTTAAATAAATTATAAAATCATTTGTAATGACAAAATTCCAATTACAAATATATAAAATTTAAGATATTTTTGTCAAATTCTATAATCGATAGCAATTGTTGCATATTATGTGAACATTCGCGATTTTTCTAAAGCTAAATATGTATTAAAAACAAACTAATTGATTTCAATATCTTTGAAATGTACTATAGAAGGAGAATCACTGAGTATTTTGCATCAAATACACACTTTTATTTCAGAAAACAATTACATTTATGAATAAAATGCAATGATTTTTGTCTACAAACCCTATCCAAATAAAAAATTGTAATACAAATAATTACTCACTTGTTTTATAGATATCTTCATCCGATTGGGCACGTCTTCATTTGATTGACATATAATTATGAAATAAATCTGCCGATTAAATTGATCGTACGTCCGCCCAATGTTAAAATATTCTGTATGTCCTGTATGACCTCTGTATCAACAATAAAGAAATACATATATATAAATAGATGTATATACAGATATATATAGATATCAGTACTATATCTTTTAATGATAAATATTTTAGTCTATTTAGAGCAAGTTTTTTTTAAGCAAAAGTACCGAAAAAAATTATTATTTATTGTAATGCTTTAGTCTATTAGATTATACATCTTTTTCTTACATTGTGTACATGTGTGAATGTAAACATAATTATATGTGTGTATGATAAGAGTAAAAGAAAAATTAAGTGATCTCAAAACCAAGATCAGGTACATATATTACCTCGTTTTCCACGCCAAATAAGTTTCTGAAGAAAATATATTGCTAGGGTACATTGCTAGTTCAATATGTACGCCCATTCTTCTCGCCACGCAGATATATATTGTTAACCATAACAGTTTTCTATTATGTAACTCTTGAAAATGGCTTTCTCTAATCTGTAATAAAACAATAACTTAAAATAACTTAAAATAAACTTATAATTCCCATTTAATGGAAAATAATTACAATATTTCCGGTAGTTTGTAATAAGAAAGAATATCACATAAGAAAATATGCTGCGTATGTGTCCGCATATACCTACTTGATCCAATTTCCACGGATAATCTATGTCATAGCAATCGAAATTTAAAATAATATCGTCTAATATGCATTTAATTTGTCTTGCTTTAGTTTCACCACAATAATTTTCACGAATATTATTATGTTTCCAAAAGGAAAATTGCTTAGACGATATCGAAAATATTTCATGAGTAGGATTTTTCTCTCTAAGATGCTTTAACACGTTTTCCATAATATTTTCAATCAATTTATTTATATGGGACAAAGAAATATACTTTTCGGGTTGACACCATTGTAATACTATATCAAGCACTTTTTCCAAAATTTGTTGTTGATGGAGCTTATTTATAAATTTTTTCCAATTTCTTTGAAAATTTTCTCTAATCCAGCATCGAAAAAGTTTTATACTGTAGTATCTTTGTATCAAATCGCATTCCCTGAAATATTCACAATTTATTGTATATGATTAATATATTAATTTATTTTATATATATATATATATATATATATATATATATTAATATAATTATAATTATATATTATATTAATTATATTTTAATATATATCTTGAGTCACATACCATGGAGATTCTGTATAAATGCTTCTAATAAATTCATCTTTCAAAATAGCACGATGCATAGGATGCGCATCTGAGCAACCTTTATGTAGGCTGAATAACGAAGAGAATTCGTCCACATATTTATGATTATTAACATAGTAGTAATGCTTTTCGGACATGTGAGATACATGAGCCCACAATTCTTTTGCGCATTTCATACCGCTTTGCACATCTGTAATATCGGCTTCATAAAAATTTTTATCATTTTCCTCATAATATTTTTTCACAGAAGGCCATCTAAAATTTAAACAGAAATATTTTAACTGATTTTCTTAAATCATACCAAAAATTGTACAATGCCGCATAATATCTAAATCAAATTGAAGAAGATATTTAATATTATTAATAAATATAGAAAATATGAGCGAATAATCTTTAAGCAAATTATAGCAATAATAATATAGTAATAATAGATATTATCTTTATAGATTACAAACTTATTTATTAACTCTTTCTTTATTTGTCTTTCTTTTTATCAATCTATGGTAAAATTTTTTTGAAGGCTATTAAATTTTTTTTCATAAGCATATAATAGACTGAAAATTTATTGTTTGAATATGTTATTGTTTAAACATAATGCATTCTTTATTTAAAGGTGTTGGTGAAAATGCAATTAATGAATATTATTTTTATGAAGAACATAGGCGGCATTATAATTTAAATGTTACGATATTACAATATATGCAAACTTTATTTGGAATGTCAACTGGATTTTGATTTATAATGTCTAAATATCCATGGATGCGAGATACGCCAGACTAATGACTTTAAGAAAATGAAATGAAAAACATAATGAAAAACATAATGTGTTCTTTTCCCAAAATTTGTGACTAAATGTTATCTGCTGTAATCGATTGCATGTAGATTTAAGATTCACGATTTTCTCCATGCTAGTGTTTTCTTCCAAAATTAAAGCAATTATTTCATTCGGCAAGTATATTATCGTAGCCATTGTGAAAAATATAAAATTCAACAAATTAAAAAAAAAAACAACCGATGTTATATTCTCTTTCGCACTAATTTCGTTTATATATTTATATGTAATTAATATGTATCACGAATATGAGCGCACAAACTTTACTCCTGCTTGTAGCACAGTCGCAATGCATCTGCAACATGAACTTTGTTCGACGTGGACTAAGCATGCATTTTGTTTAGAAATGACTCACAGCGTTTGGCCAATAAGGGACAGAAGGGATGACACCATCCTGATTGGTCAAAAAAATCAGAGGAGTAGGTATGTATGACAAATTCTTTGGAAAAAACTTTTTTTCAACAACTTCTTTTCATTTCTTGAGATTTATAGTTTTAATCTTATTCCAATGTTATTTAATGGAATTGTTTATTCTTTTGATTTATTGATATATGTATTGCGATCATTTTTTTCTTATTAAGATTATTATGATTTTATCAAAAAATTTCTTGCATTTTAATTTTATTATTCTTATATTTTATTATATAATTAAATATATAAGGGAAATTAAAGAATCTAATAAATGAATCATCACGCAATATGCGACGACTATAAGAGAGAGAGAGAGAGAGGAACCGTTCAAATAAACTTACTTATTAGTAAATATTCGCAGCTTGGCTTTTTACACAGTGAAATCTATGATAAAAGTTTTCAATGTTAGTTTACGAATATAGGAACGTTGAAATCTATATATTCAATCTTCTTTTATTCTTATCTTATTTTCCTCTTCAATACAGTTAGAAGAAACAACAACTTTATCTCTGACATACAAATACAGCATTTACTTCGTTCATTTATAGGTTTTGAAAGATTTTTTATTTGAAAGATTTTTTAACTTATATTCCATTCATATATTATAAATTATAATAACCTAATTTATATTACTTAAAGTTTTGATTAGAATCTTTTCCTTATTGTTCTGATTATTAACCATCGAATTTTTATAATATCCGTGATATAAGTGGCATACACGCCATTCTAATGTACGGCACTTCTTACCGTATAATTATTATTAATCATAAAATTATTACTGTATATACTCGATAATTTAAAAATAATATATCTGTATTTTTTACTTCGCTTTAATTTTTATATTAATGAATGTTATTCGACATAATGTATAATTTATTCGATTAATTAGTTGTTTCTTTCTACTCTTCGCCTCGATAGATCACATAATCTTATCTGAAACAACAGAAATTTAATGACAAAAAAGACGTAACAACGATAAAACGAAACACTCAATAAAACTTTATTCGAGACTAAGACAATTTTATTTTAAATATACTACCTTCGTTGAGAGTCAGAAAGGGACACATATTTTTACTTTTCTTTGTCTAGATTTTCTAAACTTTCTAGACTCTCTCTTTTTGTTATGTTTCTAATTTCTCTTTTGTCTTCGCTTAAAAGATTATAAAATTCTGCATTCACTAGATGTTTTGATGAAATTTTATATTTACGAAATATTTTGAAATAGCAGAATCTCTACAGTTATAATTTCTATTAAATAGAATTTTTTTTAATACATGGATAAAATATCAAAATTTTTTATTTATTAAAATATTTCAATACTTTAATATTTTTAATTTCCTAATACACATTATATAATAAATTACATACAATCAGATAACGCATAGATGTTTGCATTGTAATTTTTTTTAAATCTTTATGCAATTGTGACTATCATGTTAAAAAAATAGGTAACTCGAGAAAATTCTATATATACGAACTGTATATTAAAACTATTCTGTAAAATAGAAACAGAGCAAAAATTCACTTTTTCAAAATCAGTTTCTCTAAAACTGCTTTGTATATAAAAATATTTATGGCCTCGACATTTTTGTATAGGATTTTCGTCTTGAAATGTTCTAAAGAATCCGTCATTAAGAGAAAGTATGGTAGTTTTAAGTTTATGACATTCTATACATATGGTGTTTCTACTTTTTACCCCTACGCGAAAACAATGGATGTAACGGGACCCTGCACTCTACAGTAATCTGAGGGCACATTGCCTCGAACAGTCCTATTCATTATACATAAATCCATAACGTGCTTTTACATGACACGTCCCGTTACATCCAGGTCTCGTATGACTTTGATCTTGACATATGTTGTCAAGGGCATCCTCCTGAGTAACATTCCAAAGGTTTTAGCCGTCGGTCGTTGTTTATTAAAGAGTACGATTCCACAGAAGTTTACAATTTCGTTTTGCACTTACTCAGGGGTGGTGTAAAATGTATGTTGTATCTATAACACTTATTTTTATTAAAATCTAGATCTATTATTGTATATGGTGTCCGATTATGTGAAATTCATAAAACATTTTTTGTCTATAACTTTTTAATAAATAACGACCGATGGCTAAAACCAGGAATGTTGGAAATGTTGGAATGTTTGGAATGTTACTCAGGAGGATGACCTTGACAACATATGTCAAGGTCAAAGTCATACGAGCAGGGTCCCCTTTTATGCAGGTTTACCAAACAAACTATTACATTGTAGAAAAGGAGAAAAGTCTATCTCCTCCTCGACGCGTAGATGATGCGAAACTGCATCGCATGGAGATCTAGCAAGCTTGCTACTTCCAAAAGTTCATCAAATGTATTACGATTTGCTGTGTAGAATCGCAGCATATCTAACAAATCGAATAAAAAATTAAATGCCGATATTATATGTGAATTCTTTTTTATGTTTAAAATTAATAATTGGAAGTATGACTCACCAGGTTCCACGCGTTTTCTTTTTCCATCCGTACACAATATATCATTAAGTACAGTGATGCCAAAATGCCCGCACTCGACGACGTAGCAGAAGGGAAAGGCCTTTCTTCATATTAAGAGGATGCCGGAGTCGCAGCCGAACTCCGACAGGTAGGCGCCCTCATTTTAACATAACTAAAAGTGTCGGTACATTACCAACACTTATAGTTATGTTACCGACAGTATTGTCTAGAATAAAAAGACATGCATATTTTAGAAAGAGCAATGTGAAAGCTTTTCTTTACATTGTGTTTAATTGTGTTTATTGGAACAAAAAATATGTTGCATTTTCACTGCTCTATCGTCTCGCACAAGCAACGATTTTAGAGCATAGATCTGTCTTTATTGCGTACATATTAAACATAATTCTAATATCATTGCTCTCATTTAGCTATGTCTCTTTATATATATAATAAAAATATATTGTGAAAATATTTATAAATATTATATACTTATAAATTTTACGAATACGATATTACATCAAACAATTTGCATAAAACATTTTATATTGTTAGCTTTTGATTATATCGATTTAACAAATGTCGTGCATAAATTGTAATTTGTAGAAAGTTATATGCAAATATTTTTTTTATTGTATATACAGAGTGTCGCAGAGTACTATACATATATAAGCGTTTGTGAGGAGCGTAGTAAATTGAAGAAAAAAGTCCCATAGCATTTTACGATTTTCGTAATAATAGAAATTATAAAATAAATAAATTATATAATAATATTAAATAAAATCGAACGAATGTGTATCTACGTGTGTGTTTGTGTGTTTGTGAGAGAGAGAGAGAGAGAGAAGCGCTCGGCCGTTCGAGCTATCGCATGATCCAGTGTGTTTGGCATTTTGTCGGCGCGCGGCAAGGGGAGGGACAGCGCGGCGCGGCGATGACGTTGTAACGAATGACAACGGCATGTCCCGCTGTTCTTCCCCTTGCCACGTGCCGACGAAATGCCTAACACGCTGGACCATGCAATAGCTCAAACGGCCGAGCGTTTCTCTCTCTCTCTCACAAACGCACAAACACACACGTAGATACACACATTCATTCGATTTTATTTAATATTATTATATAATTTATTTATTTTATAATTTCTATTATTGCAAAAATCGTAAAATGCTATGGGACTTTTTTCTTCAATTTACTACGCTCCTCACAAACGCTTATATATGTATAGTACTCTGCGACACTCTGTATATACAATAAAAAAAATATTTGCATATAACTTTCTACAAATTACAATTTATGCACGACATTTGTTAAATCGATATAATCAAAAGCTAACAATATAAAATGTTTTATGCAAATTGTTTGATGTAATATCGTATTCGTAAAATTTATAAGTATATAATATTTATAAATATTTTCACAATATATTTTTATTATATATATAAAGAGACATAGCTAAATGAGAGCAATGATATTAGAATTATGTTTAATATGTACGCAATAAAGACAGATCTATGCTCTAAAATCGTTGCTTGTGCGAGACGATAGAGCAGTGAAAATGCAACATATTTTTTGTTCCAATAAACACAATTAAACACAATGTAAAGAAAAGCTTTCACATTGCTCTTTCTAAAATATGCATGTCTTTTTATTCTAGACAATACTGTCGGTAACATAACTATAAGTGTTGGTAATGTACCGACACTTTTAGTTATGTTAAAATGAGGGCGCCTACCTGTCGGAGTTCGGCTGCGACTCCGGCATCCTCTTAATATGAAGAAAGGCCTTTCCCTTCTGCTACGTCGTCGAGTGCGGGCATTTTGGCATCACTGTACTTAATGATATATTGTGTACGGATGGAAAAAGAAAACGCGTGGAACCTGGTGAGTCATACTTCCAATTATTAATTTTAAACATAAAAAAGAATTCACATATAATATCGGCATTTAATTTTTTATTCGATTTGTTAGATATGCTGCGATTCTACACAGCAAATCGTAATACATTTGATGAACTTTTGGAAGTAGCAAGCTTGCTAGATCTCCATGCGATGCAGTTTCGCATCATCTACGCGTCGAGGAGGAGATAGACTTTTCTCCTTTTCTACAATGTAATAGTTTGTTTGGTAAACCTGCATAAAAGGGGACCCTGCTCGTATGACTTTGACCTTGACATATGTTGTCAAGGTCATCCTCCTGAGTAACATTCCAAACATTCCAACATTTCCAACATTCCTGGTTTTAGCCATCGGTCGTTATTTATTAAAAAGTTATAGACAAAAAATGTTTTATGAATTTCACATAATCGGACACCATATACAATAATAGATCTAGATTTTAATAAAAATAAGTGTTATAGATACAACATACATTTTACACCACCCCTGAGTAAGTGCAAAACGAAATTGTAAACTTCTGTGGAATCGTACTCTTTAATAAACAACGACCGACGGCTAAAACCTTTGGAATGTTACTCAGGAGGATGCCCTTGACAACATATGTCAAGATCAAAGTCATACGAGACCTGGATGTAACGGGACGTGTCATGTAAAAGCACGTTATGGATTTATGTATAATGAATAGGACTGTTCGAGGCAATGTGCCCTCAGATTACTGTAGAGTGCAGGGTCCCGTTACATCCATTGTTTTCGCGTAGGGGTAAAAAGTAGAAACACCATATGTATAGAATGTCATAAACTTAAAACTACCATACTTTCTCTTAATGACGGATTCTTTAGAACATTTCAAGACGAAAATCCTATACAAAAATGTCGAGGCCATAAATATTTTTATATACAAAGCAGTTTTAGAGAAACTGATTTTGAAAAAGTGAATTTTTGCTCTGTTTCTATTTTACAGAATAGTTTTAATATACAGTTCGTATATATAGAATTTTCTCGAGTTACCTATTTTTTTAACATGATAGTCACAATTGCATAAAGATTTAAAAAAAATTACAATGCAAACATCTATGCGTTATCTGATTGTATGTAATTTATTATATAATGTGTATTAGGAAATTAAAAATATTAAAGTATTGAAATATTTTAATAAATAAAAAATTTTGATATTTTATCCATGTATTAAAAAAAATTCTATTTAATAGAAATTATAACTGTAGAGATTCTGCTATTTCAAAATATTTCGTAAATATAAAATTTCATCAAAACATCTAGTGAATGCAGAATTTTATAATCTTTTAAGCGAAGACAAAAGAGAAATTAGAAACATAACAAAAAGAGAGAGTCTAGAAAGTTTAGAAAATCTAGACAAAGAAAAGTAAAAATATGTGTCCCTTTCTGACTCTCAACGAAGGTAGTATATTTAAAATAAAATTGTCTTAGTCTCGAATAAAGTTTTATTGAGTGTTTCGTTTTATCGTTGTTACGTCTTTTTTGTCATTAAATTTCTGTTGTTTCAGATAAGATTATGTGATCTATCGAGGCGAAGAGTAGAAAGAAACAACTAATTAATCGAATAAATTATACATTATGTCGAATAACATTCATTAATATAAAAATTAAAGCGAAGTAAAAAATACAGATATATTATTTTTAAATTATCGAGTATATACAGTAATAATTTTATGATTAATAATAATTATACGGTAAGAAGTGCCGTACATTAGAATGGCGTGTATGCCACTTATATCACGGATATTATAAAAATTCGATGGTTAATAATCAGAACAATAAGGAAAAGATTCTAATCAAAACTTTAAGTAATATAAATTAGGTTATTATAATTTATAATATATGAATGGAATATAAGTTAAAAAATCTTTCAAATAAAAAATCTTTCAAAACCTATAAATGAACGAAGTAAATGCTGTATTTGTATGTCAGAGATAAAGTTGTTGTTTCTTCTAACTGTATTGAAGAGGAAAATAAGATAAGAATAAAAGAAGATTGAATATATAGATTTCAACGTTCCTATATTCGTAAACTAACATTGAAAACTTTTATCATAGATTTCACTGTGTAAAAAGCCAAGCTGCGAATATTTACTAATAAGTAAGTTTATTTGAACGGTTCCTCTCTCTCTCTCTCTCTTATAGTCGTCGCATATTGCGTGATGATTCATTTATTAGATTCTTTAATTTCCCTTATATATTTAATTATATAATAAAATATAAGAATAATAAAATTAAAATGCAAGAAATTTTTTGATAAAATCATAATAATCTTAATAAGAAAAAAATGATCGCAATACATATATCAATAAATCAAAAGAATAAACAATTCCATTAAATAACATTGGAATAAGATTAAAACTATAAATCTCAAGAAATGAAAAGAAGTTGTTGAAAAAAAGTTTTTTCCAAAGAATTTGTCATACATACCTACTCCTCTGATTTTTTTGACCAATCAGGATGGTGTCATCCCTTCTGTCCCTTATTGGCCAAACGCTGTGAGTCATTTCTAAACAAAATGCATGCTTAGTCCACGTCGAACAAAGTTCATGTTGCAGATGCATTGCGACTGTGCTACAAGCAGGAGTAAAGTTTGTGCGCTCATATTCGTGATACATATTAGTTACATACAAGTATATAAACGAAATTAGTGCGAAAGAAGATATAACATCGGTTATTTTTTTGTAAATTCGTTGAATTTTATAATATTTTTCACGATGGCTATGATAATACACTTGCCGGGTGAAATAATTGCTTTAATTTTGGAAGACGAAAACATTAGCATGGAGGATATCGTTAAATCTACATGCAATCGATTACAGCAGATAACATTTAGTAACAAATTTTGGGAAAAGAAGTTTTATCAGAGGTACGTTTTTATTTATAAATATTTTAATAAGTTTTTTATATTTATCTCATATTTGGTCGATCTTAATCGCTCAACGAAGTTCAACTCTGTAAAACAATAGTAAAAAAATTGAAGTTATTACATTATTGTCTTATTAATTAATCTATTGCGCCTTTATTGCATATGAAGCTAATAGACTTTTTTTAACATTTTAAAATTATATCAATTACGTAATGAAAAAAAAATCTATTGTATAATGTAAAAAATGAAGTTAAATAAAAGTGCTGTCACGATTTTTCATATTTTAATTTTAAAACTTTTAATAATGCGATTACTCATAAATGTTTTTATTTATAATAATATGGATATTTCTTATACATATGGATATTTCTCATAAGGATATTTCTTTTACATTCATTCGTTTCAAGAATTTTTTTATATTTCAAGATTTATTTATACAATATTCTAATTATCTTTCATAAATAATTATGTATTCCGGAATTCAGAGTATGATCGTATTTTGTTCGTGAAATTTTCTGTTCAAATTTTATGATTTTTATATAAAGCACATGCAATCAAATTTATCTATTTGAAGATTGTAAATATTAAATATTATTTTATTCTACATTTTCTATCAGTTTTTATTTTTACCTTAATGGCATGTGTAGAATCTAAATATCTCTACAATACAGTTATAACTATATTTACTTTCCACTTGATTTCTCATTCAAACATGATATGAAATAACAAATTTAAATTGGCGCGAGATTATCGCAGCAAATGCATCTCGATATCACGTTGTATTTATGTGTGCAGATTACTATTGATTACTATTGTGATAATTACAATTTGATTAAAAAAAAAGAGGAAGAGGTTACTGGGCACATTTTTTTACCTTCGATAGGATTTTCAAAAAAACAATTTTTTTATATTGTATGATCATTAGGAATAACCATCAGATGAAAAAAAGATTCGAACCATAAGACCAATATTAATTATTGTATATCATTATGATAGCCTAGCTATCATCACGGGAGCTTAAATCTGGAGAGGGGGAGGCGGCAACAACTAATAGTATTTTATATATTGCGACGTCTTTAATTTTTATTTTTATTTTATACAATTCCTCCTCGTGGTGTTAGAAAGGAGGATGCGAGGGGGAGCGAAAACGTCAAAAACACAAGGCGAATAGAGAATACTCGCGCTCGGAGGAACAGAGATGGAGGATGTTCTGCGCGAACCGCGGCGAAGCGAAGGCCGTCTCGAGATCTCGAAGTTGGGCGCCAGATACGGTCTTTCACGTCATTCACATCAGTTCGCTAAACGCCATAATAACGCGAAAAACATATTGTTGTCGATTAGAGTAGCGAGTGAAAGAGAAAAAGGGAAAAGATCTGCACAATACGTCGACGATTTGCCTTATTCGCCACGAGCCGACTAGCTCGCCTAACGGTAGAAAGGCAGGGTCTATGGAAAAGTTATTTGTTCTATACGAGGTTTTGAAAATTCCTAAAATTCGACAAACGCACCGAATTGAACAATCGAGAAGCTAACACTTAAATAAATTACGCGAATTCAATATCGAAAAATATAACACATTTATTAAAAAGAAAATAATATAAAAATAAAAGAGATAACAAATTAAAGAAAGAAAGAATAATAACAATAAATTAGGAAATTTGAAATAGCGAAATATATAACAGATATTAATTCGACAGCGGTAATAACAATAAATCAGATGGACCGAATGTTTGCCCGAAATCGATAACATAAGAAAGCGCTAAGTCCTTCCTGGTATTTATTCTAGCTCGTTTTTATTATGGCTAGACTCTGCGAGGCCAATCGGCGTTTCGAAAACGTAACGGAAATTCGACAAGCAAATCGTCGACGTATTGTGCAGATCTTTTCCCTTTTTCTCTTTCACTCGCTACTCTAATCGACAACAATATGTTCGACAGGATGCTTAATAATTGAGCGAGGATAGTTAATTAGTTTGCGAAGACGGAAGATCTCGTTTGCAACGAGCACGGTCGATGCGATCGATAATCGACAGCCGTCGGACGCCACTTACTTTCTTTTCGGCGACACACTCAAACACACGACAAATCTTACGAAATAGGCGCCAAGCATACACGCAATGAGCGCGACAAAGACAGACGATACTCGCAAAGTTACGACACGCAACGGTGTCCCACACACACTAATTAATAACGAAAATCGCCCGAAGATCGATTGCGGGAATGTCTTACGCGACTTTGACAACTCTTTTCGACAGCACGTATAACGGACGCATTACCCGCGATTTTCCGCGCACGTGGTCGATATACGAAAGCCGGTCGCTACGCGTTTCACGACACCCCGAATCCCGGAGAGAGACGAACGGTTAGGTTAGGTTAGGTTCCTTATCAACTACGGCCGATGTTACGATCGTCCTTGATGCCTCGGTCGCTTGTCTCCGGTCGCCCGAAATGCACGAAAATCGAAAGCTCGGTACAAAGCCCGAGCGACAACGAGACACGAAAATGGCGACGACGACAGAGCGGCCGGTCTACGGACGGAATCGCGTACGTGGCTTACAATTTAGAGATGGTAGCTTACAACTTCACCGATACTCGCTCCTGTAGCCAGGGGATGATCTTCGGTTTCGTCCTCTCGTTCGGATCTCGATAGCGACGACACAATTAACGACAACGAAAAAGACTCGAGACAACTATACGCTATGAACGCCCGCACCAAAGTATGTCCCTGGATCTCGCGATCCAGGGTCGATACGGCATCAATCCTGCGCGCAGGGATGCGCGGATTCGCGGCCAATAGCGCTGCGACACGCGAGATATTACTGCGCCCCGCGACAACACCGTATAGGGGGCCGTAACGGCCCCGTTAATTCGAAAATCTTAATTTCGGCGTCTATCGGTGGTCTTCCCATGCCGATCGTTCGTCCTCCGTCTTCGGAGGGCAGTGCCGACCGAGCCCTTCCATCCCGGTCCAAGACAGCGGTTTCTTTTTAAGATTTTCATCCTCTTGCCGCTGGGGGCGAATTCCACCCGCGACTCTGTGCTGTCCTGTTCTTCGGGCGCTATCTTCCCTCTCGAATCGAAGACTGCTAGCGCCGTGTCGGTTATCGTCAAAAGATTCCTCTTCTTTTTCTCCCCGATGTTTTCTTCTTTAGATGTTCTCCGGCGGGTTGCCCCACGTACAAAATATTACAAAAAAAAAATAATTAGTAATGACGTGAAATATAACAATAGCTCGTCTCTCCGGAGATCTCGATACGGCTCTCGCAATCTTTCTTCTTTCTAGCGCGGCCGCTCGGCTCGCGCCCCGTCAAGATATTCGGGGCAGATGGACGCGCGTCAGGACGGCAACGTCACAATATATAGTCACCTATTTATTATGGTCACCTACATATGTTAAGGATAATAAAAAATTATTTTTTTTTATTATGAGCTGTATTTATCTTTATCTTGAAGGTAATTCCTAGCAAGATAACGTCTAAAGACATCTTAATGACGTCATAGTCGTCATAGATAGATAGATAGATTAAGATGTCTTTAGACGTTATCTTGCTACCTGGGTATCATCTTCAAGATAGAGATAAATACAGGTCATAATGAAAAAAAGAATTTTTAATATTCTTAACATATGTAAGTGACCATAATAAATAAGTAACTATATATATAAAATACTATTAATTGTTTTCAGATTTAAGCCTCTATACCGCGTCAAAGTTGTAAAAGTTTTACTCTAAATACAATTATAATGTTCACTACACAGAACATAACAAGATTTTAAAAATCGTATAAATGTTATCCATGATTAATCCTGTTGGACAGAGGAAGAAGAATTATCGAATAATATGCAATTATTATTAAAAAAAGGCTTAGAAGATAACGCAGTGATATTAATATGTCCAAAAAACTTGAAATAAAAATCTGAAAAACAAAATTAATAAAACTTCTTCAATGATCATAGCCGGTAGAAGTTTAAGTCTGTAACTAATGTCCTATACATATATAATCACTATTTATTATGGTCACCCATATGTCAAGAATAATAAAAAATTAATTCTTTCAATACAAACTGTATTTACCTTTACCTTAAAGATAATGTATATTATAATCTAAAATTATGATGGCAGAGCACAATATATAAGCGATAATATTTCACTTATTAACTTAGTCACTTATTAATCATGAAAAAGAACTTGGGTATCATAGATATATCTAAGCTAATAATTAAAAGTACATAAAAAATATTCCACCTTGTATGCAACAAAACGTTTAATAAAAAAATATCGCTAAAAATAATTTATAAAAATTTTCCCTCAAAAAATATATATAATTTTCCTAAAAAGAAAATCAAAACTAAATATGAAATCAATAATTAACTACCCAAGTACATTGAAGCAATTGATAGGATTTGTAATTTGAAATAAATTTATCACAAATTCTATCTTGCATTTATGTATTATAGATTCTCGACAAAATGAAAATGATTTTCAAAATAAGTTCAATACTTTGTATGATATATAAAAATACATTATTATGTGTGATCCAAATAAATATTTGTACAAAATATGAAATAGCACTAATATATTGCGGCTTTTATATTAGATTACAAATAGTAAGTCATGAAACTATTTAACACTTACTGCAATAACATCGACTGTATTAATCGCCAATTTTGAATTTAAAAGAGAAAAACTAATTGATTTGTTTTAAGATCATAAGTTTTACTAACAATAAGTAGACCTGGAATTAAAAGATTTAAGAAAAGTTACATACAAAAATTTTACCCGAGTTGTATTACAATTTACACATTTTTATTATTATGAAATATTTAATTTTGAAATTAATCATAAGCTTTGCCAAGTAAATTCGGAACTAAAAAAATTAAGACCAAAGCGACTTACAAAAACTTAGCGTGCTCGGGTCGTATTAATCTATAATTGAAATTAATTACATGTATATAATTCGCAAACTTTGTAAAATTATGTATATTTGTAAATTTGTAAAATTATGTGTATTATAATTTGACTCGAGCACGCCAAGTTTTTGTAAGTCGCTTTGGTCTTAATTTTTTTAGTTCCGAATTTACTTGGCAAAGCTTATGATTAATTTCAAAATTAAATATTTCATAATAATAAAAATGTATAAATTGTAATACAACTCGGGTAAAATTTTTGTATGTAACTTTTCTTAAATCTTTTAATTCCAGGTCTACTTAGTAAAACTTATGATCTTAAAACAAATCAATTAGTTTTTCTCTTTTAAATTCAAAATTGGCGATTAATACAGTCGATGTTATTGCAGTAAGTGTTAAATAGTTTCATGACTTACTATTTGTAATCTAATATAAAAGCCGCAATATATTAGTGCTATTTCATATTTTGTACAAATATTTATTTGGATCACACATAATAATGTATTTTTATATATCATACAAAGTATTGAACTTATTTTGAAAATCATTTTCATTTTGTCGAGAATCTATAATACATAAATGCAAGATAGAATTTGTGATAAATTTATTTCAAATTACAAATCCTATCAATTGCTTCAATGTACTTGGGTAGTTAATTATTGATTTCATATTTAGTTTTGATTTTCTTTTTAGGAAAATTATATATATTTTTTGAGGGAAAATTTTTATAAATTATTTTTAGCGATATTTTTTTATTAAACGTTTTGTTGCATACAAGGTGGAATATTTTTTATGTACTTGGCATACTTTTTTTACCTTTGTAGGGTTTTTTTAGAGGGATTTCACACCTTTTTGTAAAATTTATATCTTTTCTGCAAAAAATATATATGCATTTTTAGCATTTCGAGGCCAACTACACTTTTGTATTACTAAATCATTTATTAATTGTCATTTGGTACTTTTAGTACGTACAATGTTTGTGTAATGTCCATCGATTATATTCTTACCTTCATGAAAAATTCCACTAATAACTTTATACGTATTCGCACCAATACGTATTTTTTCCGTAGGTATTAAATTATTTTGTCCCTTTTAGTTCCTGTATACTATATTATTATATATTACAAGTCAAAATTATTATTGATTTAATTAAGTTTTTATCATTACATATTTACTATTATAGATTTCATTATTATTGCATTATTCTTTATTATAAAATAAAATTTTGTTTCACGTATGAAGAATCAAAGAAAGTTTTAGAAGTTTAGATTTAATTGAACGATAAGACAATTAATATAAAGGAATATTTATATATATATATATATATATATATATATATATATATATATACATATATAAAATTGTACATGTAGGGAATACTTCTGCGTAACTATATTTGTGTCTACGCAGGCAAATGTAATAAATGTCTATGTAACTATAATTATGATTGTGCAGTCAAATATGTAAATTTCTACACACACACACCACACACATATGTATATATATATATATATATATATATATATATATATATATATAATTATCATTATACATGTAGGAATATTTCTGCGTACTATATTTGTGTCTATGCAGGCAAATGTAATAAATGTCTATGTAACTATAATTATGGTTGCGCAGTCAAATATGTAAATTTCTACACACACATACATATATCATTATAAATTACATAATAATTATATTCCACAAAATGATAACTGTCTATTCTCTTTATTAAGATTAATATATAATATGTCAAAATATATTATGTCTAAACAGAAATGAGAAAAATTTCACAATATTTACCTTTTGATTGATGAATATTACAAAATTCACAGTCCACTTGGTTGTCGTTAAGTGTCACAAATCTGTGTTTTTATATAATACTAATAAATGTACTTGGCGTCGCGACGCTGCTGCGTCGCTTGACAATAACTTTTAATATGTCACTTCTCTTCCTTGATACATTATTACACACTACTTCTCTTCCTTGTTCTAGACTATACTTTTATTTATTTACTCTTATTTATCTTCTTATAATCTGTGTTTTTAAACAAATAATCTGACTGCTTAACCTGTCACTTCTCTTCCTTGTTTTACACTATTCCGCACTATACTTCAATAAATTAATCTCTCACACGTACGTACACACATACATATACATATCACACGTATGCACGCATATGATTTTCTCTCTTAAAGCATTGTACATATCGAAGCAATAATCGTATACGCACGCTGTGAACGCCGCTTGAGGGACAAACTCGCTTTGAGTATGTGCGTGCGAACATATGTACGTGAGTCTGAACCTGGAGAAAAACGAAAAATGTCACAATTCTGATATTCATCATTTCTCAGGATTGACTGCACCGATTTTATTCAAACTGGTCGCAATCGAAAGCTTATATTCACATTATATAATAAAAGTGTCATTAGATTTTTTATTACGGCTTTAGTTTATTAAATATCTTAATCGAAAGTTTACTTGACGTAAAATTCCGGATAAGCTACTTGGTAGCGCCGCGTCGAGAACAGTGACTCTCAACTCAATGCTCGGACCTGTTTTTTATGTACTTGACGTCGCGACGCTACCGCGTCGCTTGATTTTGGTGGATGGAATTTTTTCTCATGGTTATTTATAATGGTTTTTACAGTTTTCTCTAATAGTTATTTTTAACACTCTTTATAATCATACAATATAAAAAATGTTTTTTGAAAATCCTGTGGGAATCAAAAAACGTGCTAAATGTCCCTCCTCCCTTATGTATATTTTCTTTACATATATTTCTTTATTAAATAGAAAAATATATATTTATAATTTCTTTAATTTAGTCTGAATATGAATATGTATGTGTGTGTGCGTGTGCGTGTAATTAAAAATATATGTGAAAAAGTATATCGTATATCTATAATTTATCGCTGATATTTGTTGTTTAACATATTTCTGGAGAATTTTTTTTTAATTTTAGATTTTCTTTTTCGGAAAAAAGGCATAGCGAAGAGAGACTGACGGAATTTTGTGATCATTTAGAAGAAAGTATAAAATGTATGGAAAAATTGCGGCGTTACGTCTCATTAATCATCACATCGCGTTATGTCTCACAGTAACTTATGCGGTACCAAAAAAATGGAATTAAATAGTCTTTTGCGTTCCATAACTGAAGATTCTATAATTTACCGTTTTATCTTGGACGATATAAATAGAATTGTTTCAACACAATTACTATTACGGTAAAATTTAATAAACCAAATTGCCATTAACGTTATAAATTAAAGTAAATATATATTGTACAATTAAAAAAATATGTAAACTTTTTTCAGGCACGATTCTAATTTGACAGTTATGTATAATTTTGGCTTAATTTATCATTGGATAAAACAGTATCAACTAATATATAAACAAAACGTATTTATGTACATGCCAAAGGAAAAGCTACTTTTAGAAAGACAACTTACAATCATCGCACAATATTTTCTACCATATGTAACTTATTCAATCATTGATATATGGTTAGAGAATATTGTGCAAAAAGTACTATCTTGCCTAAAAGCTGAATATCCTAAGCATTCTGCATTCTCTCTATCTTCTGAGCAATTTTCTTTTTGGAGAGAAAACAACATCAATGATAACTTCTGGGAATCAACAGAATCGACATAAATTATGTATATTATTTAAGAAATTATGTTTTCCGGAACAGGTGTTGTTCATTTATTTGAAATATTGGATGTTAAAACTAAATATATGGATTATGTAAGTTATTTTATATTATATTAAATTATAATAATATTTTGTTATGCATTGCGCAAACATAACTTTATATCTTATAAATGTTCAAGATAATTTTTCTAATAAAATTTAATGATATAGATTCTAAGATATTATCAAGAATTTCTTCTGACTATTGGATACCACAATATAGTTAGAAGACTTGGTTTACGTTGCTTTCTACACTGTGGATATGACGAAGATGATTTTGTAACGGCAATCGTACGGGAATAAAAGTAGTTAGTATACAATTTTAGCTTGAGAGCTTTTCAATCTATTTGAGATAAATATATATGTATATATAATTATTTTTTTATTATTTTTAGTTATACAGAAGGTTGTCAATCGACAGAATCTTTTTATATGATGGAGAAATCGCTTATGTATCCCTTGAACATTGTCAATGGGAGTTGTTCCATTATGCATCCAGTGGATCCATTATATGATATATCGGTAAACAATTTTTTATATAAAGTTTTCTTACTAATTTTAAGAAATAATTGATGAAGATAATGATCGAATTATAATTCTTGTAAATAATACATTAGTCAATGAGTCAGTATTTTATAAGCAATAAGTAAAGTTCTTTTCATTTTCTTTTGTATAATTGAAATCTTGTTTACGTGTCTATCGTTTTTCAGCAAATACAAAAGATGATGTTCAAACTTCCGCGTTTCTGTGAATTGATAAATAATCATTGTAATATTCTTCACAATTTGAAAGTCAATAACTTGATGAGTTTCTTATCACGATGTTTAAAAAGTGATATTGAAGATATAGATATCGATTATGAATATCGAAATATTACAAATTCAATAAAGGTAGTGTATATAATATGTCATCATTGTATATAATGTACTGTATATGTGTGTGTGTGTGTGTGTGTGTGTGTGTGTGTGTGTATATGAGTAGTTCAGATATCTATATATAGTGAAAACTATTTATATAATTTAAGTCACGTTACAATAATTACTTTTGAAAACACTTGACAAGAAGTATTATGTAAATTTCATTATTACGATATCTGTTATATACAGGATAGATTTAACACCGTGAGGAGTAAACCGGAAATAAAGAAAAAAATTAAATATACTATTGGTATGATCGTAACGCACTCACCGAAACCACATTTGCCTTCGACTGAGAAATGTAATCCTCATACTGGAGTGATAATTGGGTGGAATTACAAATGTAAAGCTGCGTTCGTACAAAAGAAATTAAAATCTGTAGCTCCACATCTCAGCGAGTGCTGTGAAACTCGGCACATGTGTTTCTGCAAATGTTATACTTACGAATCAAGTGTTACATCCAGGCTCGGAGAAGGATGGGTCGAAGGAAGGACGTGACACAGATAGTTCTTTCCCGAAGTCGCAGCAGGCGATAAGCGACTCGGGTAGAGCGAATTTTGTGACTCAGAAACAGGTAAACGACTCTCGTTAAGTCGCTATTATTCCGCTTCTAGCGTTCGCTTGGTGGTCCCCTTTTCGGTAAGGGAATCTAATCCCTTTTACACGGGGCGGGACCAATGCGCGATCTTTAGTGATTAGGAATGAGAGCAGGGTAATTAATTAATTAAGAAATTTAGTTACAAATTTTGATTTAACAAATTTAGTAACAAATTTATTTATATAAAAAAAAATAATTGATAATTATAGACATAAGAGAAGAATGAAAAAAAAATTATAATTAAGTGCTCTATACTTTGTGTGTGTGAGTGTGTGAGTGGATATGTGTGTGTTTTCTCGCGGATGTTACATGAGTACGGAGGTCGTCAGTCGAGCAGATTAAGGGGGGATATTAATTTTTATCTCTAGGCTCGACCGGAGATTACAATGATTTTTAGGTTTTTCTTGCAACTACAAAATTAATCGTGGATGTATGTAGAAAATGGTGGGGAAGAGAGAGGATTCCATTAAGAGTCAACGTCAGATATAAAAATTATAAACAAAGAAGAGGGAAACAAAATAAATTAAAGATCAGATTGACTTTGCAATAAAAGACGTTAGTGGTGGTTGAGTTGCGACTCTCAGTGGACTCCTGGTCTTTAACATCGAGGATGATGGGATGCTTGTGGCGCTTGTTCGATGACCGAAAGTGTGTGTCCGCATCACGCAAACTGAGTATGGACTGCTAAAAACCAATGACGAACTGAACTGACTGATATGATCGATTGAACTGACTGATCTAAAGTGATTGACTGAAGTGACCGACTGAAGTAACTGACTGAAGTGACTGACTGAAGTAACTGACTGAAGTGACCCTATGCTCCTTGAGAGCTTCTCTTTTTATATCTGATTCGGTTTACTTTTCCGGTATGTGTCTTATTCTTCGATTAGATTTTAGATTCACAAAATTTGTTCAGGTGTCTAAGGTTTCGAATTTTTGTAAGATTTATCTAGCTATTGTTGATTAGATTTGTTGGTTTAGGTCGGTTAAATTTGTAATCGATTTCTTATTTTCCTCCCTGATAAGTTTCGAAATGTTACTATTTCTATTTACAGAGGGAGATCTATGTTTTATCGTCGATATATTTCTCTATTGCTCTGCCTGTATTTTTTATCTTCAGATAATTATTTGTTAAGGGGATCGGTGTTACTTCATTGTTAGCATTTCTTGCGTGTTTTTTCGTGATTACTCATAGATATTCGATGACAAATATAGATTATTATGAGGCGCGAGAGGCCCTATTTGATCAATGATTTTGCTTATCAGTAATCGAACGATCGTTGCCGCAACTTCATGAAAAAAAGGAATCGTGGAGTCGGCTGGACGTAACACCCCCGGCCTTAGACAAATATTGGGGACAAAAAAAGGGGATCCAACATTTGCAGAGAGAATGAGTTCCTTCCTTTCGCGATTCTCTCTCTTATTTCGTGTTAGAAGTGTATGCACGCGTTAATTTGTTTATTAAGAAGGAGGAAAGAGGAGATGATCATCAAATCCTTTTCCTTCATTCTTTCGTCCGTCTTTTACATTTTTTATGTAAACATTTTTTTATAATACTCTACTTTTAATGATACTATAATTTAATATTATTTAATATTATTTATTATAATTATTATTTAATATAAAAGTCTCTCATTCTCTTTTTTTTATTATCATTATTATTAATTACTATTTTATTTTTTTAAATATATATATATATATATATATATATATATATCTTTATGCTTATATTATTATTTTTATCTTACTTATTCTGTTAATGATATTTACTAGCATGTTGCCTGATTTTATGTTACTTATTATCTTATAACTTTTCTGATAATAATACAAGAACTTTTCTTACAATAAAGGTAACTCTATTTCACATGTTTGCTAAAAAGTTTTAATACGAAACTATCTTTTCTCATATATGCATTTGCCTTCATATATATATATATATATATAATCAAATGGAAGAGATGTAAAGTCTTATAAATGTTTACCTGATCAACGTCAACGATTCCAGAGTTTTATCACTCTGAAAAGAAAGTTTTGTTTCATCTGTCCAGTTATTAGTATCCTCTGGTTAAATACAATTGCTACCTGCTGAGAAGATTTTCGGTATATTCGATTTTTTTTATTCGTTGCGGATAATGTTTTCTTTTAGCCATTTGTTGGAATTCCAATCGTTCTTATATGCAGAATCCAACAGTAGAATATCTTCATTTGCCTAAAGCTGGTTAGTTATAGCTGAATGTATAGCGCAATGATAGCTTCGGCTGCTGAGAAATGATGAATGCTGGTGTAGTTCTTTATATATAATATTTTTTGTATCCGCCACTTCTTTTCCTTTCATTGATCAGATAATATTGTTCTATTTTATAAGTCAAAATGTGTTAGAAAAGATAGTTTTGTTTTAGTTATGTAAGCTAATGAGATTTTGATGTAGTGGATTAATATTAAATGCTATAATGTTTATAGTATTTCTATATGTCTAATATATATATGTGTGTAAGTATGTCTAAATATATAATGTACATACGTGTATATGTATGTATTTGTATTATGTTCTTAGTATATATTACTTAACTTGATAATGATATTATATAATGTTTTTGCTCATTTTCTCTCTTATTTTACACGATGAGAATCGTGACGATGATTATCGAGTTTATCCTATAATTCAATATATTTAATAAAATTTAATTGTTAAGATTGTTATTATTACGATTTGGCTTCTATTTCTTAAATTTATCTAAAACCTCAAAGTAATTATTATTATTTATTATTATTAATTATTATTTAATTGTTTGAATCAATATGTGAAATTCGTAAGTAATCATTATTATTTTAAAATCTAGAGTTCTATAAGATCAGCATATTAATTTTTTGAATGTGTCTAATACGAAGGATTTTAGATTTGAGAATTTGTTCAGTACAAATAGTTATTCAGAATTAGAGTCTAAAGGTTTTTCATGAGTATCAATAAAATACGCTATATTATTTTTTTACATGAAAATAGTTTGCTGAAATCTATAATATTACTTATTTTTTAGTATAATATTAATAAGTTCTCCCTTTTTCTAAATTTTTATCGTTCTCTCCTGTGTCCTCTTCTTTTATTTCATTTCCATTCTTTTTTATCTTCTTTTCTTATCTTTCATTTCCTTCTTTTTTATCTTCTTTTCTTGTGTGATAATTCTTGCCCGGTGGATCATTTCTTTCTTCAAGTTTCATGTCATTTTTCAATTTTATTTGATCCTTTGTCTGTAATCTATCTTGTTTAGGGAAATTGTATATTAAAATCTTTTCTGTGATTTGTAATCCAGGAGATTTATTTAGTTTTCTGCTTTTCTTTTCCTTGCTATTAGATCTCACTAATATTTCAAAATTTGTCTCTATGTCTTCTGGATTGTCTGAATTTAAAAATTTCTTGTTTCTTGTTTCATTGTATTCCACTTTTTGGAGATTTTTGAATAATACATTTCTGATAGTGTCTTGTTTTTCATTATACTTAGATTTGCATTGCCTAAAGTTATTTATAATTTCTTGAGATTTATTTAATAAGGACGTGGAAATTTTTGAAGACGGTTTGTGCTTTTGGAAACTTTTAATTTTTAGTTTTTTGTTTTTTCGAGTCTGTCTTTGAACCGTTTCAAGGAGATTTTTTAAAGAAATTTCTAATTCATTATCGTTATTTTTTGAAAATAATTCAATCATCTCTGGGAATTCGATATCTAGGGGGGATAAAGAATTGCTCCCCTTTTTAAAATAAGAAGATGTCGAATTGTGTGTAACGAGGTTTGGTAACTTCCCTCCTTACAATCGACAGAGCCAGGATTTTCTGTCGAGGTTTGGAAATTTCCCTCCGAAATCCTAAAATTAGTCTCCTCTAAAGAGGTCTAGTAATTTGCCTCTTCTAGGATTTTTGAATTTATTTTCTTATTTTTCTTTTCATTTTTGTTTTCTTTATTTTCATGTTCAATTTTGTTTTTAATTTCATTTTTGTTTTCTCCTTGATTTAATATTTCTTCTTTATTTTCATTTAGTATTTCCTCGATAATAAGATTATGTTGATGATTTTTATCTTCATCTTCACGTTCTGTTCCATCTTCATAATTTGCAATTTCCTTATCTTCCTTTTTCTTAATTTTGTTAGAGCACGTGGTTTTGGTTAGCGTGAAATATAAGATTAGGTTTAACACACTCCTCTGAGAAATGCAGAACTTTATTATTAAACTTATTTGAGCTTATAATTAGTATTATATATAAACTTTAGTCTTTTTGGTAACTCTTTGGTTCTTTATGTTAGACTTTTAATACATAAGCGACAAGCACACGTCTGCACACGTCGACGCACGGAAGGAGACAAAAGCAAAAGGGACGCGCGGTAAGCGTGGCGGCAGCGCCAGCCAGACATTGTGACCAACCTCATAACACAAAAAGAAACTGTGATTACAAAAGAAATTTTTACATATATCCAACAAATTTTGTTTTTATTTTATTTTTATTTTTGTTCTTAATTTTATTTTTTCCTTGATTTAGTATTTCTTTTTTGTTTTTATTTCGAGTTTCTTCGATACTAACATCGTCTTGATAGTCTTTATTTTTGTTTTCGTCTTCGATTTCCACCTCACTTTTGTAGTTGAATTCTTCAGACGTTTTGTTAAATGCTTTATGTTTAATCTCTTCCTTTGTATGGATTGGTTCTTCTAAGTTGTTTAAGTCTTCTAACTTTGATGTCTAATCGTCGAATACTTCGTTCAATGGTTTTAAATACAGGGTCGGAACTTGTACTTCTGTTTCTTCATCTAGAGTGCTTATAACATTGAAATATGCTTTTCCAAAAATGTTTTCCACAATGGTATCTCCTAAATAAATTCCATGTGCTATCTTTATTTTTGGTATATATCCTACCTTATTTCGGGATTTTCTATTCTGACGTAGAATGATGATTCTGATCGTGGAAATACTACTATGGTTTCCGCCGAGAATAAAGATATATTATTTCCAGAGACAATTAAATTCTTTTGAGCATAATCTATTTTGGACAGAGTTTATTTGAAGAAATCATTCCCTAATATTCCAGATTGTGAAATAGGAAAATCGCAAGATACTATATGGAAAGACATACAGGAATTTCAAAAATATTTAACGTGATCTCTCCGAGTGTGTACGTTGGATAATTATTTATACCGTTTAATTTTAATATATTTGTGAAATTAATATTTATTTTTTCATGTATAGAGTTTTCTTTGATTAAATTTGGACCGGATCCTGTGTCTAACATAAAAATTATGGGCGTAGATATATTATCTATATTGACTCGAACAGTAGGCACGCGACCTTGTTTGTCAAGATTTACTGTCACAGGTCGTGCATTTATTATTCGGCAGTCTACCTAATTTTCCGAAACATAGGCGGGTATAAAGTTTACTTGGGTCTCTGTTATGTTTTATGTTGAAAGGCTGTTGAGGTTTCCTTGGTTATCTTTTTTCCTTCGATTATTACTAGCAAGAGTCTGACAATCTTCGAAGACATGGCCTTGTTCTTTACAATAACGGCAGAATAATGCGTTTCTCGATTCGATTTGATGAATTTTCGATTGACAATCTTTAGCGGTATGTCCAAAATTGTTACAAATTTGACACGTGACTCGAATGTTGTTTTCCGTATACCGTTGTTCGTTCTGTTTTCTCCAGCAGTTGTTAGCTGAGTGGCCGGATTTTTCACATCATTGGCAAATTACTTTATTGATTTTGTTATTAATATTATTTCGGCATGATTTTGCATCGTGGCCAGATTTTGAACATAGCTGACAGATCGTTCTTTCTTGTCTCATGGTTACTGACTGATATGATTGTGGATCGTGAAACCAACATTTATCAGCTCCGTGACCACGTTTTTTACAAATTTGACAAATCAAAATTTCGGTTCCTTGACCCGTTAAATTATTGACTGGTTGAGAGGTTCGTAATAATTTTCTACAATTACTGCCTACATGTCCTTCTTTGTAACAGATCTGACAAGTTTCTCGTTTACCCGAACTACCGTCGCTTCCCTGTCGTAAATCTATCATTGCGCGGAGTTCTTTCTCAAGGCGTCGGCAATCATCGTGTGTACATCTAAGTTTCTCGCGATTCGTTGCTCAATTTCTGGTTTTAAACCTCTAATGAAGCAATTGCACATGTCTTTCTCTAATGAAACTTTAATATTATGGTCAGATGATACGCTTCCTGAAGTTTGATATGCCTTGAGTATTTGTTTTCCGAGAATTTTTACTCTATTCGCGTACGTGACTACATCTTCTTCGTTCTTCTAATATATACACCCTAGTTCTCCTTGTAACTGATATACGTTTTTCGAAGGGCCATAAATTTGTTTCAGGTATTTAGTTAATTGAGATACGCTGTCGAAATTTTGATCTTGTATGGTACGGCGAGCTTCTCCTATTATTCTGGTTCTTATTATTTTTGTAAATTGAGATTCAGCTTCGCTAGGCAACATAGACTTCGCTTCCTCACATCCTTCAATAAAATAACTTCAATAAAATAACTTAATATTTTGACCGTCAAAATAAGGAACGGCCTCTACCGCGTACTTCAGAGTAGCGAAAGGATTATGCTGCGTCATTGTTAAATTATCTTTGATCCTAGAATCTTTAAAATCAGCACAAGGTTTAATAGTTATATCGCAAGAATCGGATATTAACAAGCTATCAATATTACTATATATTATATATATCAATATATATAATATTGATAATACTAAATTTTTCTTTTTCGATTACTGTCTCGTTTAATGAAAGGTTGATATTTTCGGGAGTGGATTTAGAGGTTGATGATTTAGGAGTAGAAGTGTATCGTGTTCCTAGTTTTCTAGAATAAGCTTCTCGAGCAAGTGAAAAATTCTTCTCTACCTCGTTTTTGTCAGCTTTACTTCTAATTCCTTCACTTATTCTTCCAATTTTAAAGATTGCACATTCAATATCCCGGACGAGCCTCCAAAATTTTATCGTATGTTACGTCCAGGCCCGGAGAAGGATGGGTCGAAGGAAGGACGTGACACAGATAGTTTTTTCCCGAAGTCGCAGCAGGAGAGTCGAGCGAATTTTGAGACTCGAAAACAGGTAAACGACTCTCGTTAAGTCGCTATTACTCTGCTTCGAGCGTTTGCTCGGTGGTCCCCTTTTCGGTAAGGGAATCCAATCCCTTTTACACGGGATGGGACCAATGCGCGACCTTTAATGACTAGGAATGAGTGCAGATTAATTAATTAATAGAGAAATTTAGTTACAAATTTTTACATTTATTTATATATGGGTGATCTCGGGATGCAAGAAATTAACGCTTCTCAATTAACTAACTCTGAATTTATTTTGATCTATAACCTGAGCGGCGCTTGTATATTGTATGTAGTCACGTGTGTACTGTCTGAGGGCGTGATGTGAGCTATCGATAGGCGCGAGATAGATTCTCTTGAGACTTGATATTCACTCTTCGAAAGCGGGATACTGAATGAATCCTGGAAAACCAGGATTCAGCATGCATGATCCGGGAGAAAGTTTTTATAATCGGAAAGATTCTCGGAGGGACGAGTAACCGTTGTGTAGGAAAAGCCGTGTGTTTGCCATATGTTAATCGGCGATGTAAGGGATCGATGGAAGGCTGCATAACATGCAAGGGTTGTAAAATTTACAAAAGTGAAAGCGGATGTCGGATGCATGCATGCCGGGATTAGAATTTATATAGTATACGTGAGTAAATATGTACGTGTGTGTGTAACAGAGGCGGCGTAGGAGACAATCGTCCCTACAGTACCCCCCTGCTAGTGTTTAACGATAAAAACAAAGAATTACGAAAATCCTCTTTGTAGCCGGTCCGGGAAGCGGACACGTCTACCAGACTTGGTTGTGTGCTTGGTTGAGCTCTCTTGTGTTGCTGTTTGCTGTGTGTATCTCTGTGTGTTCGGTGGGTCTGTGATTGCTGCGTCCTTCTCGGTGAGGCCTGGAGCGTCCTCGTCGTTATTGCCTTCCTGAGAAGCGACTGGGTCATCGGCCATGATGTACGCTGGTTTAAGGCGGTCGATAGAGACCGTAACATCACGACCGTTCATGCGAACAACGAACGTCTTTCCTGCTCGTTTAATCACTTTGTACGGGCCATCATATGGTTGTTGCAAAGGCTATTTGAGGTCATCATGCCGTACAAAGACTTCCTGTGAGGTAGCGAGGTCCTTGAAAACAAACGTGTTACCCGTGCCGTGGCGAGACACGTTCGACGGCCTCAATTCCCGCAGGTGTTGGCGTAGCTCCTTGATGAAGTCTGTCACGTTGTCTGCTGCGTCATCGTGGTGTAGGGAGCCTAAGAACTCGCCCGGCAGGCGTAGTGACTGCCCGTAGACCATGTCGGCTGCCGTGGCTTGCAAGTCTTCTTTCCAGGCTGAGCGGATGCCCAGCAAGACGGTCGGAAGGTTCTGTGTCCATCGATGTTGCTGCTGGCACGTGATCGCTGCCTTTAGTTGACGGTGAAGGCGTTCGACCATGCCGTTGGCTGAGGGGTGATATGTAGTTGTCCTCAAGTGAGTCGTACCTAACAAACGATTCAACTGCTTGAAAAGGTATGACTCAAATTGTCTACCTTGATCTGTAGTTATTCTCAACGGCGTGCCAAATCGAGATATCCATCCATCGTAGAGAGCACGTGCGACGGTTGAAGCTTCTTGGTCGTGCAGGGGAACAGCTTCTGGCCAGCGAGAGTATCGGTCTACCATAGTCAGGCAGTACTGGTATCCCTCCGATGGCATGATTATAATGTCTATGCTAAATGCGCTATATCTTGTGTGATGAGAGTGTGTGAGTATGTGTTTTCTTGCGGGTGTTATATAAGTGCGGAGGTCGTCAGTCGAACAGATTAAGGGAGGATGCTGTTTTTATCTTTATGTTCGACTGGAGATTACAATGATTTTTAGGTTTTTCTTGTAAATACAACTTAATTGTGGATGTGTATAGAAGAAGGAGGGGAAGAAAGAGGATTCCATTAAGAGTCAACGTCAGATATAAAAATTATAAGCAGAGAAGAAGAAAAAGAAATAAATTAAAGATCAGATTGACTTTTTTTTTGCAATAAAAGATGTTAGTGGTGATTGAGTTGCGACTCTCAGTGGACTCCTGGTCTTTAGCATCGAGGATGATGGGATGCTTGTGGCGCTTGTTCAATGACCGAAAGTGTGTGTCCATATCACGCAAACTGAGGATGGACTGTAAGACCAATGACGAACTGAACTGACTGATCTGAAGTGACTAACTGATCTGATGTGTCCCATTGAACTGATTGATCTGAAGTGACTGACTGAAGTGACTGACTGAAATAACTGATTGGAGTAACCGATGCTCCTTGAGAGCTTCTCTTTTTATACCCGATTCGGTTTACTTTTCCGGTACGTATCTTATCCTTCGATTAGATTCACAAAATATGTTCAGGTGTCTAAGGTTTCGAATTTTTGTAAGATTTTTCTAGCTATTGTTGATTAGATTTGTCGGTTTAGGTCGGCTAAATTCGTCATCGATTTCTTATTTTCTTCCCTGATAAGTTTCGAAATGTTACTATTTCTATTTACAGAGGGAGGTCTATGTTGTTTTATCGTCCATATATTTCTTTATTGCTCTGCCTGTATTTCTTATCTTCAGGTAATTATATGTTAAAGGGATCGGTGTTGCTTAATTGTTAGTATTTCTTGCGAGTTTTTTCATGATTACTTATAGATATTAGATGACAAATATAGATTATTATGATGCGCGAGAGGCCCTATTTGATCAATGATTTTGCTTATCAATAATCGAACGATCGTTATCGCAACTTCATGACAGGAAGGAATCGTGGAGTCGGCTGGACGTAACATATTTAATGACTTATTATATATTCAAATTATATTGATGATTACAAAAGTATGCAATTGTAAAGATGAACTATAATTATTACTCTATCTCCACTATATTTACATAATAAAGCTAATAATGTATAATATTTACACACAAGTACGGTCTATCATTTCGAAAGATCACCAAATACTGACAACATTTTATAGATATATATGATATTATGCATTATAAAATGTATTAAATAACATATGAGATTATATAAACCATTTCATAATCGATGCACAGACGATGCTACGACGATGCAATATCTCGCAGTAATGTGGCGTGCACATTTTCCCGAATAATTCTAATCTTCATACTACAGTATACTAATAATTATAAATCCACAAGTTATAAATTTTAAGTAAAAATAAAGATGGAAAAAAAATTAAGTAAAAATTAAGATGGAAATTCCAGTTAGTTCATCAATAAAAAAGTTTGACTAGTTAAGATTAAGTTGGATTCACAAAAATTTATTGGCACATATATAAAAAAAGAATTCTACATATATTCTTAATATAATTTATTTTTTATAATACAATATAACATTGCACTTTTTTTTAATCTTATAATATCTACAATATTGCAATATCATCATAGAAAAAAGTTAAAAAATTATTTATATATGATTTTAAAATACGTATATTATAAATCCTAAATTTTATTGTACACACTATCGACCAGAAAGTACTTCGTGCATAATAGAGATATCAGTTGGATAATTTTTTGACAAGTTTTCAGTTGGTACGTAATGAGTGCCTTCGAAATGAGAAAAGTATCGCCCTATCTCTACATTATTTATCCATTTTGGTGGACAACTTGATACAGTATCTAAAATAAAAAATATATATTTTATATATTTGTGCACATGTATAAAGAAATGAAAAATCATATAAAATATATATAATTTATAAGAGAGAATGCTACTAATATCTTATACATACCTTGTGGTGCATAACATACTATATTATTTTCCGCAAGAATTGTATAGTGCGGTTGATAGGTAAATTTGGAATTGCCTGATTTGTAAGTATAACATTTGCAGAAGCACATGTGCCGAGTTTCATAGCATTCGCTGAGATGTGGGGCTACAGATTTTAATTTTTTTTTGTACGAACGCAGCTTTACATTTGTAATTCCAACCAATTATCACTCCAGTATGAGGATTACATTTCTTAGTCGAAGGCAAATGTGGTTTCGGTGAGTGCGTTACGACCATATCAATCGTATATTTAATTTCTTTCTCTCTTATTTCCGGTTTATTTCTTACGATATTAGCTCTATCCTGTATATAACAAATATCGTAATGATGAAATTTAAATAATACTTTTTGTCAAGTGCTTTCAAAAGTAATTATTGTAATGTGACTTAAATTATATAGATAGTTATCACTATATATTGACATCTGAACTACTCTCATACACATATACATATACATATACATATACATATACATATACATATACATATACATATACATATACATATACATATACATATACATATACATATTGTTACGTCCGGTGGACTCCACGATTCTTTTCTTTCCTCGAAACGATATCGTGGAAGAAAGAAACCAAGGATCGACTTGCATTTAGAATGCAAAGCGATTCTTCTTAAGAATAATGATAGCGCGTAGAAGAACGCAACCTAACCCGCGTATACAGGGTGATTCTGAACAAACGTTTGTCTTTAAAATATCAAATTCTTGAATGAATTCTAAGACGATTTTTCCTCTTGCAAAATTTTGCCCGGAGCTTAGTTTTTAAACTATAAAGGAAAATAGTTAACTACTTACGGAACGAGTACAAGAGGTAGGCAGAGACGGCGCGATATAGGCAATTACGTGGGGCACTCGCCGCGATCAGCTGATTGCTATACGCGATGACTGTAACAATCAGTGTGTGTGTGTAAGAATGTGTACGCACACACACACACACTGATGTGGATAGTGGAGACGAGGAATTATTGCATTACCTAACCACCGCCCCTTCCAACTCCATCATCCTCTGGTACCTCCCCGGTTCCCGATTTCCACTAGGAGTTCCAATCCAAGCTCTGTGGAAAAAATTCCCTCCGTCCACTATCCAATTTGAAAATCCTTGACCCTTTGTCCTCTCCCCTTTCGCTTTATAATACACATGTTTAGATAGCAAAATTTTAAATAACAGGAAATAAATTTGTAAAATCCAGCCAGGATTAATTTATTAAGGTTAGATTTCTTCCCTCTATTTATCCTGGCTGATGACCCCCGAACTTATGTAACACCCGCGAAATTCCCCCACACACAAAACACACACACAAAAACAACACACAGAAAATTATATCTTTGCATTTAAAAAAAAAATGGTTATATGTAAATATGTTTCATTTCTCAAACAATTAATTAATGAATAAATTATAATTTACGATAAAATCTTAATTTATTTTTCTACCCGTTCTCATTCCCTGAATCCCGAAATCGCACAGGGTCCCGTCCTGAGTAAAAGAGATTCGATTCTTTTACCGAAAAGGGACCGACGAGCGTAATGGTCTAGGACACTCACAGAGTTAAAGGGACCATTCCGATCACTGAGCTCTGCCAAGCCCCTGACAGTGCGCTCGACCGGATCTATACACACGCCCGCGAAATGTGTCACCGGGTAAGTAGGTTGCGTCTTTCCAGATGGCTCGATCTTTCAAGGGTCTGGACGTAACATACTAATAAATTTTGGAGGCTCGTCCGGGATTGAAATGTGCGATCTTGGAAACCGAAATGAGTGACGGGACTCGAAGTAAAGTCAATAAAGACGAAATAGAAGATCTTTATAAAACTGCATTAGAGCGATAGTAAACCGAAAAACACTCGATCTATTTCTACTCCCTTACACATCTACTCCTAAAGCGACATCTAAACAAGTCCAATTTATTGAGGAAGATTCTTCCGATTTAACTAATAATACTCTAATTGCCAATTCGCCCGAGCCATCCTCCGACGATTCCGAATCAACCGTCGCAAACACTAGTATAAGTAAAATATGTAGTTGATAGTAATAACTTCGAAAATTATCCTGAAAACCCTATAATCAACAAAATCCTTTCGCCACACTAAAATATGCGCTGTCCCCTTCTTCGATGGCAGCAACATTCCGCTTAATTATTTTATTGAGGGATGCGAGGAAGCAAAATCGATGCTTCCTAAAGAAGCTGAACCGCAATTCATTAAAATTTTGAGAACTCGAATACTGGGCGAAGCGCGCCGCACAATTCAAGATCAAGATTTCGATAAAGTATCACAATTAACTGCCTATTTAAAAAAAATTTATGGACCAGTAAAAACCGTTTATCAACTCTAAGGAATTAGGTTGTATTTATCAGAAAAATGAAGAGGATGTAGTTACCTGCGCTAACCGCGTCAAGATACTAGGGAAACAAATATTAGAGGCGTATAAGGGACCCGGAAATACATTGCCGGACCAAACTACCAAAACATCGCTAGAAAAAGACATGTGTAAATGTTTTATAAGGGAACTTAAGCCTGAAATCGAACAAAGAATAGCAAGGGATTTAGATGTACAGGAAACGGTCGCTGACGCTTTAAGAATAGAAAGAAAACTGCGAGTAATGACAGACTTGCGACAGGGACAGAGCAGCGACTCAAACAAAACAAAAATATTACTATGTCAGATTTGTAAGAAGCGAGGGCACGGTGCTGACAAATGTCGGTTTCGCGGTCCTCAAGCTCGACAAACGATAAATGTAATATAGGAAAAAGTCACTTGTCAATTATGTTCAAAACCAGGACATAATGCAAAAACCTGTCGACAAAATGCTAATAGTCAACCTAATAAAGCCTCTGTAATCTGTCAGTGGTGTGATAAGCCAGGGCATTCTGCCAATAATTGCTGGAGGAAACAAAACGAGCAGCGAAACCTCGAAAATAAACCAAGAGTTATTTGTCAAATTTGCGACAAATTCGGGCACATCTCTAAAGAATGTCGCTCTAAAACTAATCAACAAGTGACACCTAAGGACGATTTATTCTGTCGATATTGCAAAGACCGAGATCATCTTCTCGATGATTGCCAATTGCATATCGCGAGTAATAACCGTCGCAAGGAAAATAGTCAGGGAAACTACAAGGGCCCCTCGACGTCGGATGTGCAGCAGGGGGCCGGGAAGACCTCACACCCGTCACAATCTCAAACGGCCAAGTAGGAAGTAGTAACATAAATATACAGCCTGTGACAATCTCAACAAGCAAAGCCTAGTGCCCACTGTCCGGGTTAAAGTTAAAGATATGCCGACTTCCATAACTCTTATGTTAGATACAGGATCTGGGCCTAATGTTATTAAAGAAAATTTTACACCTGAGGGAATTAATATCAATTACAGAAATATATTGAAACTAAATGGTATAAACGATTATCCTGTTTACACTCTCGGTGAAATCGTATTAACTCTTTTTGAACTACCGGTCATCTTCCATATTGTATCTAACGATTTCCCAATTCCGCAATCTGGAATATTAGGCAATGAATTTTTTAAACAAATTTTTTCAAAAATAGGTTATGCGGAGGAATGCCTGATTGCATCTGGAATTAACATACCTTTCTTTACGCCGGAGATGATCGTAGTGGCTCCACGATCTGAGTCATTATTTTATGTAAGGATCTGAGTCATTATTTTACGTTAGTTTACTGAGTCATTATTTTAGTAACGATCTGAGTCATTATTTTATGTAAGGATAAAAAATCCAGAAATAAAAGTAGGATATATACCCAGATTAAAATTAACGCACGGAATTTATCTAGGGGACACCATTGTCGAAAATACATCTGGAAAAGCGTATTTAAACATCATAAGCACGAGATGAAGAAACGGAAGTACAAGTTCCGATCTTGCGCTTAAAACTATTGAATGAAGTGCTCGACGACCATGAATCTACATTGGAAGACCGAAACGACTTTTAAAAAATCAGTCCGTATAGAGGAAGAATTTAAACATAAGGAATTTAACAAAATGCCTGAGGAGCTCAATTACAAGGGCGAGATGGAGATTGAAGACGAAAATAAAAATAAAAATTATCAAGATGATGTTAGCATCAAAGAATCTCAAAATAAAATTAATAGAGAAATACTAAATCAAGGAAAAAATGGAATCAAGAATAAGAATAAAAATAAAATAAAAATAAAAAAGAAGAAAGAAGAGGAAATTGCAAGTTTCAAAAATGGAGCGGAATTTGAACATGAAGATAAAAACCATCAACATAATCTTACTATCAAAGGAATACTGAATGAAAATAAATACATATTACATTTTTTTTTTTAAACAATTATGTGTTTTCTTCACACCAATTGATTCCTCTCATTATTTTGTACATAAAAGTGTTAAGGTAAGATAATCGAAAAATTAATATTTTACAAGATATTTTACGGTTTATGTAAAATTAAGAAATTATTTCAAGCCTCATAAAGTACCTCGGAAAGTACTTAATGAAAACTAACTTAATTATAGTGTTTTGGAAAGCTCTCGAGATGATCTACAAGAATGTGCAAAAATATATAGGGTGTTCTATTTAAAAAAATTGAAGTGACCTTCACGGGACCTTCAAATGACTCTTTCAGATCAAACCAATGGTACCATCTTATGGCCCCCTCGAAACCATACAACTTTTGTCTGAAACATTTTTCTGTAAAACGTATTATTCGAGAGATATTTGAGGTCGTTATTTAAAATGGGACACCCTGTATATATAACACCTATAAACTTACTTTATAAAATCTTACGATTTTCACTATTTTATTTTATTTTATAATTTTATTTTTGTCGTTGCAAATACTTTTCCTATAATGATATTAAATTGTTAGTTTCGATAGGCTACTTTTATATTACAACACGATGCGGTTCTAACATGCATATTTTGCTATTTTATTTGTACTTATTACATGCAAATATAAACCATTTTGTTATAATTTAGAAATTTATTAGTTATGAAAAAAACACAGTTTTAACAAATTACAAATAGTTGCGTTGAAGAAATTTTTTTCTCTGTGTATTGGAGTATTGTATTTAATTTATTATACTGATTATATGAGTATAATAAATGTAACATGCGCACATGTATTCCATATCTCTTTGTATGATATCTTCCATTTTATAATATCCAATTGTAACACAATTTTCTTTCTTTTTTTTATTTAATGATGATAAAATCATATTGTGCTCATTTCTTACATGCTCATACGTGAGATATAATTGAAGAATTAGAAAATACAAACAAGTTAAAATTTAATATTTAAGATGAGTAACAAATTCGTGGAAATACGATTTAAATATATTACCTTTATTGTTTCTTTTAATGGATTTACCAAAAATTTTTCTTTTTATATATGTACCCAGATAGCAAAGTCTGTAGAAAACATATCATACCAAGTGTCTGCTATCAATTAATGTTAGCAAAAAGGCTACAAATTTGGTACTGAAGCTGTTATTACCAATTAAGTTGACAAATTGATGTCAAAAATCGAGCAGAGCCTGCTCACAGAATCTGATGCAGATTAGTGGCAGAAATCAAGCAGAATCTGCTAACATGACTTGATATCAGATTGTCGACAAAAATCAAGCTAAATCTGCGTACGCGCAATTTGACTGCAGATTGACAGCAGAAGTGGAACAGGGTTTGCATGCGTGATCTGATGGCAAATTGGCAACAAACTGCATTTGATTTGATAGTTCCTCCGCTTACCGCTATGTAATGTATTTTCTCGCAATCAAATTTCTGTCAGAAATATATATAAAGTCGCGATTATTAATAAAAGATAAAAAATATAGTAACTATTTCTATCACTTTAATTTCTGATATGTGATACAAGCAAATAAGATTCAGAATATTAAACTGGTTGGAATCAATAGGATAAATGGAAAATTATTTATTTACTGCTTATTTGAAGCATAAAGGAAGAATTTAATTCTAAATAAATTATATCTCAAGTTTTATAAGTTAAATTTAATTATTTTCACCATTTACTTTATTATTAATTTAATTAAATTGAGTCCTTTACTATGTGAGATATAACTACGATATAACATATTACATATTATATGTTGTATTAAAAGAAAATTGTAATTAACCGATAAGTCACCGATAATAGTTTTATTTAGCATCTGTAATAATTAATTTTATTGTATTTATATTACTTATTTATATGAATGATCAGAAGCTGCAGATTCTGCTCGGGATCTGCTGCCAATCTGCCGTCAGATTACGCGCGCGCAGATCCTGCTCGGTTTCTGCCGACAATTTGACGTCAAGTGATGTTAGCAGATCCTGCTCGGTTTTTGCTGACAATCTACTGTCAGATTCTGTGAGCAGGTTTTGCTAGCAAATCGTGAGCCTATTGCAGACATAACGGATGCCAATCTGCTAGCAACTTTTGTGGAAATCTGTCGCCAATCTGCTGGCAAATTGCGCGCATTTTGCTTACTGGGTATATATAGTTATAGTTAGTTATTTTATTCCTTGCCTTTTGGCTTAGGATGAACTTCCGGTTTACATCAAATCACAGTTGATTAACTTAAGATACAATAATATAATAAAATAAAATTATAATATAAATTATATAAATGCATATATAAATATATATATATATATATATATATATATATATCCAATATTTATATTTGCATTCATATAATTTATACTATTATTTTATTTTATTATATTATTGTATTTTAAGTTAATCAACTATATATATATATATATATATATATATATATATATATATATATATATATATATATATATACAGGATGTCATAAAAGTGAGCATAACTTTAAAAAATTAAGGTAGATTGGCTCAAAATTAGAAGAAAAGTCTTGTACAGTTATGCAATATTCGCAATAATTAACGAGAAATAAATTAAAGAAAATCGGCCAATGCGCGTAGCTAGAAGTGCGTGGCGGTGAAGGCGGTTTCATTGTAACATAATGGCGGCGCGCGGCGAAGCAGTGATTGGAGAGGGGAAGAGCCTTCGCCGCGCGCCTACACACTCATCGTGTTTCTGTACGCGACACAGCTGCCACAGATATTGTATTTCGATACATGGTGATACATTGTAATACATTTAAATATTTGTTTGATATTTGAATATAGTTTTGCGTTTGATAGCCGTTGATTTCCGTTCATTTCCGTTCAATAGCCGTTCGGTAGCCGTTCGACAGTCGTTCATTTCCGTTCGACGGGCGTTCGATGACCGTTCATTTCCGTTCGATGACCGTTCAATTGCCGTTCGACGGGCGTTCGTTTTCGTTCGACGGTCGTTCATTTCCGTTCGACGGGCGTTCGATGACCGTTCATTTCCGTTCAATGGCCGTTTAATTACCGTTTAATTACCGTTCGATAGCCGTTCGACGGTCGTTCGTTTCCGTTCGACAGTCGTTCATTTCCGTTCGATGGGCGTTCAACAGTCGTTCGATAGCCGTTCGACGGTCGTTCGTTTCCGTTCGACAGCCGTTCAATTGCCGTTCAATAGCCGTTCATTTCCGTTCGACGGCTGTTCATTTCCGTTCGATGGGCGTTCAACAGTCGTTCGATAGCCGTTCGACGGTCGTTCGTTTCCGTTCGACGGTCGTTCGTTTCCGTTCGACAGTTGTTCGTTTCCGTTCGTTTCCGTTCGATGAGCGTTCATTTCCGTTCGACGGGCGTTTAACAGCCGTTCGATGGGCGTTCGATGACCGTTTAATTACCGTTCGATCAGGGTTGACGCATTATATTATAGCGTTATATTATATCATGCTAATTTGCATGGGAACATGCATACTTTTGTCTTACGACGCGTTTTTGGTAAAGCGATAATGATACGTCCCTATTCTAAAGTTTCGTGCCGAGACCTCGTTGTCTCCTCACAAAGTCGCGGTATGATGATGATGATATTAATATTATATTATATACTATGCTGAGTTGCATGGGAACGTGCATACTTTTGTTTTACAACACGTTTTTGATATGGTGATAATGCCACATCTCTACTATAAAATCTCGTACCGAGACCTCGTCACAAAGTCGTGGAGAGTGTACGAGTTAAGAAGAAGAAGTGTTATATATTAAGTAAAAAAGATTTAAAATAAAGGAATATGGATTGCATAAATATTTACCCCGAGTGGAAAAAAACAGTATTCGATATGTTATGCATCGTATTTATGAAGCTGACGTGGAATGTAAGTTCCTGTGGAATGTAAGTATCGTTTTTGTGAATATTTTGTGAAAAATTGTGAAAAATTGTGTATTTTTTTAAAAATAGATTATTTTATAGTTCCAGGACGAAATGGAAATTCCCGGGTTCGTGAACATTGAGCGTCGACGCTGAGTGTGGACGGTGCGGCGGCAAGCACGGGAGGACTTCTCCTACATGTGGGGCGACACCTCGGAGAGTCGCCAGGTTGAAGATATTTTCGACCTGCGGCAGCTCTTCGGGGAAGAGCCCTACGATGACATAGAAGAACAGTGGGTACAAGAAAATTGGATCATAGAAGAAGAGGAAGAGGAGCAGGAGGAGGAAGAGAAAAGAGAACAGGAGGAAGAGGAGGAACAGGAGGATGAGGAAGAGGAGGAGAATGAAGAGGAGGATGAAGAAAGAGAAGAGGAATGGATTGACAGATGTGAGTGTTTTTTCTTTTTATAAATCTTATTGTAACTACGCTTGTATTAATCCAATATCCTTTTCCTGTTCCAGGAGCGGCATCCCTCAGTCCGGCGCATCGCCCCCTCCCCCTATATTAAATTTTAATTATTTTTATATTTTTATTATTATTACTTTTATATTTTATATTATTATTATTATTATATTTTTTATTATTATTCTTAATTTTAAGTACACACACACACACACACAAATGTATAACACACATTTTTAATAAATTTTATATTTGTATATTATAAAAAATTACAGTTATTTACGCGCCTTTCCCTTGCGCTCCCATCCCTTGCGCTATCACTCTCTCGCGCGTTAGTTTTAAGCACAGACTTCTAATATCACTAGACTGCTAACTCCCCATATTTTGCTTATATAAAATGTCCTCACATTTTATGTACTAACGTGACTTATTCTGCACATGCGCAGATACCATCGATATAGATATATATCATATACTTAACCTAGCTTGCGTATGTATATACATATAAACATGCGTTATCGCAGAGCGCATGCGCAGAATAGAATACCTTTATATACCTATCTGTGATTTGTACATAAAATCGAAGCCGTCTTATATATAAAAAGTTAGCAGTCTAGTATATATAGAAGTCTGTGGTTGTAAGTCTCGCGATATCTTCTCTCTCGCACGTTAATCTTAAGTTCTCTTTATCTTCGTCATTGCTCTTTCGCGCTATCTCTTGCTCTCGCGCTTAGATAGAATAAGTAATCTCTCTCGTACGCGCTATGACACAAAAAATGTACACACTAATAAATTTTATATTTAGTATTGAAAAAAAATGTATTTATTTACACACCTTTCCCTTGCGCTCCCATCCCTTGCGCTATCTCTCTCGCGCTAGTTATAAGAATTTATCGTTCTCTCTTTCGCACGCGTTGTTCTCGCGCTATTATCGTTGTCTCTCTCGCACGCGTTGTTCGCGATATTATCGTTCTCTCTCTTTCATATGCTCGTCGCTATCACTCACTCACTCACTTACCTTTGCGTCATCCTTCTCCCACCTATGCGCCATCTTACAATGCGTCGTCCTTGTCCCACGTTGACGTCATCCTTGTCGCACGTTGACGCTATCCTTGTCACACGTTGATGCCATCCTTGTTGCACTGTCCTTTTCCCACACGTAGCGCTATCCTTCTCACACCTTCTTCTTTCCGCGGATCCGCCTTCTCCTCCCGGACCCCCTCGTCCATCGGTCGCGCCGTGGATCCCTCTTTCCCGCGTGGACCCCCTCATCCATCGGTCGCGCCGCGGATCCCCCCTTCCCCGCGCGGACCCCCTCGTCCATCGGTCGCGCCGCGGATCCCCCTTCCCCGCGCGTGACGTCACTCCCCCGCGCCGCGGTTCCCCTCGCGCCTCACCTCCCTTGAGAGAACCAGAGTTAGAAACCTCATAGTATCACTACTTATAATAACTTATATAATATAACTTTAATTAACATTTTATAACTTAATATAATATACTTAATATATAATATAATATAATATAAAAATTTATAATATTAATTACTTTATTATTTTAATTCTACTATTGTAATTTTATATACGACAGTCTTTATTATGCACCAGTGTGCATTAGTGCATTCAATCAAATTCCATCTTTCTCCCGCTATAAATCAATTACTTTATTTCCAAAAAAATGTGATAAACACTTTAAATACGTGAAATATAATTGAAAATAATTCTGTGATGCTTCGTTCTCCTTATTTAGTCCATTCATATATTAAATGATATACATTATTATTTTCAAAATGTTTTTATATTATTAAAGAGACATTCTGCATAAGAATATTTTTAATAATTTAAACATTAATATAATGGTCTTTTTTTAAATTTGTGCATAATAATAGATGTATTTTCAAACATTCTATAAATTTATAAAAACTTTTTACTCACCAACAAAGATATATGTATGTGCAAGAATTTTTTTCGAAATGAGAGACCGTATTCGTGTGTAAATATTATACGTTATTAGATTTATTAAATAGTTAGTGGAGATGGAAATAAATGCAGTTCATTTTTACAACTGCATACTTTTGTAATGATCAATATAATTTTAATATATAGTAAGTCACTAAATATAAAGATAAAATATATGTATATACTTATCTCGAGTGATGTAAAAATTCATACATGATAACTATAAGTAGAGGCAAAATTTTCATATCGTTCTTGAATACTTAATACACGTAAAGTAATGAAAAAGTAAGGTCTTCGACGTGGAAAAAAAATTTCGCAACGATGCTCACGATATTTCGCGGTAATAGCAAATTTATTCCTGGTAGAAAGCTCGACGCCCGTGCAAAGATTAAATTGACCCCCGCGACGGTGTCGTAAAAGAAAGTAAGAAATGCAGAGGGTGGTGAGCCACCTGTATAATTAGGCATAGGACGCGATAGCAGTTACGATGCTAACACGCATAAACGCCTTGCACACGCGAGATGATGCAGCTTCTGGATGTTCGCCATTTTTCAAGCGGCTAAAGGCTCGAAAAATCTTATCGCTTGCTGCAAGCCGACGTTATAACCAGCGCACAATGTTACGAGGTCAGCACTTTTCACAGAAAACTGAACATCTCTTCCAGTCTAAGAACGAATTATAATAATGCATTCTGGCTCTGTGTGTACATGCACCGGCAGGAATGGTGTCCCGGTATGCTTGTGTGACGCTCACTGACGTCACACTCACACAAGCGAAGCGCGCATGTACGCGGGCTGGGCAGCGAGAGAGAAAGTGGGGGTAGAGTAGTGGGGGGCATTCCGATGTTGCGTCCTTCGCGCACGGCACAAGAGCGAGAGAGAAAGCACTATAAGACGTGATACCGAGTTAGAGGTGTCCGATAGCCGTCTCTCTCGCTCGACGCTCGAACGAGAGAATGCGAGCGAGACAGCTATATACCGCGTGTACACGCACCGGCAGGAATGGTGTCCCGGTATGCTTGTGTGACGCTCACTGACGTCACACTCACACAAGCGAAGCGCGCATGTACGCGGGCCGGGCAGCGAGAGAGAAAGTGGGGGTAGAGTAGTGGGGGACATTCCGATGTTGCGTCCTTCGCGCACGGCACAAGAACGAGAGAGAAAGCACTATAAGACGTGATACCGAGTTAGAGGTGTCCGATAGCCGTCTCTCTCGCTCGACGCTCGAACGAGAGAATGCGAGCGAGACAGCTATATACCGCGCGGGACACCGCGCTATTTCTATACGTGTCTCTTGCGCTTTAGTATCGATATGCGTACTTTTCTTTTCTTTCTTTAAGAAATGCGGCTTAATCGCGTGCACTAAAGGTTTCGGCATTCATTCTATTAAATTAAATAATAATTAAATTACATAAAAAGATAAAATTTAATGAAGTAATAAATTCTTGGCTACGTGCGCGCTTCGCGTGTGTGCGTATGACGTCGGCCGTCCACACATACATACCGGGACACCATTCCTGCCGGTGCGTGAACGTGTGTATATGTTGTTCTGCAAATTTCTAAGTAAAAAAGAATCCAGCGAAATCGATTCTCGCGCATGTCGATGCACATGTCAGTGCGTTTTGCCGCGGGGATTTTGGTGAAATTTCGTGGCGTAGGATTATTTTGAAATCTGAAATGCGAAATTGTATCAACGGTATATCACGAAATATGTAACGAATGTGAAATGTTTGTGTGGAAAATATTTTATGTATTTATTATCTTCAAGTGCATTCCAGCGATAATTACTTGAACGAGTGTTGTTTGTATCAACTTATCTTTGTTTTTAGATTAAATAATTTCACGATGAAAATACAATGAAATAATTTCACACACATTGAATAACAGATAATCAAGTTGTTGAAAATATTCCTGATACAATAAGTATACGTAATAGTTTTCGATTTTTAAATTTACATACTTCTTAAATATTACTATCTTAAACTAATGTAAAAAATAATTATTGTTAATTGCAATAATTATCACGCTATTATACAGGGTGAGTCAAAAGTATGTTTTAAAAATTTGTGAGCGTGTTCCTGGATAAAAAGGAAGAACAAATGTTCATATGAACATATGGTCGCAAATGCTTTGTTGTCGAGATAATGGACATAAATCAGCAGTATCAAATAATGCTTTATTTGAACGTTTACAATTTTGTTATTGTTGTTTATAAGAGATGTTCTACATGTCCTCCATCATTTTCAACACATGCTTGAGCACGACGTCCGCATGACCAAAACCAAACCACACTACCAACCAAAAAAAAAAACAAAAAAAACAAAAAAAACAAACAACAATAACAAAATTGTAAATGTTCAAATAAAGCATTATTTGATACTGCTGATTTATGTCCATTATCTCGACAACAAAGCATTTGCGACCATATGTTCATATGAACATTTGTTCTTCCTTTTTATCCAGGAACACGCTCACAAATTTTTAAAACATACTTTTGACTCACCCTGTATAACATAAAAACGAAGCAATATTATATAAAATTATTTCATATCATTTGACACTAACATCATTACGAAGAATCTTGCTATCAGTTATGAGATAAGATGTGGATAAGACTAAACACATCTACAAGTTTATCAAATGTAAGCGATATAAGATATATCTGTAATTGTGAATTTTTTACAAGCTCGTTGCACGATATAAAGCGTAGAATAAATCATTGAGACAAACAGTCACTATGTTTCGCTCGTGCATCTTCATTGCAGCGTTAATCGCCCTGACTAGCTCGATCCCGATCCAGAAAGCGGGTAAAGATTGGTATAAGAACAGTCTGATATATCAAATTTATCCGAGAAGCTATAAGGATAGTAATGGAGATGGCATAGGCGATTTGAATGGGATCACCAGCAAATTGAAACACATTGCGGATATTGGCGTTGATGCGTTATGGCTATCACCGATCTATACCAGTCCGCAGGTAGATTTTGGCTACGACGTTGCCAATTTTACCAATATCAACGAGGAGTATGGTACCTTAGCCGACTTTGACAGACTCGTAGCGAAAGCCAAGTCCCTCGGGTTGAAAGTACTCCTTGATTTCGTACCGAATCATAGTTCAGACGAGCATGAATGGTTCAAGAAGAGCATCCAACGGATCAAGCCTTATGACGAATATTATGTCTGGCGTGACGCGAAAATAGTAAACGGCGTTAGAAGGCCGCCAAATAATTGGTTGAGCAACTTTGGAGGCTCTGCTTGGGAATGGAACGAGGTACGAAAACAATATTTCCTGCATCAGTTCGCTGTCGGACAACCGGATCTCAACTACCATAATGCCGCTTTGCGACAAGAAATGAAGGACGTGTTGACATTTTGGATGAAACACGGCGTAGAAGGTTTTCGCATCGATGCCTAATTTTATGTACGAGGATCCTCGTTTTCTGGATGAGCCCCTATCAAACGCACCCGGAGTACCAGATAATGACTACGACTTTTTGGATCATATTTATACAAAAAATCTCCCCGAAACTTATGAAGTTCTCAAAACCTGGAGACAGCTGCTGAACGATTACTCCGCGACTGGCGACACAAAGATGATCTTGACCGAGGTTTACGCGAATTTGAATTTAACCATACTGTACTATACATCGGGCTCGAATGTGCCCTTCAACTTCATGTTTATTTCGGATCTAAACAACAAGTCTAGCGCGGCTGACTTTAAGCGCCTCATCGATCGTTGGATGAACAATATACCTGACAATCCGGCGTACGTCGCGAACTGGGTAGTAGGTAATCACGATAATCATCGAGCGGCTTCCAGATATGGCGAGAAACGGGCTGATCAACTTTCCATATTATCGCTCGTTTTACCCGGCGTAAGCGTGGTTTACAACGGCGACGAAATTGGCATGCTCGACAGGAATTTTACGTATGAAGAGACCAAGGATCCCGCCGGATGTAATGCTGGACCCGACAGGTACTAACATGAGCAGAAACACATCTGAATCCTATTACATAATACATAGGAAATTTGTAAAATCCATAATGTATTTATGAATGCATATGCCTTATATATCTTATACTATCATTTTGAATTTAATAATATAATAGAAAATCGATTACTTAAACCAAAAATACTATTACTAAAGATTATTAATTACAGTTCTTATCAAAATTTTTGTATATATATTTATTTTACGTTTTTATTGAAATTTAAAATTAAATAATTAATTAAAATTGAGATTTAAAATTAAATAATTAATTTAATAATTCTAAAAGCTACTAGGCCAAGGTAATTAATTTAAATTAATTAAATTAACTATATATATATATATATATATATATATGTATATATAATTAATTATATGTATATGTAATTAATTTAAATTAATTATTTTGGCCTTGTAATTAATTTAAATTAATTATTTTGGCCTTTTAGAATTATTAAATTAATTCTTTTATTTATAATGCGTGTGTGAAATATGTATTATTTATTTTGATAATAATTAATAAAATTGTTTAGAATCTCTTAACAAATCTCATTTACGTTTCTAAATATATATATATTTATATCACATGTATCGTTTAATATAAATTTATTTTAAATTCTATTTGTTAAAAAATAACTTTTTATGGCACTAACTAATTTAATTAATTTCAACATTATTACCTTTTTTAGATATTATCTGAAATCGCGAGATCCGGAAAGAACGCCTTTCCAGTGGGACAACAGCACCAGCGCCGGTTTTTCTAAGAGCAATAAAACGTGGCTTCCCGTGAACAGCAATTACAGAACTCTCAATTTAGCGGCGCAAAAAATTGCGAGCCCATCTCATTATACAGTATTCGCGGCCCTGGCGCAATTGAAGAAGAAGCCCATCATTGAGCGAGGCTCTCTGGAGAGCGTGTTGGTAACCGAGAAAATTCTAGGAGTCATACGACGATACGAATCATCCGTCGTAGCAGTCCTAGTTAACTTTGCCGACACATCGGTCACCGTCGACGCCAGGACTTGGATGAATATCCCGGAGCAGATGATTATCTATGTATCCAGCGTTCATTCCAAGCTAGTTCCAGCCTCGCCGGTTGACACGACTAACATGACCGTGCCTGGTTCGGCCTCCATCGTGCTTACCACAGATTTGAATTAACAAATTCCTGCTTATCTCATACTCATGGATAACTCCCTAGTAAAGCGAAGTTTCAGTTATACATGTGTAAATGTATATATAAGTTATTTTCTCGACAAGCAGATCGTCTTGTATTAATCTGAGAAATATTCGAAATAAATTTTTATTTCATTCACTCTAAAAAATATTGGTGTGAATTTAACACCAATAGTGTGAATTATAACACCCATATGGGTGTTTATATAATTCTCACTATGTTGATGTGAAATTAACACTGTCTGCTTGGTGTAGAAAATTCACATTGTTGCGGTGCGAATCTTAACTACTGGCAGTGTGAATCTTAACACTACTGGCGGTGTGATTTTTACATCAACTATGGTGTTACTAGAAATACAGCAAAATATTTCATAATGTGCATATATATATATATATATATATATATATACGTATTATTGATATTAAAATTGCACGCACACATACATATATATGCGTGTGTGTACCTGCGATTTTAATATCAACAATGCGTATATATATAATATATTACATTATGTTTTATTAATAGGGGTAATAATTTGCATAAACAGAAATATTTTTTAAATGGTTTATTTAAAAAAATAGCTTATAGCTAAAAGTTATCTATTATTATATTTATTTAAGAAAATAATAACCTTAAGTAGTAATACCTTAATATCACTCTAAAAAATATCAGTGTGAAATTTCACTACACCCATGTAGTTAAATAATTCGGTGTGAATTTTAACACCAAAATTGTAGAGAATCTTTTACACCGACAAACGCGGTGTCAAATTTTGATGCTATATTGTTTTGTTTCACATCATGCGGTGTGACGACGCGACGATCGCGCCGCGTGATTACAAGCAACTAATCGCTATATGGCAGCGGCAGCGGTGTCGTGTTTGTGATATAGTGTATATCGAAAAGGATAGTATATGTGAAATCAGTTCCATAATGCTTATTAAAGTAAAATACAACAGTGTGAAAAAGTTCGTCCATTTGAATACCAGCGATTCAGCGGAAGAATTTATTGTTAGAGGTAAGGTTATTCAAATTGCAACAAATATATCAGAAACATGGCATGACAAGCAGAATCTTTTCATGATATCATTTGAATAGTTTTTTTCTAAGATTTATTTTTAAAAGTATATTAAAATAAATTATTTTTCTCTTTTACTAGTACGTAACAAATTTATGGCAGAAGTGGGAGACGAAAAAATAAAATTTCGAGATTTAGATGACTGAAATAGACTTTGAAGATCTGCTAGAGTATATAATGGAAAAGCAGTCAGACAGTTTTATTTTGAATATTTTTAAAGAAACCAGCTGCTACCGGTAAGTCCATTATAAACCTGCCAACATATATAATTGTGTATATTTAGAAAATATAATATTTTCAAAAATTTTATGCATTTGGAGCATCATTGTGTGTTCAACAGCAGCAATAGATCAATTATTTGACATTAACATTCCTGTGTTGCCTATTGAGGAGTATCTGCAAAATTCTGCCAGTACCTCATCTGTTTATGACGACATTAAAATTTATCTATCGCCTGTTAAGCAATATCCGAAAACTGCTGAAGAAAATGTTTCTGCCAATACATCCTCTGCTTGTGACGACATTAAAATTTGTGTATCACCTGTTAAGCAATATCCACAAACTGCTAAAGAAAATGTTTCTGCCAATACATCATCTGCTTGTGATGACGTTAACATCTGTACTTCAGTACAATCGCCTGTTAAACAGTATCTCAAATTTGCTACAGAAAATATTTCTCTGCTGAGTCAAGATCCAAAAAAGTATTTTAAATTTAAATTTTATATTTTATATTTTATATTTTATTTTATTTTATTTTATAGACAACATATTAATTGTTAGTATAAGATTGCTTTAGAAATAATTTAAGTAAAAATTAAATTCAAAATATATCAATGCATAGTTTGATGAAATAATATAATGATTTTATTACAGGTAATTAACAAGCTTTGAATAAAACGGCGATTGGACGTAATCTGCTAGAAGAATATGAAATAAGTGCTATCTTAAAACCAGAATCTCGCCGAGCTTTGGTTAGATTAATTGTTGGACACATGCAAGAACAGCATGGGTAAATAATTTTTCTCATGCATATTTCTCTTTGATACATTATACAACTGTACATTATATACAATTAAAAATTCATTTTTTTCCTTTTATATAGAATAATTCCAAATAAAAACATAAAGATTTTTTACGCAAAAAGAATAGTAGAAAACTTTCCAAAATTACGGGATCCCAGTACTGCAGAGGGATACGTAAATATTTTATGTATATAAGATTTTGCAAAAAATAAGGATTATTTTTTTTATACATGCACATATACATACGCAGGAGCTATTCTACAATCCTAAAGATAAAAGCGATTATTTGACCTGGCGCCTTCGTACAGTGAATAGGATAACAGATTCTTACAATATTCAGCCAAAAAGAGTCAAAATACAAGCAGAAATAGCTTGGCCAGCTTTTTAGCTAGTAGCAGTCCTGAATATCCGAGAGTTCCTGACAGTCAAATAAATGAAAATCAAGAAAAGGAAATTGTCAAGTGGCTAAAAAATGCATCTTCAACGACACAATTGGCTGATATTGAAGTCAAAATGAGACAGTCATTAAAATATCGACGTACTATAATATTAGATCCAAAAACCTCTAAAAATATACTCATAGAATTTCCACGATTTTTAGATACGCCGGGTTTGGTAAGCCTTTTTATTTTAATTTTTAATTAAATGAAAGCAAATAAGTTGTTTACTTATTATTTTTTTATTTTTACTTTTTTTATTTATTATTTTTTTTTTAGATACAAAAAGATTTTGAAGCTCTAATGCCAGAGTATTCATCCAAATTAATTGAAAACTAGCAAGAACTTGAAATTAAAATAGTAAAAGTATCTGAGACTACAATAAAAAAAAAGAGTAAAGATATTGATTGTAAGTGTTTGATAATACACAGAATTACAAACTTTTAATATTGTTTTTCATTGATAAAGTGTAACGCGTGTGTTTATTACAATATGGGACAGAGCCACACAAACACTATTTTTGTTTCTGCATCTTCTACCACCGACAGCTAAAGGAAAAAAGAAGCCGAATCGTGCAACTGTAGATGTAGCAATGTCACGTCTTATATCGTTTCATCAGGTAATAAAATAAATTATTTGCTTGTTATCATTCTTGTATTGTAACCCTGCAGATATGTGTGTACATATGTTCTACATTGCGTATATTTATATTTTAGATTGGTCTTCCGCTGCCATCCGAACAAGAAACTTACAAAAATCAGTTTGCAGCCATTTCTACTAGCAGTCGGTTCTAATCAACAAGCAATCAGCAATTTTTATGTGGTCTTTGATGGAAAGCTTTTACCATGCCCTGCTCACACGTCAAGTATTTATGCTTTTGATACCCTATTTAAGACTCATTATGTATTTGGTTGCAAATACGAAGAATCACTAGAAATATTCTGGAAATTTGTACAGATGGTATTCTATAACATTGATATTGATAATCTTAGTTTTACTCCAAAAATGCGTGAAGTACGTGCTCGTCTTTTTAATGTAATTATTGAATAGTAAACATGGAAGGATATTTTTGTAGTATATGCATGAAAGGAAACTTTAGTATAAAGAAATTAGTGTGGCATTTACGCAATAGTCATTCTATGCATCTATATGGGAAAAATAATATTTCTTGTGGACAGCCGGGTTGTGCATTAAAATTTTTCACTTTCACTGGTTTCAAAAAACATTTGAGAATTGCTCACAATGATTGTAATCTTCTTCATACAGCATATTGTGTTAACAGTAAAAATAACAATAATATAAATGTACAGTGTGAAAGTGGAAATACCTGTACAAATACTCTACAAACAAACAGTGAAATGGATGCAGCACTCATTTCCCAAACTCCTATAACTAATAAAGTTAATTGTATTACTGATTTAATTCTTACTAATGCAAAATTAAAAAATATTGCTTGTAATTTCTTATCAGATTTAACAGCATTGGGTATGACTGACAATGCTATGGACTCTGTAATCAATGCAAGTGCAGAATTACTTACAGTAACTACCAACAATGTAAATGTTCTTCTTCAGTGTGGTCAAATAGATCATTTACAAAATCATCTAAAAGATATATGCGGTGTATTTAATAGCATTAATTCATCTTATGAGAAAAAATTTTTTTCAAGAAGAAATGAGAATAGTACCCGTGACTGAAATAAATTTTGGTACAAAAGCTGTTACAAAATTTGATAGAAATACAGGCGCGAGCAAAGTTATTTTAATGCCAAGAACATTTATCTATGTGTCAATTATAGATTCTTTAAAGTTTTTGCTAGAAAACGAAACTTTGAAAAATTTTATAATTAATCCGCAATCTATAAATAAGAAATATTTTGCAAATTACACTGATGGTTTACATTGCATATCACACGATTTATTTTCTAAAGATAATCAGTCTTTAAAAATAACACAGGTCTACAAGGTTTTGTTGTTGGGCAGCTGGGGGTCATTTCCGAAGTAATTTTCTGCGTAGAATCCGAATCCGGAGGTCAGAATTGGCCCATCACGTCAGGATTTTGAGATATTTGAGGTTATATACTCGAAAAATGGCTTTTTGGGCTACTTTTGAGGTTATGTACAGGACGCACAAAATTTTTTAGCTCTTTTCTTCTAATTGCATCATTTAGTACTACTCTTTCCCTTCAAAATGAGCTGTCGAATGGTCATCTACGATTTTTCCTTGCAAAGTTACGGCCATTTTAAGATGACATGATGAATTCCAAACCCTGCGCCGTTATAGCCCAACAACCTCATGAGCATCAGCGACCCCAAAAACCCATATATACAGTTTTCAGTCCAGGTTTTCGGGTTTATAGTTCAAAGTTTACAGGTTTAATGTGAATGCTTAAACTTAGAACTCGTGCTTCGTATATAAGTGATATACAGGAATTGGAAAATGGAGCGACGATTAGCAAAGGGTTAAAGCGTTGTTGTCCTTTCAATGATCTGACATATTTTCATGTAACAGAGTGTCCTAATGTAGATTGCATGCATGATATCTTAGAAGGCTCTTTGCAACTCATCATTAAACTGCTCGTCAGTACGTTAATTAAGGAAAGATATATAAGTCTTGAAGAAATAAATGCTCGTATCGATGCATATCCTTATGGATATTTAGAACAATGCAATAAACCGTGTGCTCTAAAACTTGATAAGAAAAGTATAAACATTAGACAAAAAGCCTCTCAAGCAGTCTGGTGTCTTGGTCTGGTGTCTGGTGTCTGGTGTCTTGGATGCTTTTTGCCACTGATTTTGTGCAATGATATTTATATTAATCAAAGAAGCAAAGATTTGTGGCGTGTACTTACATCTTTTTTAGAAATAATGAGTATAATTTTTTCTGCAAAAATCACTGTCTCTTTGACGTATTATTTGCAAGAACTAATATCCGAGCATTTAAAATTATTTAACATAATATTTCCAGGGAATATTATACCAAAACAACACTTTTTATTGCACTATCCAAGAATAATGCGTTTAATGGGTCCCGTTGTTCATATGTGGACAATGCGATTCGAAAGTAAACATAGCTTTTTTACGAGAATTTCTAGTAATGTTTGTAACTTTAAAAATATTTGTAAAACATTGTCAACAAAACATCAACGACATTTTTGTAACTTGTGGAGAACAACTGATGTTTTTAACAAAGTAGAAATTGGACCAGGCAAATTACATAAAACATCAGAATTGCCAATGCTAAAAGACAAACATTACTGAGGACGTGCATTTCCTAAACTGGGTAGTATATTGCGGCATAATGTATCGCCCAAAATTTTTTGTTTGTTTTGGAATTGTTAACGATTTACCAATTTTTTGGCAAATCAAATTTGTAGTTCAAACAGAAGATGACATATTTCTCATATTATCTGAATGGCAAACATTATCCTTCTCAGAACAGTTTCAGGCTTATAATGTTTGTGCCCTTACAGAGGAGCATGATATAATATGTAATGTGAAAGAACTATCCTCAGTCTTATGAACTGCATAGTCCTCTTGGATTGATTAACAAAATGTATATTGTTCCTCGATATCATATTTTTTAAATACTGTTACATTATAAGATCTTACATTAAGTTTAAAAAAAAATTATTATTTTTAGTTTTTCTTTCAAGAGTTAATATTATATATAAACTATTAATTGTTTAAGTATCGATAAATGTGATAATAAAAGATATTATTTTTTTAAATAAGTATAGCTTTTAAATTAAGTTCAAAATATATAATGTAATTATTTTCAACATGTCTTTCTTAGAAAAGATTTTTAATTTAACATAGCTATATTATAAGTATATAAATGTGATATTAAGGTATTACTACTTAAGGTTATTATTTTCTTAAATAAATATAATAATAGATAACTTTTAGCTATAAGCTATTTTTTTAAATAAACCATTTAAAAAATATTTCTGTTTATGCAAATTATTACCCCTATTAATAAAACATAATGTAATATATTATATACTGGGTGTTAAAAAAGTCTGGACACGGTCGAATATCTCGATAAGGAAGAATTTTACTAGAAAGTGTTTCAGACAAAAGTTGTATGGCTTCGAGGGGGACATAAGATGGTGCCATTAGTTTGACCTTGAAGAGTCACCTGAAGGTCACGTGAATGTCACGTCCAACTTTTTAAATGGGACACTTTATATGCTTTTACATATTCTTATAGCTCATCTCGAGAGCTTTCCAAAACACTATAATTAAGTTAGTTTTCATTAAGTACTTTCCGAGTTATGAGGCTTGAAATAATTTCTTAATTTTACATAAACTGTAAAATATCTAGTAAAATATTCATTTTTCGATTATCTTACCTTAATACTTTTATGTACAAAATAATGAGAGGAATCAATTGGTGTAAAGAAAACACATAGTTGCTTTGAAGAAAAAATATGTAATTTGCAATTAACAATTCCATATTTTTTCTTAAAAACAACTATATGTTTTCTTTACACCAATTGAATCCTCTCATTATTTTGTACATAAAAGTATGAAGGTAAGATAATGGAAAAATGAATATTTTACAAGATATTTTACGGTTTATGTAAAACTAAGAAATGATTTCAAGCCTTATAACTCAAAAAGTACTTGAGAAAGAAATATTTGATTATAGTGTTTTGGAAAGCCCTCAAGATAAGCTACGAGAATATGCAATAAAAAATAGGAGGTTCCATTTGAGAAATTGAAGGTGACCTTCATGTGACCTTCAAATAACTCTTCAAGGTCAAACCAATGATACCATGTTATGTCCCCCTCGAAGCCATACAACTTTTGTCTGAAACACTTTCTAGTAAAACTTTTCCTTATCGAGATATTCGACCGTGTCCAGACTTTTTTAACACCCAGTATATACGCATTGTTGAATTAAAATCGCAGGTACACACACGCATATATATGTATATATATGTGTGTGTGCGTGCGATTTTAATATCAATAATGCGTATATATATATGCACATTATGAAATATTTTGCTGTGTTACTAGAAATACATAGTTGATGTAAAAATCACACCGCCAGTAGTGTTAAGATTCACACTGCCAGTAGTGTTAAGATTCGCACCGCAACAATGTGAATTTTCCACACCAAGCAGACAGTCTTGATTTCACATCAACATGGTGAGAATTATATAAACACCCATATGGGTGTTATAATTCACACTATTGGTGTTAAATTCACACCAATATTTTTTAGAGTGTATAATTCACGTTAAAGTAAAATTATTAGATTCTTAGTTCTTTTGATTCTTCTTTAACAAAGAAATAATAATTTATTCTCCTTTATTGAATGTTATTTCAATATAATTTTCTCTCTCTCTCTCTCTCTCTCTCTCTCTCTCTCTCTCTCTCTCTCTCTCTATCTATCTATCTATCTATCTATCTATCTATCTATCTATCTATCTATCTATCTATCTATCTATCTATCTCTATCTATCTATCTATCTTTGCTTAATACAGTACAAAGCAGTATAGTAGTGTTTTATCAGTTTTTCCCAAGTCTTTATGCTGTAATCTATACTTTCTTATTATCAGTATTGTATGGTGATATTGCAAAAATGGCGATAATGCAACAATATTTTTATATAATCACGATAATTATGTACCAATAATATCTTCAGATAAATGAAAACAGAAATATATGAAACTGTATACGTAATAGTAAGAACGTTGAAAAAACACAAGTTATCGTTATCAATCAAAATAATTCCTGCACGAGCTTATCAATTGATCAATCGATTATACGAGTTTATCAATTAAAAGTGAAAGATATTCTAACGTATTTCTTTCTCTTCTTTCTCTCTCTCTTTTTTCTTTCCCTCTGTTATTAGAAATTTTTCAGAATTTCTTATACAGTATAAAAGCGCATCGGAATTGTCAATCGTGTTAGTCATTTTGTTTCGCCTGCATATTTTCATCACAACATTGATTGTTCTAACCACTTCGATATCGATGGAAAAAGAAGCAAGAATTAGTATAAAAATAGTCTAGTGTACCATACCTATCCGAGAAGTTTCAAGGACAGTAATGGGGACGGTATAGGCCATAGACGATCTAAATGGCATCACGAGCAAGTTGGAATACATCGCCGACATCGGCGCGGATGCATTATGGCTGTCGCCAATCTATATTAGCCCACAGTTCGATTTCGGCTATGACATCGCCAATTATACCGATGTCGACAAAGACTATGGTATCTTGGCTATTTCGGCAAGCTCGTGGCAAAGGCAAAATTCCTCGGGCTGAAAGTAAGCCTCGATTTCGTGCCGAATCACAGCTCTTACGAGCACGAATGGTTCAAGAAGAGTGTCCAACGCATCAAACCGTATGACGAGTATTATGTCTGGCGTGACGCGAAAATAATAAACGACAGAAGAAAGCCACCGAATAACTGATTGAGTGTTGTTCAAGGCTCCGCTTGGGAATGGAACGAGGCACAGAAACGATATTACCTGCATCAATTCAACATTCCTCAAGCGGATCTCAATTACCGTAACGCCGCATTGCAGTGAGAAATGAAGAATGTACTGAATTTCTGGTTGAATCGAGGTGTGGATGGTTTTCGTATCGATGCCATTAGTCACTTATTTGAGGATGTTCGTTTCCTGGACGAGCCGCAAAGAAACATCTCCGGCTTACCAGAAGATGAGTATGAAACTTTGGAGCATATTCACACGAGAAATCTTCTCGAAATATATAATATTCTCAAATCTTGGAGGGAATTAATGGACAATCATTCGAAGAATGCTGATACAAAAATGATTCTGACTGAGGCCGACACAGATTTCGAGAAATGTTACAAGTCGGGCCCGAAAGTGCCGCTCAATTTTATGTTCATTTTTTATTTAAACAACAAATCGAGCGCCGCTGATTTTAAGCGTTTCATCGATCGTTGGATGAACAATGTACCTGACAATCCGGCGTATGTCGCGAACTGAGTGGTAATCACGGTAATCATCGCGCGGCTTTTAGATTCGATGAGAAACGGGCAGATCAACTTTCCATGCTAGCGACCATTTTACCCGGCGTAAATGTGATTTACAATGGCGACGAGATCGGCATGCTCGACAGGAATTTTACTTATGAAGAAACCAAGGATCCTATCGGATGCATTGCTAGACCCAATAGATATCACAAGTACAGATGAATTCGAATAGAAATGTTATACAGGGTTTAGCAAAAGTGTGGAAACCCCTTAATATTTCGAAAAATACGCATTTAAAAAAAAAATGTTTCATACAAAAGTTATAGGGTTTTATGTGGCGCATTACACAGCAACATTATTATGATCTCGAATAGCGTTGTCAAGGTTATGTGAAGGTCACCTCCAACTTTTTAAATGGGACACCCTATATGCTTTTGCATATTCTTGTAGCTTATCTCGAGAGCTTTCCAAAACACTATAATTAAGATAGTTTTCATTAAGTACTTTCCGAGTTATGAGGCTTCAAATCATTTCTTAATTTTACATAAACCATAAAATATCTTGTAAAATATTCACTTTTCGATTATCTTATCTTAATACTTTTATGTACAAAATAATGAGAGGAATCAATTAGTGTAAAGAAAACACACAGTTGTTTTTAAGAAAAAATATGTAATTGTTAATTGCAAATTACATATTTTTTCTTAAAAACAACTATATTTTTTCTTTACACCAATTGATTCCTCTCATTATTTTGTACGTAAAAGTATTAAGGTAAGATAATCGAAAAATGAATATTTTACAAGATATTTTATGGTTTATGTAAAATTAAGAAATGATTTCAAGCCTCATAACTCGGAAAGTACTTAATGAAAACTAACTTAATTATAGTGTTTTGGAAAGCTCTCGAGATAAGCTACAAGAATATGCAAATGCATATAGGGTATCCCATTTAAAAAGTTGGAGGTGACCTTCACATAACCTTGACAACGCTATTCGAGGTCATAATAATGTTGCTGTGTAATGCGCCACATAAAACCCTATAACTTTTGTATGAAACATTTTTTTTTTAAATGCGTATTTTTCGAAATATTAAGGGGTTTCCACACTTTTGCTAAACCCTGTATAATACAAGATAGATAAAGTCAAATAGAATCGTTTCATGACACACTTAAAATAGATATAAAAATAGATATAAAAAAATCTTAGAAGAATCATTGAATTACTTCTTAACAATGATTACCCGTTGGATTTCATCTTCTCGAATATCCGTTACAGATTAAAATTTCTCATACATTCCAATGGGTTAAAGAATCCATCACTAACGGGTTCTTGTCCGTCTTCTTCTTTTTTTACAATGCCTTATATAAAAAATATTACAGACAAGTTCTCTCCTTGGGCAAGATCGGCAAATAAATCAATGGCATACGTGATCCCAAATAAATTAAATAAAATCATTAAAAAACACAAGGATCCCATACCTACTTACAATTGCAGTAACGTAGTTTACAAAATTAATTGCAAGGAATGTGATGCGTCATATGTGGGGCAAACCAGCAGGCAACTCATGACGAGAATCAAGGAGCATCGCCTTAACATAAATAGACCTTCTTCGTCGTTAACTGCAATTTCTGAGCATCGATTAGAGGGACATGAATTCGATTGGGAGAACGTACGAGTCTTGGATAGAGAGCCGATGTTTAAGAGGAGGATGATTTCGGAGATGGTTCATATACAACAGCAAGTGAAAGGGTTAAATAGACAGGAGGATACAGAGCTCCTCAATAATGTCTATTATCCTATTTTAAGGAAGTGTGAGTCGAAGCACCCCATTCGGTATTAGGGTTTAACTCCCTTTAAGGTTACGCTCCTGTGGCTCTCCCCGTTTTTGTTATATTTCTGTGTCTCCTAACAGTCCTCCTAACTGTTGTTAGGTTAGGTTAGGGCTTGGAGTCTATCATGACGCATTTGAAAATCAATTCTTTACAACGTAATTTCTGATTTATCTTTCAATCTTTCTGCAAGGTGATTCTTTTTCCGTTTTCCTTTGTTAGTTTTCTATAAATTAATTTACTCGAAATTACAATATTTTCATGGCTTAATCCATTTTCAATTCTCAGTTTCAATTTCTTGATTGTGTTTTCTTTTAAATAAAATTAGCATTTCCCCCCCCTTTACAGATATTTAACCATTGGTTTGCCATGGGACTGTCGCTTGAGCATTGACTGCACGGGATCCTTTTCTCTAACATGCATTCTTTGGGAAAAACGTCAGGTTGGATGGATTTCGATGGGGTGTGTTTGAGCGTGAGTTTGGTGGCCAACGATTTCGTGGGAACAATTACATCAATGTTTTTTAAAGGCGGACGGTGTAAGTTGCGTGGGACGGTGAGGATTGTTAGGTAACATCGTTGCGTTTTTGGAAACAATGGATATTGTATTGCGCTGCGGTTTTTGCGTTTTATTCTGCTTTTATTTTAAATTCTTAACGGTATTTCTTTTGTTTGACTGCGTTTATTTTTACAATTTTATCCTTCGACCTATACAGTAATTTTCATTTATTTATTTTTGTATCTCTTTTATATCTGATATGAATATTATTGTGTCACACTGAGGAGAGTCCGAAAGGGACCGAAACGTTTGTAAGAATTATAGATTTTATAAAGAATTATTGAAAAAATTTTTGTCACGCATTACCACCTGCGCTTTGCTTGGTCTAAAATAGTCTTCTATTTGATTATTATTGATTAACATTAATTTAATTATATCGGTTAAATAGTATCGACTGGACTCAGTAAGGCATCTTCTATGTTCTTCCTTAATGCTATAATACTTTTCAGACAAAATTTGAAATTTGGTCCAGCATCCGCTGTACTCCAGCAACGTAGCATCAACTGGTACAATGTTGACGGACAGTTAAGAGTCATCGGCAACCTGCCTCCAGCACGTACATAATTTATCACTTCTTCATTGGCCTTGGCAATATAAGGTTGCTCATCCAACGATGTAATTTCCCATATTAATATCCCAAATGACCAAACATCGCTTTGAGAAGTAAATATTTTGATCATCAAAGATTCGAGTGCCATCCAGCGAACAGGAAGTAAACCTTCTCCTTTCTAAAACATGATTTTAACAAAAATTTAATTTTCTGGTTCAAGTTGTTCATTTCTAGAATATGTGCAAAATGAAAAACGTTCATTTATCTCTTGCTTTATATAAATAGAAACTATTTATATTCTATATTACCTAAAGAAACAATGCACGATACTATTATGATAAAAAAATGAAAAGTATTTTAAAAAGAATTCATTTCTTAATCATTAATTTTTTTTAATAATTGTATTTACCACGCGATTATAATCATCCTTGTAGATATCTCTAGCTAGTCCAAAATCTCCAATTTTGATGACACGATTCTCGCGATTTCTCGAAGATACTAAACAATTGCAACACGCTAGATTTCTATGTACACAACGCAAATCTTCCAAGTAGCAACAACCTCGCCCAACATCTTCGCACATGGCGAGCAAATCCTGCAAACGCAGAGCATGCGAATCTGACGCTTGCAAATTTCGACAATCTCTCAAATATTTTAACAGATCACCAGTTTCCATCAATTCCAACACTAGTAACGGAGAATCCCCATCTAAACAAACGGCCAACAATCTTAATATATGTTTGTGTCGAAAATGATTCATAAGCATGGCTTCCTTTAACAATTTCTTTTTCTCATGGGAAGAAGCATCTTTTCGAAGCGTTTTTATTGCAACGGATATCTCTGTGCCCAATCTTTCTGAGCTCTTCACCTTTCCTTGAAACACCTGCGAAATATTTCACACAAATTTACATGCATACTTCATTAGAAAATGTATAGTGTAATGTCAAATAATATTATATTTTACTTTATATTAAATAATTCAACGAAAAATATATAATAAAGTGCATGTTTGTTGTCTCATCTAAATTTTATATTACTTGTAATCTATTATAAAAATTCATGTAATTTATATCTTTATTAGAAAATACATATCTGTTTTGTTGATCCAGAAATTAATTTGAAACATTGCTTCAAAAAATTAATTTTTACCATTCCGAATGCACCGCTACCAATAGGTTTTCCAAACGTAATTTGTTTACGTGTTGTTTAGTTATCGTACATTCCGGATGAATCTCCTCCACTTCTATATCGGTTATTGTTGGAGGCGAAAATTGTTCATTATTACTTCTGCGTTGACGATACACTGTTATAAAATTTCGACTTAATTATGTAATAATATGTATTATAAAATTTTTCGTTTTATAGTAAATTTATTCCTTTAGTTTTATATAAGTAAATTACTTTCAGTAAATTTTTAGATATTGTATCAGATATGTATGTATAATCTACAGTCTAAGTCGATACCTACATCAAATATACTTACAACAATAAAAATAGCAGAGGCAGATTATAGTAACTATAACGATAAAACCTAACATCAATAATAAGTAATATTTTTTCGCTATTATTCCAGGAGGAGGAGAAATATCTATATTAAGCAAAAATATAATTTTAATATCTTCGTATGTATGTTTTTACAAATTTATTTTTACTTGTAACTTTATTACAAAAATTTAATTTTTTTAAATTTTAGGCCTATTCATATCTGAAAATATTAGTACATAATATTATAATCTATCTATGCAGCACAGAATGTTACAACTTTGCAACAATATTGCATTATTACAAATTGCAATGCAACATTGCAATTTGTAATAATTACGCAAACATTGTAGAAATATAAATTAACAAAGTATGAATTAGACATTAGTAATATGATATTTATATTTTAGAAACATTTTAAAATTATAACACTCTTTAATTCATCTATAAAAATAATGTAATAATACATTTTTCTATATTTGTATATATACGATGAATTTTACTATTTTGCAAAAGTCAAATGAAATAATGACACAGAAATAATATCAGTCGAGTAAATATAACTCTAAGCTAAAGATAAGCAGTGCTATTTTTTTATTAAAATATAGATAACATTATATATCAATGTTACAATATATTTTACGATATATTTTCACTTCATGTACGAATACGATATTAATCTTCAAAGATAATATATCTTTTTATTATATTAAGAATAGATACTATTATATCTATTATTATATTTTTCTATGCATTTTTATGTATTTTTCACATGCAAATATATATAATTATAACGGATTTATAAAATTTTTAAATAAAAACATAGTAATGTTTAATTAATTCTATAATTAATTTGTACGTGTATAAAGTACCTATTATAAGTATATAGAACATTTAAAATAAAAATAGTGATTCATAGGTAAGAGTTTAAAGTAATTTTGTATAAAAATATAATATTTTATGTTATATGATTATGTTTAAATATAATTTTGTAATATATTATCTTAAATATGATTATCTTAGATATTGCAAACTTCTATTTATATTAAACTTTTTAATTTAATTATATGTTTCCAAGATATTTATCCATCGAAAACAAAAATATTTTATACGTAATATTATTAGATGGTTGCAATAACATTACATTTCTTCAAATACATTACACTACAATGTTGCTACAATATTTCATTGCAAAAAGTAGACAGCTTAACTTTATCACAATCTTATAACAATAAATCAGCAGAGTTTCGCAATCGATTTGCAATATTGCAATGTTTCAATTAAATTATTTTTCACTATATCTGCAACCTTATTGTGCTGTATGGGTATCTTCGTTTGCTTACCAAGTGTTGAAAAAAATAAATCTTTCATCAACCGGCCATGTAAAATTTTCCTCATATTCGGGATATCTCAATATCATGCGAAACTTGTGTGAAGTTCCCGATTGTAAATTTCCGATATGGTATATTATTTCTTTGCTATAATTCATTTTAATGTAATTTGTTGTTTGCCACTTTTCTGTTGCAACCTTTTTGTACTCTAGTGTAGAAGAGACCGTCAGATTGATGTTTGAGATCCATGAAATGTCTACGCTATTTATGTTAACCCCGCTCAAAGTAATATTGTTTGGTTCTGAGTATATGTGAACGATCTTGCTTAAACTCTCGTTGTAGAAATCGCTGAAATTAATTGGATACACACGTACATAAATCAAGTAATCTTATACCGGTAGCGACAAGTTAATCTTTGTGAAAAATCTGCCGTCTGCCATAAGTTTCGGCACTTTGATAAATTGTTTGCTCTTTTGTTGCGTGCCGTTCACTAATGTAACTGACTCCCAATGCACTTCGTAGGTCACGGCCACGGAGTTCATGAGTGGCATCCAATGAACTACTGCTATAGGCGTCAAAGCTAGAACATTTATGTTTTCTGGTGCATTAAGCTTGCCCGAATTAATTTTTATTGGTATCACATTCGAATCGAATGGATTCATTGATAATTGATCAAAGTAAAAATTGATTAAAGTAAACTTCAATTTGTACTCTGTAAATGATGTTAAGTTCTGAATCTCGTAATATCGCTCGTACGTCTGCACATTGAATTTCTCAGACTTGTTGAGATTGTTGTTTAAACAGCTTACAGAGATAGTATATATAGTAGTTGATAAATTATATTTTTTGCATCCACTCTTTACAACCGGCTCCGGAAGATTTACAATGATGCTGTTTGTCGTTACAGTCACATTCTCAAAATTATAAACATTTTTCTCAGGTGTCAGACATCTCATTGGAGGATATGGTTGTGAAGATTTATCAAAAGCGTAAATTCTATTTAAAGAATATTTATCTGAGCTTATTATTATCTTTTCAACATATTCGGCTGCATTTACGCTCTTGAGACTTGCATATTTCTTTTTCAAAACGTAGAGAGTATGTTGATTCGAATTATATGCTAAAATGTAAATGTTTGTTTTGTCAATCGTCATGGATTGGAATTTGATATTATCACTTATGTTTCTCTTGTGTAAAATCATATTGCACATAGAAACGTTAATGTCTGCCACAATTATGCGACCAGCACTTATCCAGTAAATTAACGGCTCCTCATTATTCATGTCATCAACTATCATTTGATACAAAAATTGTATATAATTAAATAGGCAATAGGATATATTTATCTAAACAATTTGCTCGTTTCTTCCATCGAGATGATATTTCATCATATCATATTCTCCATGCGTCCAATTGTATGATATGTGATATAAAATTCTAAAAAATATATAATTATTTTACTCATTATAGAACATTATTTTAACACAAACAGAAACTTATATGTAGTAAAAATTCGAAATTCTTATAATTATATAATAACATATTATTTTTTTTTTTACTTATGATCTTAATTATAAAACTACGTAAAATTATAGAAAAATTACAAATTTGCATAAATCTTTAATGGAAAATTATTTTTTCAGGTGAACGGTAGTAAACATATCCCATAGACGGTGATACATTTAAATAGTTAATAGCCATTTTTGCTTTGAAAATCTTATCAAATTTAATTATGCCATTTTCCCACATTGTTAAGTCGAACTTTACAATATAAGAGTAGCCTGACCCTTGATAAGTCAAATATAGATTTCTTGCTACCCAGTCAATGCAGAGATTATATGGATAATTATCAAAGCTAGCTATTTTTGTGATATTATTTTCATTAATCTTCAATGTCATTAGGTCATTTTTGATGCACCAATAAATTCTATCTTCTTGCATCGAATAAGCGGCATCCATTACTGATCTGAAAAAAAGAAGCCAATAATTGTACAGTAAAAAAATTATAGTTGAAATTTCTAATTTTATAGATATTACTACTATAATGTTGATAATAAACTTGGGCTCAACTTCCGAATAGCCTCTACCTCCGAATTTGATGAAACTTCGAGCATTTGAAGACTATAACAGAACACATTTACATCATAAAGGATTTTTTGCGGAAATGACTAGGAACGGAGAAATTCAAAAAAGAAGACGGTAAAATTACCGTTTAGGATTTATTTGCGACTACTTTGATTTTGACATATCTTGTTAAAGTCATAACTCTGAGCAATTTTGAGAAGGTTTTAACCGTTGCTTGTTGTTTGTTAAAAAGTTATTGAGAAAAAAATTTTGAAAAATGTAGAAGTTATTTTGATTGTTGAGAGGTATAAACTGTGTGAGGTCTGTAATGTTTTGTTCTATATGGGTTTGCGAGTTTTCACGTGAAGCAATATCCACCGCACATCTCCTTCCCAGAAAACATTTTAATATCCAATGTATATACATTGTATATACATCAGTGGATATGTCATATCCTATATACATACAATGATACACAAGCGACATACATTGGATATCGTAGGTATGTGCGAATGCAACGCGCTGTATGTGCACTGTATATACATGTAATATACATGTGTATATTTGCAGAACATTCTACGTATATTTTTATGTGTACACACAAAGAAGTACATACAGCAGATATCCTTCATACATTGAATATTAATTTATTGGACATCCTATGTATGTTCATTCCATATACGTCTATAGATATGACTTATTCTATGTATATGCGGTGATCTACGAACAACGTACACTGGATATTCTATTTATATACATATAAATTCAACGATTTGTTTGTGCACTGTATATCTATACAATATACATATACGTATAGATGAGGTACATTCCATATACATTCGTGAAAAGTATATGACAGCTAATTTACTTATATACATTGAATATTTATTTCATATTCAATGTATGTAAAGATATACATCTATGAATATGACATTCTATGTATATACAAACTATGTATATATAAGTAATCTACAAACGAGGCACATGCATAGATATGTATACGTATGTATATATATATATATAACTTTTCACTACCATGATATGCACCAATAAGCACTATATTATTTTTTTGTTCCAGAGATTTGTTAATGCATAAAATTGGATATAGTTCACTTGAAGAACTTTTTGACAAAGGCAATCCATCAATATTAATTGCTACTTCAATTATTGCCAAAGGTTTTTCGTTAAAACTTTTATATTGTTGTTCAATGGCTTTTTGAATGCCAATATGACAATAATATCCTGGGTTAACTGAAATCAACATTGTAGATCTAGGAGTTTGTAGAAAAGATCTAGGATCTTTTGGGCAATTTAAAAATTCTTTGCTCTCTATACGAGATAAAATTTGCAAGAGATCTTTTAGAGCTTCATGTTTAATATTATGTTTTACTGCCCAATTTTTTAAATCATCTAAAATATTTATATTAGTAATCTGAATAGGATTAAGGTTATTATCTATTGTAACATTGTGTAATTGAGATATATTTGATTCATCGTCAAGTATACATGTAGAAATTGAATCTGAGGAAGTATCCTGATCATCATTAATATGATATGAGTTAGATGTATCATCAATATTGATGTGTTTTAAACATTCAACATTGTTCGTATTTGAACTAGAAGCATCGGTATTATCATTATCATTATTTAAATGCTGATGTAATATAGAATTAACTTCCTTTCTTATAGTTCGATAAAAATAACTATTAATTTTACGCTTTGTCTTTGGCATTGTTATCAAAAAGTTGGCTATAAACAGAATTTAAATGATTAAATATGTGTATACTTATAATTACATTAGGCGATTTTTGGCGATCGTTTGATATAGCAACCAATGTGTACCAGAATGTACATATTGGTTGCTATACCAAACGATCGCCAATAATTGGCTATTATATATTCATCATTTTACTTACTTATATAACACACATCTATTACGATCATTTACATCAAATGGTAATTATTTAAAATATTACTGCTTACCTCCAAATATCGATAAATTTGACGCACTTTTATAAAAATCTAGCATAGAAAATCGTCGCCTATCTGTTCCGCAAATCGGGATATTTATTGTTAAAATTTTTAGGTTAAGAAACTTGTTGCTTACTGACGAAATGTGGCGCGACTGCGCGACATGAGTATGCGCTCTGTAGGCAGTAACGCGATAATCATTTTTCGAATATTCTATTATACAAAACTCTTAAATATTTGAAAAGTCAAATTCGAAGAATATTCTATAAAACGTACATAATATTATTTAATTACGAATATTCAACATTAAATTATAGAGAAGATTCATATTCCTATATCAATATTAAAATATTCATTTAAGAATATTCGTATAGAAAGAGCTATGGAATATACAATTAGAATATTCATTTTAAAATATTCGCTTAGGAAGAGCTATAGAATATACAGGAATATTGTGTGCTGGCTGGGTATATATATATATATATATATATATATATATATATATATATATATGTATATATACCCATGCATATGCCTCGTTTGTAGATTACTTGTATATACATAGTTATATACAAGTATATATCAGTATACATATCGTATATATATCGTGTGTGTTTGTATATAAATATATATGCATATATACAGGGTGTCAGGGAAATTTTGACCCACACGAAGTGAGGAGGTAGATTGGCTCAAATTAAGAAGAAAGGACTTGTACTGTTTTGTGATATTCGCAATAATTAACGAAAAATTAAATAAAGAATATCGGCCAATCTGCGTGAGAAGCGCGCGGCGACGAGAGTCGTCCCACTGTAATCTTATACTAGGCGCGCGGCAAAGCGATGGATCGCTTTCCGAGACATGATGGTGGCGTGCGATATATCGCAATACCGCACCGAAAAATGACCCGTCCTTTTAGTGGCGAGAAAATGATGCGCTATCATTTCCACACCACCTTGCGGTAGATAGCATGGTGCGCTTTTTTTATAGTGGTTTCTCCTATAGGCCTATTCCACTCTCAATTTAAATATTTGTGAAAATTGTTCAAAATGTCGTTATCGTACGCTGAATGTATCGTTTTGGTCTTAATTTTTTTAGTTCTGAATTTACAACTCGAGTAAAAGTTTTGTATGTAACTTTTCTTAAATCCTTTAGTTCCAGGTTTACATAATAAAACTTATGATCTTAAAACAAGTCGATTAGTTTTTCTCTTTTAAATTCAAAATTGGCGATTAATGCAATCGATGTTATTGCAGTAAGTGTTAAATAGTTTCATGACTTACTATTTGTAATCTAATATAAAACCCGCAATATATTAGTGTTATTTCATATTTTGTACAAATATTTATTTTGGATCACACATAATAATGTATTTTTATATATCATACAAAGTATTGAACTTATTTTGAAAATCATTTTCATTTTGTCGAGAATCTATAATACATAAATGCAATATAGAATTTGTGATAAATTTATTTCAAATTACAAATCCTATCAATTGCTTCAATGTACTTGGCTAGTTATTGATTTCATATTTAGTTTTGATTTTCTTTTTAGGAAAATTATATATATTTTTTGAGGGAAAATTTTTATAAATTATTTTTAGCGATATTTTTTTATTAAACGATTTGTTACATACAAGGTGGAATATTTTTTATGTACTTGGCGTACTTTTTTTACCTTTGTAAGGTTTTTTTAGAAGGTTTATTATTTGTTACATCAGATGTTTCGTCAATAAAAATTGTAAATTTTGTATTTTGAAGCTTATTGATGACACGATCTGTTTCGACCGGGCACAAAACATTTGTAATAATGTATTTACATTTTTTTCGGCTCATGTTCATGCTTTTTAACATATTAGGATCTTTTCCTATATGTTGAAAAAAACTCAGGATTTCTTTTGCTGTTTGATGCGAAATATTTTTATCAGCAATTAATGCAGCATACCGAATTTCTGCTATTTTCTTTCGCTCTTTAAACGACAAAGTGAATCATCTACTACGTTTATATTTTCGTTCGTTATATTCTTTGTTTCTGTTTTAATTTTACATATTTCTATATGTGCTTTGGATTCTGCGTGACGATAAATTTTCGATAAATCAGGAACCATAGATTTATCACAAAATGAACAAAAGAATAAATTTATGTCATGTGACACTTTGCGTAGCCATGGCTTAAATAATTCAATATCTAGCCAGTGTTCTTGAAATTTACATTTTTCTGATGTTTTTTTATCTGAATTTTTATTATCAGTATTTAAAGATGAAGTATTTTCTTTAATATTATTTTTATGACTCGCAGAAGTCGCATGTCTCAAAACATGTGTATTGCACGAAATATTTTTATTACATATTCTACAATGATACAAGCTCTCATCAAAAGATACTTTGCGTATCCAACATTTAATTCGCTCATCATTGAGCCAATACTCTAAAAAGCTTCGCTTAGATTTTTTTTTAATTCATCGCACATTTTTATGAAATAAAAAATAGGCAGAAACAAAGAATTAAAGAAGAGTGAATAAAAGAAGATAAAGAGTCAAAAGGATAAAGATATATAGAAATTTTAAATAATAACTAACAATTGGGATCGTGATAGTCTCTTGAACACCAAGGTTTCAAGGCACGTATACAGGGTGATTCAAAATAACCCCTGTGTCCCTGAAATGACATATTCTTGAATCAATTCTAAGACGATTTTTCCTTCGGCAAAATTTCGTCCGAAGCTTAGTTTTTGAATTATTAAAGGAAGTAGTTAACGTATGACGGGTCGAATACAAGAGGCAGGCAAGGGTGGCGCAATTCACCGTCAGACGCGGGAGCTTACGCGGGGCGCCTGCTGCGATCAGCTGATCGCTATACACATACAGAAACACATGCGAACACATACATTCTCTCTCTGTCTGTCTGCTGTCTGTCTTTCTCTCTCTCTCTCTCTCTCTCTCTCTCTCTCTCTCTCTCTCTCTCTCTCTCTCTCTCTCTCTCTCTCTCTCTCTCATTCGCTCACTCACTTGTAATTTTTTTTTTTTTTTTTTTTTTACGAGAGAGGGGAAAATGCATTTTATGCAAACCCACCGGTCGATCCAGTGAGTTATGTGGGACTCGAGTACCAAGTCGAATTACCAACTCGGTACTCCCTACCCACTAAAAACCCCTCTCTTTTCACGAATTTCCATTCACACACTGTCCCTCTGACTTCCCGAGATCTGTTTTCACATAACGTCAAAAAATAGTTATTATTACCTTGTTCGATGATTTTTGATGTATTGCTGTAATTGCTTGAAGGAGAAATGAATTTTCCGATAGATCGTACGTTCTCAAATTTAACGTAGATATCACGTTGCAAAAGACAAGAAATCCACACTAAATTATTAACTGAAAGTTTTTCTTCTTTCATGAACTGTATTCTTTTATAAACTTTAACGTAATCACATTTATTTACTCACTCGATGAGACGAGAAATTTACTAATGACTCTATCACTAATCACTATTAATCACTGTCGAATAATAACTGTTGGCGATTAAAAATCACTCGACGAAAGAAACACGCGCGGACACGTTACTACACGACACGACGACGCGACAATGCGACGATAATTACTCGGCGACTGCAAGCAATTTTTTGTCATGGTAGGTTGCGGTAGGTTAAGGTACTACTGGCGCTATCGAACGCGATCATGTGTTCGATTGAAGAATGCGGTAAACATAATAAACATTTAACATATTAATATTATTATTATCATGAATGTATGTGATATCCATACATCGTATGATATCTATTTAAAAATTAATTAGATTAAATAAGTGTTTTTAAAATATTTATTACTTTTACTATTATCATATAAAATATTAATATTAATATTAAATATTTATTTAAGATAATAGTAGGTAGGGAGTACCGAGTTGGTAATTCGACTTGGTACTCGAGTCCCACATAACTCACTGGATCGACCGGTGGGTATGCATAAAATGCATTTTCCCCTCTCTCGTAAAAAAAAAAAAAAAAAAAAAATTACAAGTGAGTGAGCGAATGAGAGAGAGAGAGAGAGAGAGAGAGAGAGAGAGAGAGAGAGAGAGAAAGAAAGACAGACAGCAGACAGACAGAGAGAGAATGTATGTGTTCGCATGTGTTTCTGTGTGTGTATAGCGATCAGCTGATCGCAGCAGGCGCCCCGCGTAAGCTCCCGCGTCTGACGGTGAATCGCGCCACCCTTGCCTGCCTCTTGTATTCGACCCGTCATACGTTAACTACTTCCTTTAATAATTCAAAAACTAAGCTTCGGACGAAATTTTGCCGAAGGAAAAATCGTCTTAGAATTGATTCAAGAATATGTCATTTCAGGGACACAGGGGTTATTTTGAATCACCCTGTATAAACAAATGAACAAATGCCGAGTGTGCCTCATTCTCAGTACACGAAAGGACGGCGATAAATGGATTTGGACTGAACGTCAACATAATGGCTTGTAAGTAAATCATTATATATTTGTACACGGTAAAAAACATTTTGTATTTCTGTAGATTTTTCTTGTGTAGAAATTTTTGTGTTAAACTTTTAACATACTCTTATGTTAATGTAACATATTGTCGTTGTGTTATTTTGACTTTTCTGCATTGAGTTAATATTTACCGTTTCTAAGAGTTAAAACAACACAATAACGTTCAAATGTTTCATTTTTGTGTTAATTTTTTACATATTACTTGTGTTATTTATTTACATATTTGCCTTCTGTTAAATTAACATTAAAATTAGAGTGAATAAATTGGGACATGTGAAATATGTTAAATTTAACACAAAATGTTTTACTGTATAAAAAAATACTAAGAAACTCATCTTTCTAATTTTTCTAAATTTTAGAGGAAATCAATGCAGAAATGGGCGCGCTCGCTCTCCAAGAGCCAAATATGCAGCAGCTGATGCAACAATTGTTGCATCAACAACAATCCTTCTTCCTTTTTTCCTCCTATATAAAATTTAATACAATGCAATGTGATATAATAGGGCTCCAGGCGAAGGTCCACATAAAAAACCTAACGCGCCATTGGTGATACCTCATGGGTGGTGTGGAAAATCGGCACTCATTATTTTTCTTAATTTCATATTTTAAATATATAAAAAAATTAATTATATTTAATATATTACAAAACGTGTGTGTATGTGTGTGTGTGTATATGTATATATGTAATATATATATTATAAATATATTATACGTTTATGTATGTACATATTTATATATATTTGTAACAAAAATATAAAACATAAAGAAAAGCTGTGAGAGAGAAACATATTGAGATATCAAAGAGCGAGCAGCGTCTCGCGTCGCGCGTCGCCCGTCGCCCGTCGCTTTCGTTGCCTGCTTGGTAAGAAGGAGACAGAAAACTGTATTCTGTCCTCTTCTTCTATTCAAAGCTCGCCGAAACGCCGAGCTCACACGTACGCTTACGCTCACATCTCCGTTACCCTCTCCACTACGCGTTGCATGTTGCTTGCGGAGACAATCTTGCATCCCTGATCCGGACTCTGGCCATGACGTTTTAGCTGCATTCCGTTGTAATTTATTTTTCTGTACGGAAATACTGGGTGTTATTCCAAAAAGAATTAAAATCTTTAAAGTTGTTTGACAAAAAGGTTATATATGTATAAAACAAAAACAGTTCTATAAATAAAAATAATTATATGTATATATAATCGTTAAATTTGAATTTTATTAATCTTTTTATGTTAATTTATTTTTGAGTATATTCTCTTTATCCTAGGGGCACGTTTACTATATAAAAAGATATTCTGATTATAAGAAAAGTAAGAATGGATTTTAGAAAAGTGGTTTATACGTTTTCTGTACATTCACATAATGCAGTTTGAATCAAGCGATACGTAACGCCGTACCGTTTTTGCACTAGTATAAATAAGTACAAATTTACAGTAGCGCATACACAACTAAAATAAATCATATAATTAATTGTACGAGCAATTATTATCATTATTTGCATTGAATAACCTTATAATATAATAACTTATATAATATAACTTTAGTTAATATTTTAGTTAATATTAACTTAGTATAATATACTTAATATATATAATATAATATAATATAAAAATTTATAATATTAATTACTTTATTATTTTAATTCTACTATTGTAATTTTATATACGACAGTCTTTATTATGCACCAGTGTGCATTAGTGCATTCAATCAAATTCCATCTTTCTCCCGCTATAAATCAATTACTTTATTTCCAAGAAATGTGATAAACACTTTATTTACGTGAAATATAATTGAAAATAATTCTGTGATGCTTCGTTCTCCTTTTGTGACTTATTTAGTCCATTCATATATTAAATGATATACATTGTTATTTTCAAAATTTTTATACTATTAAAGAGACATTCTGTATAAGAACATTTTTAATAATTTAAACATTAATATAACGGTCTCTTTTTAAATTTGTGCATAATAATAGATGTATTTTCAAACATTTTATAAATTTATTTCATTAACAAAGATATACATATATATGTGCAAGAATTTTTTCGAAATGATAGACCATACTTGTGTGTAAATATTATACATTATTAGCTTTATTAGATAGTTAGTGGAGATAGAACAACAAATGTAGTTCATTTTTATAACTGCATACTTTTGTAATCATCAATATAATTTGAATATATAGTACGTCACTAAATATAAAGATAAAATATATGTATATACTTATCTCGAATGATGTAAAAAATTCATACATGATAACTGTCATAAATTCAAAAATAATTATGTTATTATATTTATATAATCACAACTAATTATACAGGATATTATTCGCGTTTCCTCTTTCACTCATAAATTTTACAATCAGTTTGTAATTATCGGTCATATATAATGTCAAAAATTAATTATATTTCCATGTTGAAAAAAATATTGTTTATACATATATATATAATCGCAATCATTAGGTTTCGCTTCGATTACTCAAGAACACAAATTAGATATATCATTATATTACGTAGTTGTACAAACATGAAAACGGATGTGATATTATTTAATAACCAAAATTTTATGGTAGGTAGGATTAAAAAATTTCTTTTATCTTTATTGATAAATCTAATATTAAGATTAAACCTGAAAATAACAGAAACAATTCAGAAATATTCTAGAAATATTTTTCCTACAGTAAGATTTATTGGATCATTTGGAAAATAAACATTAATTTAATTATAATATCGACTCAATAATATCGACTGGACTCAGTAAGGCATCTTCTATGTTCTTTCTTAATGCTATAATATTTTTCAGACAAGATTCGAAATTCGGTCTAGCATCCGCTGTACTCCAGCAACGTAGCATCGACTGGTACAATGCTGACGGACAGTTAAGAGGCTTCGGCAACCTGCCTCCAGCACGTACTACATAATTTATCACTTCTTCATTGGTCTTGGCAACATAAGGTTTCTCACCCAACGATGTAATTTCCCACATTAATACCCCAAATGACCAAACATCGCTTTGAGAAGTAAATATTTTGATCATGAAAGATTCGGGTGCCATCCAGCGAATAGGAAGGAAATGTTCTTCTTCCTAAAACATGATTTTAACAAAAATTTAATTTTCTGGTTCAAGTTGTTCATTTTTAGAATATGTGCAAAATGAAGAACGTTCATTTATCTCTTGCTATATATAAATAAAAACTATTTATATCCTATATTACTTTAAGAAACAATGCACGATACCATTATGATAAAAAAATGAAAAGTATTTTCACAAGAATTCATTTTTTAATTATTAATTTTTTTAAATAATTGTATTTACCGTGCGATAATAATCTTTATTGTAGATATCTCTAGCCAGTCCAAAATCTCCAATTTTGATGACACGATTCTCGCGATTTTTCGAAGACACTAAACAATTGCGACATGCTAGATCTCTATGTACGAAACGCAACTTTTCCAAGTAGCAACAACCTTGCGCAACATCTTCGCACATGGCGAACAAATCTTGCAAACGCAGAGCGTGCGAATCTGACGCTTGCAAATTTCGACAATCTCTCAAATATTTTAACAGATCACCAGTTTCCATTAATTCCAACACTAGAAACGGAGAAATCCCATCTAAACAAATGCCCAACAATCTTAATATATGTTCGTGTCGAAAATGATTCATAAGCTCGGCTTCCTTTAACAATTTCTTCTCGGCTTTTTTTAACAATTTCTTTTTCTCATGGGAATAAGCATCTTTTCGAAGTGTCTTTATTGCAACGGATGTCTCTGTGCCCGATCTTTCTAAGTTCTTCACCTTTCCTTGAAACACCTGCGAAATATTTCACACAAATTTACATGCGTTCTTCATTAGAAAATGTATAGTGTATAATGACAAGTAATATTATATTTTACTTTATATTAAATAATTCAACGAAAAATATATAATAAAGTGCATGTTTGTTGTCTCATCTAAATTTTATATTACTTATAAATCTATTATAAAAATTTATGTAATTTATATCTTTATTAGAAAATACATATCTGTTTTGTTGATCCAGAAATTAATTTGAAACATTGCTTAAAAAAATTAATTTTTACCATTGCGAATGCGCCGCTACCGATAGGTTTTCCAAACGTAATTTGTTTACGTGCGATTTTAGTTATCGTACATTCCGGATTATAATGTAACGTAGGACTGTAAATCTTATTGAAATGAGTATTTCGGCGAGGTACTTCATGTAGACTCTCCATTTCTATATCGGTCATTGTTGAACGCAAAAATTGTTTATTATTACTTCTGCGTTGACGATACACTGTTATAAAATTTCGACTTAATTATGTAATAATATGTAATAATATGTATTATAAAATTTTTCGTTTTTTAGTAAATTTATTCGTTTACTTTTATATAAGTAAATTACTATTTTTAGTAAATCTCTAGGTATTATAATATATCAGATATACATGTATGTATAAATTTTATATATATATATATATATATATATATATATATATATATATATATATATATACAGGGTGTTCCATTTTAACATTCACACTCGAATATCTCGAAACCATGGCGGTTTTGGTGAAAATATTTTAAACAAAAGTTGTATGGTTTTAAGGGGGCCATAAGATGGTGTCATTGGTTTTACCTTGGAAAGTCGTTTGAAGGTCACGTGGAGGTCATCTTCAATTTTTTAAATGGAACCCTATTTTTTATTACATATTCTTGCAGCTCATCTTAAGAGCTTTCCAAAACACTATAATTAAGTTAGTTTTCATTAAGTAGTTTCCGAGTTATGAGGCTTGAAATCATTTCTTAATTTTACATAAATCATAAAATATCTAGTAAAATATTCATTTTTCGACTATCTTACCTTAATACTTTTATATACAAAATAATGAAAAGAATCAATTGATGTAAAGAAAAAATATGTAATTTGCAATTCCATATTTTTTCTTAAAAACAACTGTATGTACTCAAATGAAGGAATACTTTATTATAGTGTTTTGGAAACCTCTCGAGATATGCTACAAGAATAAGTAATAAAAAATAGGGGGTCCATTTAAAAAATTGAAGGTGACCTTTACGTGACCTTCAAACAACTTTCCAAGGTAAAACCAATGACACCATCTTATGGCACCCTTAAAACCATACAACTTTTGTTTAAAACATTTTCACCGAAACCGCCATGGTTTCGAGATATTCGAGTGTGAAAATAGGACACCCTGTGTGTGTGTGTGTGTGTGTGTGTGTGTGTGTGTGTGTGTGCGTGTGTGTGTATGTGTGTGTGTAAATGTCTACAATTCAAGCCGATACGTAAATATACTTACAGCAATAAAGGCAGACGCAGATTATAGTAATTATAACGATAAAACTTAACATCAATGTAGCTAATATTCCGGGACTGTTCGAAGTATCATCTATATTACATAAAAATATAATTTTAATATCTTCGTGTGTGTGTGTTTTTAAAAATTTATTTCTACTTATAACTTTATTATAAATATTTAATTTTTTAAATTTTAGGTCTATTCATATTTAAAAATATCATCACATAATATTATAATATCTCATGCAGAGTATAGAATGTTACAACTACTTTGCAACAATATTGCAATATTACAAATTGCAATGCAACATTACGCAAACATTGTAGAAATATAAATTAACAAAGTATGAATTGGATATTAGCAATTTAATATTGATATTTTGAAAACATTGGAAAACTATAACACTCTTTAATTTATCTATAAAAATAATGTAATCACATATATTTTTATATTTATATATATGCGATGAATTTTACTTTTTCGCAGAAGTCAAACGAATTAATGACAGAAATAATATCAGTCGAGTAAATGTAATATTAAGCTAAAGATAAGCATTGCTATTCTTTTATTAAAATATACATAACATTTTATATCAATGTTAAAATATATTTTATGATATATTTTCACTATGTACGAATACGATATATTTGTATTATATTAAAAATGGATACTTTTATATCTATCATTTTATTTTTCAATGCATTTTTATGTTTTCTGATCCAAATATATATGTGATTGTAACAAATTTTTAAAATTTTTAAATAAAAGTATAATTAGAAATAAATGTATAATTAATTTTAATTAATGTTTGTATTTGTACGTCATTATATGAATATATACGACATTTCCAATAAAAAAAGTGATTCGTATAAGAGTTTAAAGTAACTTTGTATCCAAAATATAATATTTTATGTTATATAATTATGTTTAAATATACAATAATTTTGCAATATATTATCATAGATATAAAGTCATTGCAAGCTTCTATTTATATCAAGTTTCTATTTAGATCAAGCTTTTTAATTTAATTATAAAGTTTCCAAGATATTCATCTATCAAAAACAAAAATATTTTATACGTAATATTATTAGATGGTTGCAATAACATCACATGCTTTCAAATATATTACACTACAATGTAACTACAATATTTCATTGCAAAAAGCGGATATCTTAACTTCATTTCAATCTTATAACGATGACTCAGCAGAGTTTCGCAATCGATTTGCAATATTGCAATGTTTCAATTAAATTATTCTTCAATATGTCTGCAACCTTATTGTGCCGTATGGGTATCTTCATTTGCTTACCAAGTGTTAAAAAAATAAATCTTTTATCATCTGGCCATATAAAAATTTCCTCATATTCGAGGTATTTCAATATTAAGCGAAACTGGTATGAAGTTCCCGGCTGTAAATTTTTGATATAGTACATTACTTCCTTGTTATAATTCATTTTGTAATAATTCATTTTAATATAATCCGTTGTTTGCCACTTTTCTGTCGCAACATCTTTATACTCTAATGCAGAAGAAACCGTTGAATTGATATTTGAGATCCATGAAATATTCATGCTATTTATGTTGACGTCGTTCAAAGTAATATTTTTTGGTTCTGAATATATGTTAACGATCTTGCTTAAACTCTCGTTGTAGAAATTGCTGAAATTAATTGGATACACACGCACGTGTATCAAATAATCTTGTACTGGTAGCGACAAGTTAATCTTTGTAAAAAATCTGCCGTCTGCCACACGTTTCGGCACATTGATAAATTGTTTGCTCGGTTGTTGCGTGCCGTTCACTAACTTCCAATGCACTTCGTAGGTCACGGCCACGCAGTTCACTTTCTCGGGTGGCATCCAATATACTATTGCTATAGTAGGCGTCAAAGCTAGAACACTTATGTTTTCTGGTGCATTAAGCTTGCGCGAATTAGTTTTTATTGGTTTCACATTCGAATCGAATGGATTTAATGATGATTGCTCAAAGTAAGAATTGCTTAAAGTAAACTTTAACTTGTACTCTGTAAATGGTGTTACGTTCTGAATCTCGTAATATCGCTCGGCCGTCAGCACATTGAATTTCTCAGACTTGTAGAGATTGTTGTCTAAACAGCTTACGGAGATATTATATATAGTAGTTGGTAAATTATATTTCTTGCATCCACTCTTTACAACCGGCTTCGGAAGATTTACAATAATGCTGTTTGCCGTTGCAGTCACATTCTCAAAATTATAAACTTTTTCGTCAGGTGTGAGACATCCCATTGGATATGGTTGTAAATATTTATCAAAAACGTAAATTCTATTTAAAGAATGTTCATGTAAGCTTATTATTATCTTTTCAACATATTTGACTGCATTTACGCTCCTGAGACTTGCGTATTTCTTTTTCAAAACGTAGAGAAAATATTGAGACGATTCAATTGCTAAAATGTAAATGTTTGTTTTGTCAATCGTCATAAATTTGAAATTGATGTTATCACCTACGTTTTCCTTGTGTAAAATCATATTGCACATAGAAATGTTAATGTCTGTTACAGTTATGTAATTCTCACTTAACCAGTAAATTAACGGCTCCTCATTAGTCATGTTATCAATTATCATATCACGAAAAAAATCTATATAATGAAATAGGCAAAAGGATGCATTTATCTGAACAATTTGTTTGTTTTCTCCATCAAGATGATATTTCATCATATCATATTTTCGATTCTTCCGATTGTATGATATGCGATATAAAATTCTAAAAAATATATAATTATTTTACTCATTATAGAACATTATTTTAATAAAAACAGAAACTTATATGTAGTAAAAATTCGAAATTCTTATAATTATATAATAACATATTATTTTTTTTTACTTATGATCTTAATTATAAAACCACGTAAAATTATAGGGTAATTGTGCATAAAAGGGGCCTTCTCTCCGATTTGCTTTATTTTTAAATATGTTATAGAGGAGATCCTCCCGAGTAATTTCGTATATACATATATATATATATATATATATATATATATATATATATACAGGGTGTTTCATTTTCATCGCCCCAGGCAAATATCTCGAAAAATATGGAAATTATGAAAAAATGTTTCGAACGAAAGTTGTATGATTTCGAGGGGGCCATAAGATAGTAACATTGGTTTGACCTTGAACAGTCATTTGAAGGTCACATAAAGGTCACCTTAAATTTCTTAAATGGAACCTACTATTTGCCATTGCATTCCATTCTTGTAGCTTATTTCAAGAGCTTTCCAAAACACTGTAATGAAATATTTTTTATTAAGTACTTTTTGAGTTATGAGGCTTGAAATAATTTCTTAATTTTACATAAACCGTAAAATATCTTGTAAAATATTCATTTTTCGATTATCTTACCTTAATACTTTTATTTACAAAATAATGAGAGGAATCAATTCGTGTAAAGAAAACACATAGTTGTTTTTAAGAAAAAATATGGAATTGTTAATTGCAAATTACATATTTCTTCTGCAAAACAACTATGTGTTTTCTTTACACCAATTGATTCCGCTCATTATTTTGACCTTTATGTGACCTTCAAATGACTGTTCAAGGTCAAACCAATGTTACTATCTTATGGCCCCCTCGAAACCATACAACTTTTGTCCGAAACATTTTTTCATTATTTCCATATTTTTCGAGATATTTGCCTGGGGCGATTAAAATGAAACACCCTGTATATAAGGGTCGGCCTCGAATAGTTTTGGAGATATAGGCTGAAAAAGAATAAAAATAATAAATACAAAAATTCGCGTGGAAAGTCGCAAACGTAGATATTATAATTTTACCATGTCATATATGTTTAAGGAAATATATTTAATAGAATATATGTATTTGTAAACTTTGCTTTTTCTTGCAAAGTACATGCGGGGACATCGCATGTTCCGCCCCCTCTACGGGGGGGGGCTTCACTTTCGGAAGATATAACCTAACCAAACCTGTGTCTAAAGTGTAGTAAATACCTTGATATATGACATTTCGCTTTACATGGTTCATATGGTTTATATAAGTTTGTAACTTTCTGCGAAGCCAGATATATTCCACACTTCAGACACGGGTTGGGTTAGGTCATATCTTCTAAAAGTGGAGCCCTCCCGTAGAGGGGGACGGAACATGCGGTGTCCCCGCATGTACTCTGCAAGACAAAGCAAAGTTTATAAATACATATATTCTATTAAAATTATTTTTGTATTTATTATTTTTATCCTTCTTCAGCCTATATCTCCAAAACTATTTGAGTCCGACCCTTATATATACAGGGTGAGCCATTTTAATTAACGCACGCAATTATTTCGGAAACAAAGCATTTTAGAGAAAAATGTTTCAGACAAAAGTTTTATGGTTTCGAGGGGGCCATAAGATGGTATCATTGGTTTGACCTTGAAGAGTTATTTGAAGGTCACATGAAGGTCACCTTCAATTTCTTAAATGGAACCTACTATTTGTCATTGCATATTCTTGTAGCTTATCTCGAGAGCTTTCCAAAACACTATAATTAAGTACCTTTTCGTTAAGTACTTTTTGAGTTATGAGGCTTGAAATAATTTCTTAATTTTACATAAACCGTAAAATATCTTGTAAAATATTCATTTTTCGATTATCTTACCTTAATACTTTTACGTACAAAATAATGAGAGGAATCAATTGGTGTAAAGAAAACACATAGTTGTTTTTAAGAAAAAATATGGAATTGTTAATTGCAAATTACATATTTTTTCTTCAAAACAACTATGTGTTTTCTTTAGACCAATTGATTCCTCTCATTATTTTGTACGTAAAAGTATTAAGGTAAGATAATCGAAAAATGAATATTTTACAAGATATTTTACGGTTTATGTAAAATTAAGAAATTATTTCAAGCCTCATAACTCAAAAAGTACTTAACGAAAAGATATTTAATTATAGTGTTTTGGAAAGCTCTCGAGATAAGCTACAAGAGTGTGCAAAAATATATAGGGTGTTCCATTTAAAAAAATTGAAGTGACCTTCACGTGACCTTCAAATGACTCTTCAGTGTCAAACCAATGATACCATTTTATGGCCCCCCCGAAACCATAAAACTTTTGTCTGAAACATTTTTCTCTAAAATGCTTTGTTTCCGAAATAATTGCGTGCGTTAATTAAAATGGCTCACCCTGTATACGAAATTACTCGGGAGACCTCCTCTATAACATATTTAAAAATAAAGCAAATCGGAGAGGAAGCCCCTTTTATGCACAATTATCACGGTAGTAAACGTACCCCATAAACGGTGACACATTTAAATAGCCATTATCAATTTCTGATTCCAAAATCTTATCAAATTTAATTATGCCATTTTCCCACATTGTTAAGTCAAACTTTACAATATAAGAGTTGTTTAAGTCTCGATAGGTTATATATAGATTTCTTGCAACCCAGTCAAGGCAAAAATCATATAGATCATTTTCAAAGCTAGCTATTTTTGTGATTTTATTTTCATTAATCTTCAATGTCATTAGGTCTCTTCGGGTTATCCAATAAATTTTATGTTCTTGTATCGAATAAGCGACTCTTAATATACTGAAAAAAAGAGCCAACTACAATTATACAGTAAAAAAATTATAGTTGAGATTTCTATTTTTATAATTATTACTACTATAATGTTGATAATAATAAACTTGTGCATAATAATAATAACATTAACTTTATAATTAGTGTTAAAAATAATTTATGATAATTATAAATATTTTTTTATCAGTATACGTACTTTGACAAATTTTCGAAATTAGTAATGGTGTTTGAATCCAGATCCCATATTCTGATACTGTCATACAATGTCATTAATAATTTAGGTATTGGATTTTCATGTGTAGTCGACACATTGATTAAATCCGTGTAAGGACCAGCAACAATTTTAGTATGCGCACGTACTCGAAAATAATATATCGTGTTAGATGTTAGATTGTGCACCGTGTGCTCCAATTTTGTAGCTGTGATATTTTTATCGTCGCAGGTTTCTTTAAAGTCCTCGACGAAAGAACACTGCACTTGGTAACTTTGTATTTTATAGGAAAATTCAGGTTGGTTCCATCTGTAAAAAAATAAAATTTTAGTCTTCTTATATTTAATAAAATTATAACAGAATTAACATATTGATATATTTATGTTGTTGAATTTAAGAAAAAGAGAGAAAAATGAAGGAATACAAACTGAAAATTTAGATTCCTTACTTCAATGTCACAAAAATGTCGTTTATTTTTTCTGTGAATTGACTGTCGAATTGTACAAGTGCTCTGAGAGATGTTGGCTTGCTCAAATGGCTTTCTAGAGATTTTAAGATCGTACATATTAACACAATTATATATAAGATTAAGTGGATTATCTCAGTAAATTAGAAAGAACAGAATTTAATGTGAAAATAAAGGAAAGAGAAAAAATAAATGTAAACTACAAATTATGGAAATTAGCACTGTATTGATCTTTAAAAAAATAATATAAGAATTTTTTGCGTCATTTAAGATTTAGAAAAGTAATCGTTAATCCATGGCAAAAACGAATAAATAACTTTTAATAAAAGTACTTTTCGAAAAATTCCTACAGCTTAAGAAATCAGAAGTATAATATTTGCGACTGCTTTAAAACAAAGTAACAAAGTAACAAATTAATAAAATTGACTTTACCTTAAATCATGACAATTTTTATGTACAATGTTATGTTTATATTATGCTTTTTTATTTCTTTTTTGGACAAAATAGAATTTATATTTTTTTCACTACTGGAAGATATTTTTAGATTTGATTTCCACTCTCTCTTGAATTTAAATTATATTTACACTTTTTCATAGATTTTGTTATTAATGTTTTATGCACTTTTTTCTAACTTACCGATAGATTCTGGGATGTTAGAAATATTTGCAAGTGTATCTTTATCGACTTCTCGCTCATTTCTCACAGTACTATCAGAATGACTCTGGTCAGATTTGGAATTTAGTATATGATGATCACTTTTCTCGGACATTGAAATATCCTTCATAAAGTGTAACATACGAAAAGAATTATAAAATGAATATCGTTGAAGCGATTGTTTCTGGTGCTCTTAATGATAAATTATAAAATTAAACGAAAAATTGCGTTTTTTGTTTGCTTAATAATACCGGTTTGATATATACTATTCCTAAATGATATATATTAAATGCGATGTAGTTTTGTTCATATTGTAAAATCTATTTTTATTTCCTTTTTTTGAGACATCTTATATATCAAACATAACTCATATCAAAAAGAAAATCAATCAATATAGGTTAACAAGAGTCAATGAGGATTCATAACAGCTTCATAAAGTGTAGCTCCTTGCAATTATTGAAACAATTTTGTCTAACGATTTGATTCTTTCTCATGATAGTTTAGTTAACTCTTCTCAATTTTACCGTAACTTAAATTTCTTTACAAAAATTTGCCGATATTACTAAAGTTTTATTAATGTTTGTACTGGAAAAACAAAAAGGTTAAAAATATTGTTTCTTTACAGTTATTAAATATTAGTCATAGAATTATGTAAATTCTTTTATTTATAACCTTGTCAAGTTTTTTCTCGAGTGTCGTTATATTTTTAACAATCAAATCCTGAAAATGATAATATAAACCGATAGTATAAACCGATAATGCCTCGATAAAAATATGTGCATATAATTAAACATACTGGCTATCTTGGACAGGAGTATAGATAAAATATATAATTTATTATCATTCATTTTTAGTCACACTACTAGCTGCAATAACATTCAATTGTTTCTTAATCATGCGAAAAATATCTCTTACCTGCGTGAATTTTAAATCCGGCCACATGGAAACTCTTTCTTCCTGGAGGATGTTTGAAGTGGTATAATCCTTCGACATGATAGTTGCCTTTGTCAGTACTAAACTACCTTTCAATAAAACACATAAAATTGTTCCAAACATAATTTGCATTTTTCGTAAACGTTTGCACTCAATCGGTTTCCGTTCAATCCTCAATTAATTGTTTTTCTCACTCTACTAATTCTGATGTGTTAATCGAATTGATATTAATTCACATATATACATATATTTTCGATAAATTTCTTAAAACTCAGTTTTAACGAACCGCAAGTTATTATCTTCTAATATTATGTTTTTAGATTTCTCTTTATGGTCACGATCAGTATATATCTTAAGATTAAATTAGGGAATTATTAGTAAATAAATAATTTCTATTTTTTTAAGAGAACAAATGACAATGCAAAATGATACATATTCATTTGATTGTATCGCGAACACAGGAATATAATTATTATCAGCTTTCCTTTTTTATTAATATTATAGTAGAAAAGCAGTCGATAAAAAGATAATAGCAATCAAATTACAAACGATCAAAAAAGTTATAAAATTATAGATCTTGTAACATTTTCATCCATATTCAAGCACACGCAGCGTTGAATCGAATTCACTTAAATATTTGCTATATCTATGGTTTGGTCTTATTAAAAATGTAGTTATGACAATTAGTTCGTACGATTGTGTTACTACGTGCTATGCTTTTTAAAATCCACTATTCATACACAATTACACGTTTCCTGTGATATTCATATAATGCAGTTTGAATCAAGCGACAAGTAACGCGATAGTGTCTTTTGGCTAGCGATCACAGTAGTAACTGACTTCGAATGATCAATCTGATCATGTGTGGCCTGACATCTTAGGGCCCTCACACACGAAATTGCTACATATGCATAACACAAGACCATATGAACCAATGAGTATCGAGTATTATGTTATGTAAGTCAATATGGCGACTTTCCAAAAAAGTGATCTATCTTCTTTTTTCCTAATCGACAAGCCATCAGGTGGCTTTATTTTAAACCTACGTGAATTAAATACTTATCTTAGCCCTCCGCATTTTAAATTGGAGGATTGGCGTACGGTTATTCGCCTTATGTTACCGGGATCTTAGATGGCCACTTTAGATCTGGAAGACGCCTATTTGCTGGTTCCCATAGAAGAGCAGCATAGAAAATATCTCCGTTTTCAATGGCGCAGTACAACCTATAAATACACCGCGTTACCTTTTGGTTTGTCGACAGCTTCATACATATATCTTTACTAAGATCATGCGTTCCGTCATCTCTTATCTTCGTCAAAGAGGCTTTTAATCAGTCATTCATTTGGATGATTTTCTTTTCCTCGGCTCATCCCCTGAGGAATGTCAAGCTAATGTGAATGCCTCCCTTAATCTACTTCTCTCCTTGGGCTTTAGGATAAATTATTCGAAATCTCATTTACAACCATAAAATATTTGCAAATATTTAGGTTTTGTTTTTGACTCTAACAAACAATCTATTTCAATTCCTCTTCATCGTCGGGAAAAATTGTTAAGTTTAATATCTGACTTTAATTACGTGAAAATAATTTTGTAATGCTCCGGTCTCCTTTTGTGATTTATTCAGTCCATTCATATATTAAACGATATACAACATTTTTATTTTCAAAAATATTTTTATATCATTAAAGAAACTTCTGCTAAGAATAATTAAGAATAATTCTGTTAAGAATAACTAAGAATAATTATACAAGTATTTATATAATGATCTCTTTTTAAATTCATACATAATAATAGACATATTTTCAAATATTTTATAAATTTATAAAAATTTATTCCCTCCACAGCAATGATATATGTATATACAAAGATTTATATGTACAATTTGAAATAGGAAAAAGCTTCAAAACATAATATAAAAAAAGCTTGAAAAGAAAATTACAATTATGTGTTAACATTTATGAATTTACAAAATAGTTAATATTACATTAAAAAGCGCAGATCTTATATAATATATAAAATACAAAAATACACATATTGAATATCTAATAAGTATCGTAAGAAAACAAACATTCAAGTATTAATACATGCATATCCATCTACAATTTTTTCTTCATTAACTAAATTATTTATATCAGTTAGATAATACATATAACAATAATATTTATTGGATTCAATATATCATCTCTTCTATGTCACTTCTTAGAACTATAATATTTTCGAGACAAAATTTGAAGTTCGATTTAATTCCCGCTGCATTGCAACAAGACAGCATTAATATCAAATGGACAGTTAACCTTTAATTACGCATTGTCAATAGATGACGAAACGTTTTATAACACATTGTTGTCATCAATAAATAACTTTAATATATGCTATGATAACCCAAGTAGTACACATTCGTTTTATATACGTTTCTTAAACGTATCCAATATTTTTTAACCGCAAAACATTAATGAGAAACGTTTCTATAAAAACGCTTTTAAAACTATAGTTAAGGAAACGTATTTTTCACGTTTCTATATACAAAATAAAAACTAATTTTTATTAATTTCAAACTATATATACATATATACATACATATATATATACATACATACATATAAATATATATATATATATATATATATATATATATATATATATATTTACAATATACAGGGTTTTCGAAAAGTCCGGAAACGGTTGAATATCTAAAAAATAAAGCATTTTAGAGAAAAATGTTTCAAATAAAAGTTGTTTGGTTTAAAGAGAGCTATAAAATGGTGGCAATGGTTTGACCTTGAATAGTCGCTGGAAGGTCACATGAAGATCACCTTGAATTTTTTAAATGGAACACCCTGTATATTTTTGCACATTCTTGTAGCTTATCTCGAGAGCTTTCCGAAAGATTCTTCTCACTTCTGATAAAGTATTTTTCATTAAGTACTTTTCGAGTTATGAGACTTGAAATAATTTCTTAATTTTACATAAACCATAAAATATCTAGTAAATATATCTAGTAAAATATTCATTTTTATGTATATATATCTAGTAAAATATTCATTTTTTTATTATCTTACCTTAATACTTTTGTGCACAGAACAATGTGAGGAATCAATTAGTGTAAATAAAAAACAGTTGTTTTTGAGAAAAAATATGTAATTGTTAATTGCAAATTACATATTTTTTTAGAAACTATTATGTGTTTTCTTTACACCAATTGATTCCTCACATTGTTCTGTGTATAAAAATATTAAGGTCAGATAATCGAAAAATGAATATTTTAGTAGATATTTTATGGTTTATGTAAAATTAAGAAATTATTTCAAGCCTCATAACTCGAAAAGTACTTAATGAAAAAATACTTAATTATAGTGTTTCGGAAAGCTCTCGAGATAACAACAAGAATGTGCAAAAATATACAGGGTGTTCCATTTAAAAAATTCAAGCTGACCTTCATGTGACCTTCCAGCGACTATTCAAGGTCAAACCGTTGCCACCATTTTAAAGCTCTCTTTAAATCAAACAACTTTTATTTGAAACATTTTTCTCTAAAATGCTTTATTTTTTAGATATTCGACCGTTTCCGAACTTTTCGAAAACCCTGTATAATTATTACGAAAACTATATTAATTTCTATTTACAAATATATGAATAAAATCACTAAGAATCAGTATTTCATTGATCTCTAGTAGAAACGCTTCTTTTTTATTACTTTATCTTATATCTCACTAATTATAGTCGGTGGAAGTAAAATTTCACTGTAAAATCAGTAATCGCTAGTTCGTCATTATATGTTAAAGATGTAAAATAAACTATCATCTATTTAACATTCTTGTTCTAATACGCATGTGAATATAAATAAAATTTTTAATTTTATACGAGGTAAATAAATTAATATTACTGATTAAAACAGTCAACATTATTAATTCTTCCAGTGAAATATTATTGATTAACAATGCTATAATAACTTATAACTGCTGTATCAGTGACTCTGTTTACTGTTTTCAGTGATAATATACTGATTCATTTTTAGAGAGAGTGTGTATGAATGCATTATTTTATTAATTCCATAAAAAAACAAAAGGCTTTCCATTACGTTAATTATTTGATTTTGTTATTCGATTCGTTTTACTACGCGTTTTCAGCCTCCGCCTCCGAGCGATAATAAAAAAATAAAATAAAATCATAAGAAAATTATTTAATGTGTGCTGCTAATGATTGAAACTCTTTGTAAAATGAAAGACTATTGTTCAGACTTTAGATTACTTTATATTTTTATGTAAATATCTTAATATTTTACAAAATGTTTCACAATGATATAATTATTTAGATACTTAATTATTGATTTTTGAACGTTTTGTATATTCTATTATAGTTTTCATACAGTCCGAGTTGCATTCTTTCATTTTATAAGTTTCAATCATTAACAGAATTTTAATTAGCATTATTAATTAATAGGAAAACTGTAATATAATAGATCTCGGTTTCGAAAATCGCGCAACGTTTCAAAAAGATGCATTAAAAAATGTAATGATACCTTCAACCTGTTTCTAACCGAGTGATCATTAAATCATGAAAAAATTAATTAATATTGTACAAAAACTGTAATAGAATATACAAAACGTTCGAAAATCAATAAACTATCTAAATAATTATGTATGCCTGTATACAGGGTGACCCATTTTAACTTAGGCAGCCAAATAACTCGAAAAATAAGCAAGATAGAGAAAAATGTTTTAGACAAAAGTTGTATGGTTTCGAGGGGGCCATAAGATGGTATCATTGGTTTGACCTTGAAGAGTCATTTGAAGGTCACGTGAAGGTCACTTCAATTTTTTTAAATGGAATACCCTATATATTTTTGTACATTCTTGTAGCTTATTTCGAGAGCTTTCCAAAACACTATAATTAAGTACCTTTCCGTTAAGTACTTTTTGAGTTATGATTGAAATAATTTCTTAATTTTACATAAACCGTAAAATATCTTGTAAAATATTCATTTTTCGATTATCTTACCTTAATACTTTTATGTACAAAATAATGAGAGGAATCAATTGGTGTAAAGAAAACACATAGTTGTTTTTAAGAAAAAATATGGAATTGTTAATTGCAAATTACATATTTTTTCTTCGAAACAACTATGTGTTTTCTTTACACCAATTGATTCCTCTCATTATTTTGTACATAAAACTATTAAGGTAAGGTAATCGAAAAATGAATATTTTACAAGATATTTTACGGTTTATGTAAAATTAAGAAATTATTTCAAGCCTCATAACTCAAAAAGTACTTAACGAAAATGTACTTAATTATAGTGTTTTGGAAAGCTCTCGAGATGAGCTACAAGAATGTACAAAAATATATAGGATGTTCCATTTAAAAAAATTGAAGTGACCTTCACGTGACCTTCAAATGACTCTTCAAGGTCAAACCAATGATACCATCTTATGGCCCCCTCGAAACCATACAACTTTTGTCTAAAACATTTTTCTCTATCTTGCTTATTTTTCGAGTTATTTGGCTGCCTAAGTTAAAATGGGTCACCCTGTATATATAATGGATATCTTTTTATTATTTTTAGTAATACAAAGCCTGGGATAATGCAGAGTACTTTTATATAAGAAAGGTATCGCGCGTGCTAAATTATCCGTTAAATATTTTCACAGGAAAATATCACAAATATCATTGACCGTATAAATTTGATGACAATTATTGGCAATTCCAAGTAATATTTTATATTACATTTTATATCAATAAATAACACTTAATTATAAGTCAAAAATGATACGTAATTATAAGTCTTAATAACATATTAAGTTAATAAACTAACACATTTTATAATCAATGAATGAAAATAACAAACGTTATTTTTATTTTCTTGTCTGCAATTGAAATTTGGTTTATGTTTTTTTTTTTTAGATAACACACAGCATGCTGATATATTTCAATCGTAAACTAGAATGTAGTAAATGTATAAATTATAAATGGAAATTTAATACGATATTCCGCTTGCTGTTGCATTTATCTGATGAAGATATTGAATGACATTGCAAAATCATCTATGGATTAAAGGTTGCTACGAACAAATTACAAAATAGAGATAAGTTATTATTAAAAGAATTATATATTATTATTAAAAAGAATGACACTGTTCTGCAAAATATTTAAATAGATTATAATATTACAGTTTAAAACATATTATATTAGATTAAAATATTTTAAGATATATAATATAATATTCTTATAAATATTATCTTTCAAAACATCTCTACAAACAGAAAAATTTTGTATAATTATATACAAACGAAAAATCTAAAAAGAAAGTGAAGAAAAGTTGTAAGTGAATGATAGTTGTAAATTTAAAATTATTATCTCTATCACGTCGATCTTAAGTATAAGAGAGATTTTTAACTTTTCAATTTTTCCTTCTAATTTTTAATTTTTTAATTTTTAACTTTTTGAAACAGTTATCAAGCCATTTAAACAAAATTACGTTGGAATAAATATAAGGTTATAAATCTCAAAATATATAATTAAATGTTCCATAAATATTTTAATAAGAAACACACTTTCTCTTTTCTAGTATGTAACATGATTTCAGCAAATATAATATTAAAAAATATATATATAGCTAAGAAAATTCAATTATGTTTTCTTATAATCTTATTCAAATTAAAAATATAAACTTTAAAAAAAGTTTTTATACAAATTTTATATGATGTACAGATATTAAATATTGATTTAAAATTTATCATATTATTTCTTCATCCTATAATCTTATATTATTAATCTTATATATTATAATCTTACCTTATATTATTTCTTTATCTTTTAATATGATTTTCTAATAAAATTTAAATTCAGAACAGACAGAATCAATAATCTAGAAATATTTTTCCTACAGTAAGATTTATTGGATCATTTGGAAAATAAACATTAATTTAATTATAATATCGGCTCAATAATCGACTGGACTCAGTAAGGCATCTTCCATGTTCTCTCTTAATGCTATAATATTTTTCAGACAAAACTCGAAATTTGGTCTAGCATCCGCTGTACTCCAGCAACGTAGCATCAACTGGTACAATGGTGACGGACAGTTAAGAGTCATCGGCAACCTGCCTCCAGCACGTACATAATTTATCACTTCTTCATTAGTCTTGGCGCTATAAGGTTGCTCACCCAACGATGTAATTTCCCACATTAAAACACCAAATGACCAAACATCGCTTTGAGAAGTAAATATTTCGATCATCAAAGATTCGGGTGCCATCCAGCGTACAGGAAGAAAATCTTCTCCTTTCTAAAACATGATTTTAACAAAAATTTAATTTTCTAATTGAAGTTGTTCATTTTTAGAATATGTGCAAAATGAAAAACATCATTTCATTTATCTCTTGCTATATATAAATAAAAACTATTCATATTCTATATTACTTCAAGAAACAATGCACGATACTATTATGATAAAAAAATGGGAGGTATTTTCAAAAGAATTCATTTTTTAACTACTAATTTTTTTAATAATTGTATTTACCATGCGATAATAATCATACTTGTAGATATCTCTAGCTAGTCCAAAATCTCCAATTTTGATGACACGATTCTCGCGATTTCTCGAAGATACTAAACAATTGCGACACGCTAGATCTCTATGCACGAAACGCAACTCTTCCAAGTAGCAACAACCTCGTGCAACATCTTCGCACATGGCGAGCAAATCCTGCAAACGCAGAGCATGCGAATCTGACGCTTCCAAATTTCGACAATCTCTCAAATATTTTAACAGATCACCAGTTTCCATCAGTTCCAACACTAGTAACGGAGAATCCCCATCTAAACAAACGGCCAACAATTTTAATATATGTTTGTGTCGAAAATGATTTATAAGCATGGCTTCCTTTAACAATTTCTTTTTCTCATGGGAAGAAGCATTTTTTCGAAGCGTTTTTATTGCAACGAATATCTCTGTGCCCAATCTTCCTGAGCTCTTCACCTTTCCTTGAAACACCTGCGAAATATTTCACACAAATTTACATGCATACTTCATTAGAAAATGTATAGTGTAATGTTAAATAATATTATATTTTACCTTATATTAAATAATTAAACGAAAAATATATAATAAAGTGCATGTTTGTTGTCTCATCTAAATTTTATGTTACTTATAATCTATTATAAAAATTCATGCAATATCTTTATTAGAAAATACATATTTGTTTTGTTGATCCAGAATTTAATTTGAAACATTGCTTGAAAAAATTAATTTTTACCATTCCAAATGTGCCGCTACCAAGAAGTTTTGTAAATATAATTTGTTTACGTGTGATTTTAGGTATCGCACATTTATCCGGATTATAATGTAACATAGGATTGTAAATCATATTGAATTGAGTATTTCGGCAAGGTACTTCATGTAGAATCGCCAATTCTACATCGGTCATTGTTGAAGATAAAAATTGTTCATTATCACCTCTGCGTTGACGATACACTGTTATAAAATTTCGACTTAATTATGTAATAATATGTATTATAAAATTTTTCGTTTTATAATAAATTTATTCCTTTAGTTTTATATAAGTAAATTACTTTCTGTAAATTTTTAGATATTGTATCAGATATGTATGTATAATCTACAGTCTAAGTCGATACCTACATCAAATATACTTACAACAATAAAAATAGCAGAGGCAGATTATAGTAACTATAACGATAAAACCTAACATCAATAATAAGTAATATTTTTTCGCTATTATTCCAGGAGGAGGAGAAATATCTATATTAAGCAAAAATATAATTTTAATATCTTCGTATGTATGTTTTTACAAATTTATTTTTACTTGTAACTTTATTATAAATATTTAATTTTTTAAATTTTAGGCCTATTCATATTTAAAAATATCATCACATAATATTATAATATCTCATGCAGCATAGAATGTTACAACTACTTTGCAACAATATTGCAATATTACAAATTGCAATGCAACATTACGCAAACATTGTAGAAATATAAATTAACAAAGTATGAATTGGATATTAGCAATGTAATATTGATATTTTGAAAACATTGGAAAACTATAACACTCTTTAATTTATCTATAAAAATAATGTAATAACATATATTTTTATATTTATATATATGCGATGAATTTTACTTTTTCGCAGAAGTCAAACGAATTAATGACAGAAATAATATCAGTCGAGTAAATATAATTCTAAGCTAAAGATAAGCATTGCTATTCTTTTATTAAAATATACATAACATTTTCTATCAATGTTAAAATATATTTTATGATATATTTTCACTATGTACGAATACGATATCTTTTTATTATATTAAAAATGGATACTTTTATATCTATCATTTTATTTTTCAATGCATTTTTATGTTTTCTGATGCAAATATATATGTGATTGTAACAAATTTTTAAAATTTTTAAATAAAAGTATAATTAAAAATAAATGTATAATTAATTTTAATTAATGTTTGTATTTGTACCTCATTATATGAATATATACGACATTTCCAATAAAAAAAGTGATTCGTATAAGAGTTTAAAGTAACTTTGTATCCAACATATAATATTTTATGTTATATAATTATGTTTAAATATACAATAATTTTGCAATATATTATCATAGATATAAAGTCATTGCAAGCTTCTATTTATATCAAGCTTCTATTTATATCAAGTTTCTATTTAGATCAAGCTTTTTAATTTAATTATAAGGTTTCCAAGATATTCATCTATCAAAAACAAAAATATTTTATACGTAATATTATTAGATGGTTGCAATAACATTACATTCTTTCAAATATATTACACTACAATGTTGCTACAATATTTCATTGCAAAAAGCGGACATCTTAACTTCATTTCAATCTTATAACGATGACTCAGCAGAGTTTCGCAATCGATTTGCAATATTGCAATGTTTCAATTAAATTATTCTTCAATATGTCTGCAACCTTATTGTGCTGTATGGGTATCTTCGTTTGCTTACCAAATGTTGAAAAAATAAATCTTTCATCAGCCGGCCATGTATAATTTTCCTCATATTCGAAGTATCTCAATATCAAGCGAAACTTGTATGAAGTTCCCGATTGTAAATTTCCGACTTGGTATGTTACTGTTTTGTTATAATTCACTTCCTTATAATTCATTGTTTGCCACTTTTCTGCTGCAATATCTGTGTACTCTAGTGTAAAACAGATCGTCAGATTAATATTTGAGATCCATGAAATGTTCATGCTATTTATGTTGACCCCACTCAAAGTAATATTGTTTGGTTCTGAGTATATGTCAACGATCTTGCTTAAACTCTCGTTGTAGAAATTGCTGAAATTAATTGGATACACACGCACGTGTATCAAATAATCTTGTACTGGTAGCGACAAGTTAATCTTTGTAAAAAATCTGCCGTCTGCCACACGTTTCGGCACATTGATAAATTGTTTGCTCGGTTGTTGCGTGCCGTTCACTAACTTCCAATGCACTTCGTAGGTCACGGCCACGCAGTTCACTTCCTTGGGTGGCATCCAATAAACTACTGCTATAGTAGGCGTCAAAGCTAGAACACTTATGTTTTCTGGTGCATTAAGCTTGCGCGAATTAGTTTTTATTGGTTTCACATTCGAATCGAATGGATTTATTGATAATTGCTCAAAGTAAGAATTGCTTAAAGTAAACTTTAACTTGTACTCTGTAAATGGTGTTAAGTTCTGAATCTCGTAATATCGCTCGGCCGTCAGCACATTGAATTTCTCAGACTTGTAGAGATTGTTGTCTAAACAGCTTACGGAGATAGTATATATAGTAGTTGGTAAATTATATTTCTTGCATCCACTCTTTACAACCGGTTCCGGAAGATTTACAATGATGCTGTTTGCCGTTGCAATCACATTCTCAAAATTATAAACTTTTTCGTCAGGTGTCAGACATCTCATTGGAGGATATGGTTGTAAATATTTATCAAAAACGTAAATTCTATTTAAAAAATGTTCATTTAAGCTTATTATTATCTTTTCAACATATTCGGCTGCATTTACGCTCTTGAGACTTGCATATTTCTTTTTCAAAACGTAGAGAGTATGTTGATTCAAATTATATGCTAAAATGTAAATGTTTGTTTTGTCAATCGTCATAAATTTGAAATTGATGTTATCACCTACGTTTTTCTTGTGTAAAATCGTATTGCACATAGAAACGTTAATGTCTGTTACAGTTATATAATTCTCACTTAACCAGTAAATTAACGGCTCCTCATTATTCATGTTATCAATTATCATATCACGAAAAAAATCTATATAATGAAATAGGCAAAAGGATGCATTTATCTGAACAATTTGTTTGTTTTCTCCATCGAGATGATATTTCATCATATCATATTTTCGATTCTTCCGATTGTATGATATGCGATATAAAATTCTAAAAAATATATAATTATTTTACTCATTATAGAACATTATTTTAACACAAACAGAAACTTATATGTAGTAAAAATTCGAAATTCTTATAATTATATAATAACATATTATTTTTTTTTACTTATGATCTTAATTATAAAACCACGTAAAATTATAGGGTAATTGTGCATAAAAGGGGCCTCCTCTCCGATTTGCTTTATTTTTTAATATGTTATAGAGTAGATCCTCCCGAGTAATTTCGTATATATATATATATATAAGGGTCGGACTCAAATAGTTTTGGAGATATAGGCTGAAAAAGAATAAAAATAATAAATACAAAAATTCGCGTGGAAAGTCGCAAACGTAGATATTATAATTTTACCATGTCATATATGTTTAAGGAAATATATTTAATAGAATATATGTATTTGTAAACTTTGCTTTTTCTTGCAAAGTACATGCGGGGACATCGCATGTTCCGTCCCCCCTACGGGGGGGCTTCACTTTCGGAAGATATAACCTAACCCAACCTGTGTCTGAAGTGTAGTAAATACCTTGATATATGACATTTCGCTTTACATGGTTCATATGGTTTATATAAGTTTGTAACTTTCTGCGAAGCCAGATATATTCCTCTTCAGACACGGGTTGGGTTAGGTTATATCTTCTGAAAGTGGAGCCCCCCCGTAGGGGGGGGCGGAACATGCGGTGTCCCCGCATGTACTTTGCAAGACAATGCAAAGTTTACAAATACATATATTCTATTAAAATTATTTTTGTATTTATTATTTTTATCCTTTTTCAGCCTATATCTCCAAAACTATTTGAGTCCGATCCTTATATATATATATATATATATATATATATATATATATATATATATATATATATACGAAATTACTCGGGAAGATCTCCTCTATAACATATTTAAAAATAAAGCAAATCGGAGAGGAGGCCCCTTTTATGCACAATTATCACGGTAGTAAACGTACCCCATAAACGGTGATACATTTAAATAGCCATTATCAATTTCTGATTTCAAAATCTTATCAAATTTAATTATGCCATTTTCCCACATTGTTAAGTCGAACTTTACAATATAAGAGTTGTCTAAGTCTCGATAGGTTATATATAGATTTCTTGCAACCCAGTCAAGGCAGAAATCATATAGATCATTTTCAAAGCTAGCTATTTTTGTGATTTTATTTTCATTAATCTTCAATGTCATTAGGTCTCTTCGGGTTATCCAATAAATTTTATGTTCTTGTATCGAATAAGCGACTCTTAATATACTGAAAAAAAGAGCCAACTACAATTATACAGTAAAAAAATTATAGTTGAGATTTCTATTTTTATAATTATTACTATTATAATGTTGATAATAATAAACTTGTGCATAATAATAATAACATTAACTTTATAATTAGTGTTAAAAATAATTTATGATAATTATAAATATCTTTTTATCAGTATACGTACTTTGACAAATTTACGAAATTAGTAATGGTGTTTGAATCTACATCCCATATTCTGATACTGTCATACGATGTCATTAATAATTTAGGTATTGGATTTTCATGTGTAGTCGACACATTGATTAAATCCGTGTAAGGACCAGCAACAATTTTAGTATGCGCACGTACTCGAAAATAATATATCGTGTTAGATGTTAGATTGTGCACCGTGTGCTCCAATTTTGTAGCTGTGATATTTTTATCGTCGCAGGTTTCTTTAAAGTCCTCGAAGAAACACTGCACTTGGTAACTTTGTATTTTATAGGAAAATTCAGGTTGGTTCCATCTGTAAAAAAATAAAATTTTAGTCTTCTTATATTTAATAAAATTATAACAGAATTAACATATTGATATATTTATGTTGTTAAATTTAAGAAAAAGAGAGAAAAATGAAGGAATACAAACTGAAAATTTAGATTCCTTACCTCAATGTCACAAAAATGTCGTTTATTTTTTCTGTGAATTGACTGTCGAATTGTACAAATGCTCTGAGAGATGTTGGCTTGCTCAAATAGCTTTCTAGAGATTTTAAGATCGTACATATTAACACAATTATATATAAGATTAAGTGGATTATCTCAGTAAATTAAAAAAAAAACAATTTAATGTGAAAATAAAGGAAAGAGAAAAAATAAATGTAAACTATAAAATAAATGGAAATTAGCGCAGTATTGACCTTTAAAAAAATAATATAAGAATTTTTTGCGTCATTTAAGATTTAGAAAAGTAATCGTTAATCCATAGCAAAAACGAATAAATAACTTTTAATAAAATGACAAGTACTTTTCGATAAATTCTTATAGCTTAAGAAATCAGAAGTATAATATTTGCGACTGCTTTAAAACAAAGTAACAATTTAATAAAATTGACTTTACCTTAAATCAGTGCTGGGATTTACTTGCAACTTTCGGCCAGATTTCTTAGTTTACGCCTACTGTTCCCCTCTTACCGCTCGCGCCACTCGTAACTAAGGAGCGCTCAGGAACGTGCGCGTCACAAATGTAATGTGGCAATCTATCTATCTAAGTTCTCTTTATTGTAATTACGTTTCAAAACACAAATATTTTAAATTGTTACAGAACATATACGTAATTAATAATAGAATAATTATTTTTATTATTAATAAACAATAAAGAGAACTTAGATAGATTGCCACATTACATTTGTGACGCGCACGTTCCTGAGCGCTCCTTAGTTACGAGCGTTCGGTGGCATGGTCGCTAAGGCGCGAGCGGTAAGAGGGGAACAGTAGGCGTAAGCTAAGAAATCTGGCCGAAAGTTGCAAGTAAATCCCAGCACTGCCTTAAATCATGACAATTTTTATGTACAATGTTATGTTTATATTATGCTTCTTTATTTCTTTTTTGGACGAAATAGAATTTATATTTTTTTCACTACTGGAAGATATTTTTAGATTTGATTTCCACTCTCTCTTGAATTTAAATTATATTTACACTTTTTCATAGATTTTGTTATTAATGTTTTATGCATTTTTTTGTAACTTACCGATAGATTCTGGGATGATAGAAATATTTGCAAGTGTAACTTCATCGACTTCTCGCTCATTTCTCACAGTACTATCAGAATGACTCTGGTCAGATTTGGAATTTAGTATATGATGATCACTTTTCTCGGACATTGAAATATCCTGCATAAAGTATAACATACGAAAAGAATTATAAAATGAATATCGTTGAAGCGATTGTTTCTAGTGCTTTTAATGATAAATTATAAAATTAAACGAAAAATTGCGTTTTTTGTTTGCTTAATAATACCGGTTTGATATATACCATTCCTAAATGATATATATTAAATGTGATGTAGTTTTGTTCATATTGTAAAATCTATTTTTATTTCCTTTTTTTAAGACATCTTGTATATCAAACATAACTCATATCAAAAAGAAAATCAATCAATATAGGTTAACAAGAGTCAATGAGGATTCATAACAGCTTCATAAAGTGTAGCTCCTTGCAATTATTGAAACAATTTTGTCTAACGATTTGATTCTTTCTCATGATAGTTTAGTTAACTCTTCTCAATTTTACCGTAACTTAAATTTTTTTTCAAAAATTTGCCGATATTACTAAAGTTTTATTAATGTTTGTACTTCAAGAATAAAAATATTGTTTCTTTACAGTTATTAAATATTAGTCATAGAAATTATATATATTCTTTTATTTATATCCTTGTCAAGTTTTTTCTCGAGTGTCGTTATATTTTTAACAATCAAATCCTGAAAATGATAATATAAACCGATAGTATAAACCGATAATGCCTCGATAAAAATATGTGCATATAAACATACTAGCTATCTTGGACAGGAGTATAGATAAAATATATAATTTATTATCATTCATTTTTAGTCACACTACTAGCTGCAATAACATTCAATTGTTTCTTAATCATGCGAAAAATATCTCTTACCTGCGTGAATTTTAAATCCGGCCACATGGAAACACTTTCTTCCTGGAGGATGTTTGAAGTAGTATAATCCTTCGGCGTGATAGTTGCCTTTGTCAGTACTAAACTACCTTTCAATAAAACACATAAAATTGTTCCAAACATAATTTGCATTTTTCGTAAACGTTTGCACTCAATCGGTTTCCGTTCAATCCTCAATTAATTGTTTTTCTCACTCTACTAATTCTGATGTGTTAATCGAATTGATATTAATTCACATATATACATATATTTTCGATAAATTTCTTAAAACTCAGTTTTAACGAATCGCAAGTTATTATCTTCTAATATTATGTTTTTAGAGTTCTCTTTATGGTCACGATCACAATATATATCTTAAGATTAAATTAGGGAATTATTAGTAAATAAATAATTTCTATTTTTTTAAGAGAACAAACGACAATGCAAAATCAAATGCAAATACATATTCATTTGATTGTATCGCGAACACAGGAATATAATTATTATCAGCTTTCCTTTTTTATTAATATTATAGTAGAAAAGCAGTCGATAAAAAGATAACCACAATCAAATTACAAACAATCAAAGAAGTTATAGAATTATAGAACTTGTAACATTTTTAGCCATATTCAAGCACACGCAGCGTGTAATCGAATTCACTTCAATATTTGCTATATCTTTTGTTAAATATGTAATTATGACAATTCGTTCGTACGATTGTGTTACTACATGCTATGCTTTTTAAAATCCACTATTCATACACAATTACACGTTTTCTCTAATCTTCATATAATGCAGTTTGAATCAAGCGATAAATAACGTAGTAGCGTTTGGCTAGCGATCACAGTAGTAACTGACTTCGAATGATCAATCCAATCTGTTACCATGACATCTTATTAGCTCCATTCCGTTAGTAATTTATTTTTCTCCGCGGAGATACTCGTTATTTCAAAAAGAATTAAAATCCTTAAGAATTGTTTGTCAAAAGATTTATATATATAAGACATATATATATATATATATATATATATATATATAAAACAAAAATAATTCTATATATAAATATATATAGTTATATACATATAACTGTTTAAATAAATAAATAAATAAATAAATAAATTTTATTAAACTTCACCTTATTAGCTTCTTATATTAATTTATTTTTGCGTAACCTTCTGTTTGGCATAAGAAGAACATTTATTATATAAAAAAATATTCTGATTATAAGAAAAGTAATAATGAACTTAAAAGAAAGTGATTTACACGTTTTCTGTACATTCACATAATGCATTTTGAATCAAGTGATACATAACACGGCAGCGTTTTTACACTAATATAAATTAATATACAATAAATGTACAATAGCACGTAAACTGTATAAATAACTAAAATAAATAAAATAATTCTACGAGCTATTATTATCGTTATTTGAACTAAATAATCTTATATAATTACTTATATAACTTTATAATTAATGTAATATAATATATTATAACAACTTATAGTATTAATTACTTTATTATTTAAATTATACTACTGTAATTTTATATATCACAACCTTTATAATATGCACTAGTGTGCACTAGTACATAAAATTAAATTTTCTCTCTCTCTCTCGCTATCAATTGCTTTATTTCCAAAAAATTGGGATAAACACGTCAATCACATTTTGTTAAATAATAAAATTGAAAATTATTGTGTGATATTAACTGGTCTCCTCTTGCGACTCATTCATATATTAAATGATATATAACATTTTTATTTCCAAAAATGTTTTTGTATTATTAAAGAGACATTCTGCATAAGAATATTTTTAATAATTTAAACAAGTGTTTATATAATGTTTTCTTTAAATTAATGCACAATAATATATATATTTTCACAAATATTTATAAATTTATAAAAATTTATTCTCTTTAGAAATAATATTAGTACGTAAAAAAATTTATATATATAATTTGAAATAGGAAAAAGCTCCAAAACATAATGTAAAAAAGACTTGAAAGAAAATTACAATTGTATGTGTTAATATTTATGAATTTACAGAATAGTTAATACTAGTTAATACATTAAAGCGCAAATCTTACATAAGATACAAAAATATGCATGTCGAATGTTTAATGAAATATCATAAAGAACAAACATTCCAATATTAATATATGTTTACAATTTATTTTCCTCTATAATTTATTTATATCAGCTTGATAATATCTATTGGATTCAATAAATCATCTTTTCAATGTCACTTCTCATATAATATTTTCGAGAAAAAATTTGAAGTTTGATCTAATTTTCGCTGTATTGCAACAACAGAGTATTAAAATCAATGGATAGTTAATTCTTTAACTACCATCAATTGTTGTCCTCAATAGACGGCGAAACATTTTATGAAACACAGCTGTCGTCAATAATTACTTCATGATGTACTGTGATGACGAGATCGCCTCAATCATTTCAATTTCAATTTCAATGATTTTGTTTATGTGATGTTATCTCGGATCTGCAATTATTTATTTTATTTATTCAATAATTCATTTCATTTATTTATATTACGAATCTCTCTCTCTCTCTCTCTCATTCTAAATTATCTAAATTATTTAAATTTTTAAATTATATTAGTATAACATAAAATATTCTGGATTTTATTTTAATATACTTAAAATATCTATAAAATGTTCTCGTATTAATTAATACTTTTATATAGATAGTAATATTTTATAAACTGCTTAACAATAATATATTATTTAGATTTTTTATGCATAAAGTTCCATAATGAATTATTTAATAAATAATCAATTTTAATCAATAAATTAAAATACTTCTATAATTTAATATTCCGCGTTAGTGTATATTTTATAATATATAAAATATTTTAGCAACGAATTATCGATAATACAATGTTCGACTTTGGCAATATAAAATGTAAACAGTAGCGCGCTATGTTAGGGCTTTGTCATTCGCACGGTGACACTCGAGTAATAAAGTAGTGGTGCGAAACGCCTCGTATATTATAATTTAAACACAATGATTAGTATCGAAACATAATTTGCTATAATTATTAATAATTAAAAATTAACTAACTTTTGATAAACGACATAAAAATGTTCCGCAACGATAAATCTTTATCGAATCGCAATCATTCATTACTGCGAATAAAAATTGAAACAGGCGATACATACAAAGGGATAAGAGAATTAATTATGTTATGATCTTTCGATCATTGATGCTTATTATAATAATATTTCTTTAAAAATATTATAATTAAATATATTTCGACCAATGCTTTAAATTTTCTTAATCGGCAATCCTTGTTAATTAAACAATACGCCGCGCAGAACGTATGTCCAGTACGGAATGTGCATGGGCGCGCGGTTTCGAGCTTCGTGCTCAAGTGATGGTCACGCTCTACTTCGTCAAGTGATTCGGGTCGAATCGGTTAGAACTCGATCGATTGCTCGAAATGGTCGTCAATGGGTCTTTTAAAATGCAAAATTAAATATTATAGAATTTGACTTCGGAAAAGCGCGGTAAGACAATCGAATAAATTCAAATAATTAGCTCCGTGATGAATTGTTTAATAAATAATCAATTTTAATCAATAAATTAAAATACTTCTATAATTTAATATTCCGCTCGTGTATATTTTATAATATATAAAATATTTCGGGAACGAATTATCAATAATATTATGTTCGACTTTGACGACGTAAACAATAGCATGCTATTGTTTGTATGTTATGGTATTGCTATCATTTGCTCGGTGATATTCTCGGAGCAGTAAAATTTAGATATTTTCCGATATCTGTGGGCGTAAAGTAATATTCTCTATCTAGGGGTAGTTTAGGTTTATTTATATTGCGATATTTTGCAATATTTTGCGATATTTATGAGCACAGTGTAATATTAATTATCTACGGGTAGTATAGATTTAATTACAATGCGATATTTTACGATATTTTGCGATATCTTGGGCCGCAGAGTATTATTCTGTATCTAGGGATAGTTTAGGTTTATTTACATTGCGATATTTTGCGATATTTGTGGACGCAGTGTAATATTAATTATCTAGGGGTAGTTTAGATTTATTTATATTACGATATTTTGCGATATCTGGGGGCGCAGAGTATTATTCTGTATTTAGGGGTAGTTTAGATTTATTTATATTACGATATTTTGCGATATTTTGTGGCGCAGTTTTATATTCTCTAAAGAAAATATCTAAAATAATGATGCGAAATGCTTCGTATGTTAATTAATTGTATAATAAATAATCGTTTAATTAATCTATAAATTGGAAAACTTCTCTCTCTCTCTCTCTCTCTCTCTCTCTACAATTTAATATTTTCATATATATGTTACAGTACGTAAAGTATTTTGGCAATGAATTATCAATAACACGGTGTTCGACTTTGACAATATAAACAATAGCGCGATATTGTTTATATGTTACGGCTTCGTTATCATTCGCACGGTGACACTCGAGCAATAAAGTAATGGTTCGAAACGCTTCGCATATTGTCGAATATTTTTTCTAAATACGATTGAAATTAGTATCGAAACATAATTTGATATAATTATTAATAATTATAAATTAATTAACTTATGATAAAGGACATGAAACTGTATCGTAACTATATATCTTTATCGAATCGCAAACATTAATTACCGTGAATAAAAATTGAAACAGGGGATATATGAAAGGGGATATATAAAAGAATTAATTTTGTTATGATCTTTCGATTATTGATGCTTATTATAATAATTTACTTAACGATACTTATTGGAATTAAATAAATTTCGACCAATGCTTTAAATTTTTTTAATCGGCAATCACTCATAGAATATTTTAACGATGAATTATAACAATAAGTATAAGTCGTTACCTTGGCGATATATAAACAGTACTGTGGTAATATTTTTGACTTACGGTTATTTTCGCAAAGTAACCTTGAGCAGTAAAGTAGTGATGTGAGACGTTTCATATATTTTCAAATTCTTTCCTTTCATAGTCGACCTTGCGATATAAACAGTACCGCGGTAATGTTTCTGACTTATGATCATTTGCGCAGTGGCTCTTGAACAGTGAAGTAGTGATGTAAGACGTTTCATATATTATCAAATTCTTTCTCTAAACACAATTGCAAGTGCAACGAGGAACTTTTCGTGAATGAGTGTAAGGGCAACGAGGAATTCAAATAAGTGCAACGAGGATTGAAGTGCCACGAGGAAAAGCGAAGAAAGCAAAAGAGAAAAGGAGATTTTGGAAATGGATGGATCAATAAGATACGATGTAAGTCATTAATATAAATTATTTATCACATTCATTATTTATTATATTGTTACGTCCCCGCGTCCCGTCCCCGTGGATGTATTCGCTACCTGTTGAATTCTTTCGGCAGGAATTACGTCGACGGAAGAAAATTGTTTCTGCGCGCGTTGTCAAGATGTTATAAACAACGACCATCAGAGAGTCTGTCAGAGAGAATCTAATATATATAATATATATATATATATATATATATATATATATATATATATAAAATATTCCGTTTTATTTTAAAATAATTAAAGCCTTTAAAGTTTTTTATTAATTAATGTTTTCAGATACTTCTTATATTTTACAAAATATTTCATATTAATATATTTATTTAAATATTTCGTATGTAAAAAAATAGAAACTTTTTTATTTATCATATTTTTAAAAGTTTATATCTAAAAAATATAAATTATTTTGTAATTACGCAATTTATAATATTAAAATATATCTATTTAAAAGTAAAAATTGCGCGCAATAATTAGTTTTAAAATCAATTATTTTGAACATTGCTTTATATAGATTTTCTATCTTTTATATTTTTATTTATCGTTTATATTTGCGAATTTAAATTTATAGAGTATATTGCAAAATAAATTTCACAAATTATATATTATATTATATATAAAATTATATATAATATAACCCTCCCATTGGGTACACCTTGTCGAGGTGGGAGGGCTTAGTACTTGGATGGTGCCTTGAGGTTTATCTTAAATTTTTCTATTTAGGATAAATCTTAAGGAGCGTGAAGGGGAAGCTAAGTACCCTTTCGCGTCGTCGATGCCATCAACGTGCCGCGGACGGTGACGTTTCATCACCGCGTTTTCACGTTGTTGCATTCTCGCGTTATTGCGTTTTTGCGTTTTCAAAATCCCAATTTCATTATTATCACGAGTCTCTACTTCCGATGCCAATTAACTGGGATGTTTTGAGTTTGCACACGTTGCTATGCAATGTACACTCGCGCTTCGTGCTTCGTCAAGTGATTCGGCCCGAATTGGTTAGAACTCGATCGATTGTTCGGAATGATCGTCAATGGGGCCTTTCTCTTTGCTCGTCTACAGCCACACGCACTGCGTGTGTTAACCCTGTCGAGGAGTCGAGTGGATTCCCCTAGGCACGATTTTCGCTCGGTAAAAGGGATTGCCTCCCCATTTTCTAAATTGCTGAATGTTAGCATTTAAAAAATGTGGGTATCCTCTTCTTTTGCCATCTACCAGCCTGGTGTAGCATATAGCAACCGCGAGAGGCATAATATGTCCCGGCGGAGCACCTGAAATCGTGCTTAGCGGGTCCAGGTTCGATACGAGATAGGATAATTATGCGCGAAAAAGAGTTGGTGAACTTCATTTTCCTCTATCTCCGTCAATCGTTTCGTCTTTTTTCCGGTTTGGACTTAATCTTTGCTCGTTGTATCGTTGCATTCCCTGTTGGCTTGAAGCTGATTCTCGTAAGCGAAATGGGATTTTCGCTCGTATCGAAACCGGGAGTGCCGTCCAAAGTATATACATCGCGCGATTAATATAAAAGTTTTAATCGCATCAAAATAGTGCGGAAACCGTTCAGTATCGCGCGTAAAATAGCGGAAATAGCGATATAAAAATATCGCTCGCGAGTGCGGGAATGCCGTTAAAAGTATCGCGCGCCAACAACATGAGAGGAGGAGGTGGCCTGGGAGAGGCATTTTGCATCGGCGGAACAACCTGATGGTGAATATCTATTATTTATATATTAATTGTTATAAATCGTTAACTTGTTATAAACGAACAATAATTCGATCTTATTATTTAAATGAATTAAAGAAAAAGATTTTTATAAAAGTCATATAAAATTTTCTATTTAAAAAACAGTTTCAAAAATTTATAAAATTTTTCCGTACGTGTTTATCTGCTTATTATTTTACACATCGGATATAAAATTCCGCGCGATAAAATTTTTTTAAATATTGATTGCATTTTGTGAGCATTATTATAAATGAATTTTATATTTGTATGTTACAGACAACTAGCTTCGATAACAACAACTCCGCTGTTGCGCATCAGTGTCGGTGAGTGAGAAAAACTTTTATTTAACTTTAAGGTAACGGATTCGTAGAGATTGTAGATGTAGATGTAAATGTAGATTGTAGATTGTAGATAAATCCGTTGCCTTAAAATGGATCAGCTAGGATGGATTAAATTAAATAAATTAAATTAAATAATTAAATTAAATTAATTAAATTAAATTAAATAATTTCAATAAGTTCTTTCGAACTTATGCTTTGCATCTATTGCGAAAATATATTGTAATATTAATTAAAAAAAGAAGAGATCAAGAAAAGATTTTTTTGTAAAAATTTAGTCCAATTTATTAAGTAAAGAACACGCATTAACAATTTTATAAATTTTATCAATTTTTGATGTTAATTTATTCTTATAATACGCACTTATCTTCTAATTCCTCATAGCTCATCCATCGTAGAATTTGTTTGTAGATATTGTTTTTAAACTTTACTTTAACTTAAAGCCAAATAATTAATTAATTGAATAATTTGTAATATGATAAATATACACATTAATTTTATATTTTATTATAAAATATAATATATAGAAATTTGTAGTAATTTGGCTTTATTTCAGTTAAAATAAAGTTATATTCAAATATTTAACGAACGATCGTAAAATCGAACGATCGTTACTAAATGAGCTTAAATATTTCACGCTCATTTGCCGGTAATTATCCGGCAAATGAAGGAGTGTTTATCTCCTTCTTCGATCTCTGATTAGAGCTCGAGAAAGAAAGTGGCCAGGATCAACGAAAGGTAGGTTCAACTGGCCTGAAGAGCATGCAGTTAGAATACGCGATTAGGGCACGCGGTTAGGGCATATAATTAGGGCATGATTGTGCAATAGGTGATGATTAGAAATAGGTTCCACAAATCTCGAATAATTTTAGTTAATCAGGAAGTAGGGTTATTAGGGCTATATTAAGTAAGATCATTAGAATTCTTTAATAGTAGAGTTATTAGAGCTATTAGGTAAGATTCATTCTTTCTTTTAATATTCCAATAATCCTAGAGGTAAATTAAAATTATTTTAATTAAGTTGAATTTATTTTTAAAAATGTTGTAAAAATAAATATAACATGGTTTAAAAATAAAAATGTTTTAAAAATGAAATTTAAATTATTTTCAGGAATAATAAAGAAATTGCATAATTATTAACGTTTAAGAAATATCTTAACATGTTGTATTTTATTTTACTTATTTTATTTATTTTTAAACTTAAAAATATATGTGTATCAAGTCAAATATTAAATCCAAATGTTAATACTATCAATATCAAATTATTGATGTTATTAAACATTTGAATAAATCGAATATTATTATTTGATATTAATAGCATCATAAATTTGTAAATTGTAAATAGTTATAATTGTATTTTAATTATAATCTAATATTGATATTTTAATTGTAAAAAACAATACAATTATGAATATAATTATATTATATGAAATTGTATTTACGATTGTAAATTCTTACGTAAATTACACGAAAAATTATCGAAAGTATACGTCTAATGATTACATAGTAGTAATTAACCCTTAACGGTCTTAAGTCACCTCTAACGTGACAACAGTACTCTGTCGCTGCGGTAGCTAGCGTCCGATAAGTGTTAACATAATAGTAATTCATTAAATTAAAGTATTTATTTCTATAGTATATATTTTTGAAATATTCATAAAAGAGTAACTGTTTGTATTTTCATATCAAAGAGTCATTAATAAAATTGGAAAATTTTTATATAAAATATAAAAATTCGATGCTAAATTAATGATTAAATGCAAGCTTTACAAAATTTGACGAACCCCTTCGTTACAGAATCGCGAGTCAATTATTATAAATTTAATGATATGCTTTCCGTTAAACTTTCTATTATATTTTTGAATTCTATATCGCGCGGAACTAAATATTCGTAAAATAAATTAATAAATTATGATTGCGAAAATACCGTGCTCGTTTCTTTCGCGTTCTTATACAACAGTGCTGTCACTTACTTGCAACTTTCGGCCGGATTTCTTAGCTCACGCCTACCGCTTTCCTCTTACCGCGCGCGCCTTAGCAACCGCGCCACCGAACGCTCGTAACCAAGGAGCGCGGCGGTAACCTCAAGCACGTGCGCGTCACAAATGTAATGTGGCAATCTAATAACAAAAAATTATATAAAAAATAATATATAAAAAATTACAAATAAATTATATAAATAATAATAATAAAATTATATGAAATATAATATATAAAAAATTATATAAATAACATAATAAGGCTTATTATTCTGAAAATTCTGAAAATTTGGGTCTTTTTTCATCGGGGGATCGTCACACAATATATTTTTGCGAAGAATAATTTCACGTGCGAATTTATTACGCCTTTTGCCGATGGAGAGGTGTGTTAGCCTTTTTTCAGAAAATGTGGATAGTAGCAAGACATTATTAGCCTTTTAATTTATTAACTTGCTATGCGCTTTCATTCGTCACATCAATTGTTAGCGTTTAAAAATTGGCGACCGTTATTACTGTACACAATGTCTATTTGTTGTCCTATCGCGCCTGTCTTTGTTTTAATCGCGCTTCGTTATTATGATTTTTAAATTTTTAATGTTTGTTTATTTTCTAACGACTTCTTGAACATTGAAAAGGATCTTGAAAAGATCGAAACGTACGTATGTATTTTTATTTTTAACTGATTATTAATATATTATGTCTCTTACTTAGAGTCTTTATTATTTTTTACACTCTAACATCTTGTGCCACGGTCTTTTAGCCTTTCTTTCTTATTTCTTGTAAAAGAATTTAAATTGAAAAGAGCCTTTTATTTCATAATTGTATGTAGAAAGTTATTGTTATTATGATTCAAAAAGGTAACCTGTACAAAAATAATTTTGTGATCTAGATATCTAAAAAAATAACAATTATTTAAAACATAAAATATGAATAAGCGAAAAAATTCAGTTGAAAAGCATAAATTAGGAAAAGATTTGTATCTAATAAACAAATTATTAACAGTTTGCCAATAAAATAGCAGCAGATTTGAGCAAATATTGCAGTATATTGGTATTGCATTAACCTCTTCACTGTCAGGGACCCCTATAGGGGCCAAAAAAATTCGTGCATCTTTTGCTTCATGGTCCCTATAGGGCATCTTGAAAAAAACATGTTATTACTGTTACGATTTGATTGTCCTTGGGTATTTTAAGGTTTCTGAGGTCGCTGAATTCGAATCTGAAATCAGAATTTCGAACTTCAAAATGGCGGATCAAAATTCAAAATAATTTTGATATAAAAAAAGGGTTTGAATAAAAATAGGTTTCTTATCGTTTTTGGGATCGCCGAATTCGAATCTAATATCAGATTTTCCAAATTAAAAATTGCAAATTTAATATGGCGGACCAGAACAAATAGTTGCCATACATAAAAGATGTACACTTTTTTCTTCAATTACTTATAAATCCCGCTATCTGCTGAATCCAGAGTCACGAATGATCAAATCAAGCTGTTTGCACAGAAGTGGAAACGTATACCAATTTTCAAGAAATAAAAAAAATAAAAAAACGGAGTCAATAACCGCCACGTCCTCGATTCGTGACTTGAAAAATCTGATATTAGGTTTGGATTTTGCAATCTCAAAAATGATACACATTTTTATTGAAATCCAAAATTATTTTGAATTTTGATCCGCCATATTGGATTCACCATTTTGAATTTTGTAATTCTGGCTTCAGATTCGGATTCGGCGACCTCAATAATATTTATACTGACGTATTCATGCAATTTTAAAAACTTTTTTCTTCAACACACTTTTGGCACGGAAAGTTTCTTTTCGCTGGACTGTGAAGGGGTTAAGCTTGTATTCTGCTGAGAAAGTTAATAAACATAATATAATCAAGAAATCATAGTTTCTACTGTCAAGCAATAAAAAATGTATTGTAAATTTGTTGATTTGTTTGATTTCTATACATCTCATTATTATTTTTATTTTTGCTATTTTAATTAATGTATTGCTAAAATCTATGCTCAAAAGGTTGCAATTTAGAGATACCATAGCTAAGTTAATTTTCTGTAATTTATTAAAACTATTGGTTACTTAAAATATCTAAGTTTCTGACGTAAACGCATATCAGATCTACCGCGTATTTGACCGCATTAATAATGCAACACGAACATTTTCATTAAAATTGAAATTTATATTTATTCATTTAACTTGCGAATTGTATACAATGATTGGCATTTCTTTTCTACACTATTTCATTTCCACGGTTGAAGGCCGGCTGGAATTTATTCTTCGTTAAAAACATCCTCTCGTTATGAAACATAACATAGAATCTCGTTATTAAACATTAGCGAAAAAATTCAGTTGAAAAAATTAATTAAGAAAAAATTTGAACCTAATAAACAAATTATAAAGTTTGCCAATAAAATAGCAGTAGATTTGAGCAAAAATTGCAGTATATTGGTACTGCATTAAGCTTGTATTTTGCTAAGAAAGTTGGTAAACATAATATAATCAAGAAATCTTAGTTTCTACTGTCAATTTACAGTAAAAAATGTATTGTAAATTTGTGGCTGGTATTCGTTGGGCTGAAAAGTGTGTGAATGCTCTCTTCACAGGATATGCGTCGATGCCGTTGCCACGAATGGATTCTGTCGCTCGTTGATCAAATGGGCGTATAGACTCGTCCGACCTCCTCCCACATACATCCCTATCTTTTCTGGATCCCTATCTTTACATGACTTTATTAGGGATATATTTAGGATATATTTAATGATCATGTTTCTTTTTTATGTATATATATTATATATATGCAAATTATCTTAAAATCATCGGTTGTTCGCTAGTTATCCTCTTCCTCTTCCTTCTCTTCGATTATTCCTGGAAAAGAATTTTTATTTAAATTTTTAGTTATAAGAGAACTAAATATTTTCAATATTATTTATAATTTATTAATATTAATTACTTACCGTAATGTATGATATAAGTAATACACATGTACATAAGAAACGACAAAATAAAATTAAGTGTATCTATATCCGTATTTTCATATTAAAATTTTTTACTTTTATTCTAGAACACATTTAAAATATCATTATGAGCAAACTGCAGCTTTATTGCATAAATTTAATATTTATATATGATATATACAATATATATATATATATATATATATATATATATATATATATGAATAAATAATAGTATTATTAGAGAAGTATTTTATTATATTTTATTTCTTATATTTTACTAAAAAAAAATAGAAATAAATTACAATTTTTAATAAGTATTATTGTTTTAGCTTATACTATATTGGTCAAACAATTAATCCTTTGCTATAATAAAGATCGTTAATATATCAAATTTTAGTAAAGCAGTAAAAGCCTATGTTACTTCGACAAATATACATCATTGGAAATTGAAAGCCATATTTTCGATTCAATTAATTAAAATTGTCGTCGTCTTTGTTATACCAAAATTTGCTATATAATATTATCCTATTTTCATTTATAATGATTAATTTTATAGAGCTTTGAAACTTAGTAACTGTAACACAGAAAATTAGTTGTCCATGTATCACGGCTGTAGATTTGTTGAGCTATCAAAATTTTTAACTGTTCCAGCAAATTTCTTTTCCGTGTATTTTTTCTTATATTATATTACATAGTAAAAAAATTAAATGGCGTACGTTTTGTAATATTCCAGTATATATAAAAAAATATATGTAAGATATAAATTTATATTTTATATTGATCATTTTTCACACCAGTTTGAACAAAAAGTGCGCCTTTCATCCGAATAATAGAACACACTTAAAATGTAATAAGTATAAAATAATATTACAATGTAATAAAAGTATAATATAATATTACACAATTGTACTGTTGTATTTATTTTGATCTAATTAAATATTCACAATTCTCCGATAATGTTCCGATGAACTTTGAATTTACGTATAATATATTGATTTAAATATGAAATGTATAATTTATATTGCATAATTCTATCTTGAAAAATGGAAAGGGCAAACGTTATTAAGGTCAGTACGTATAATGTACACTACCGCTCAAAAGTATTTGGCCACCTAAGTAAATTGTGTTTAAATGACTATAAATAAATAAAAATCATTCATTTATATTAATCTATATATTATATATGTATTATCTATATATCTATCTATATATATATATTATCTATATATCTATCTATATCTTCTCTATCTATATATTATTTTTGCAAAATATGCGTCAAGAGATGTGTTTTCTGTTCAAATGGCAGCAGATAACTGACGCAAATCTATATCCGTTACATTCTAAAATATCAAATAAACAAAAAAATTCCATGAAACACGCGCCTTCGTAGTAAAAACTTAAAAGTATTCATTCTAGGAAAATAGCCATAAATACCTTATTTGACTTTGTAGCTATCTGTTAGTAAACATGAAGTGATATTTATAATATAGCTATTGAGAACGACTTTCCGTTAGCGCATAAACAATAAACATCGATGAAAGGCAATAGACACAATTTCGTTTTCGAGTTTTCCCTTAAATTAAGGGTGGCCAAATACTTTTGAGCGGTCGTGTATATATGCGGTGTCTGGTAATAACCATAGCACGTCTCATCTGTAGATAGAGTAGTTTTGGACAGAACAGGAATAATTTCCGTACAATTAAACATTGGGATTAATAATCAAACAATCAATACTCAATTAATAATAAAAATTTAATTATGTATTGCGTTTAGCAATTGCGTAACATCTCTTGGAATATCTCTTTTCGTCGCGCATCTATTCTCGCGTGAATTTTTATTAATTAATTTGTCATTAATTATTTTAAAAATCGCACAAAACGGTAGAGAGCTTCCTTATTTGATTTGATCACTCTGTCCGCACACGAAAGGTGATATGATTATTATCAGACCTGTATGTGTATAAATACATTTATCTTTTGCATTAAATGCTTTTAAGATTTTATATTTTTATTCGAAAATAATAAAAGAAAGAATAAATTTAATTTATAAAATTTTTTCTCAAATATAATAAAAAAACATTTTTTTTAAATATCCTCTTAAAGCTGTACAGCTACTAGAAACTAAATATGCAATAAAAATTTTATCAAAAATATTATTTAATTAATAATTCTATATTAATGTAGAAAATTAATTTTGACTGCTGTGAATTTCAAAAGGGTGTTTCACTTTTAAAATTCTATTATTATTTATAGAAAAATTTACATATTTTTTGAAACTTTACATTTTACATATGAATTTGAACAAAAAATTCATCTCGCATTTGAATATATTTTCTAAAAATCGCAAATTAATATATCGCAATAATCGCACTAGTATGCTTTTCAAATTGCGTCAAAACACTGCGTTTAAAATACTAGCATATTTTAACCGTATTATATATATAACTAGCATATTTAACCCCGTATTTCTACTTTCCGTTGAACTTTGTGACATAATGCATGTGTAAAGTTCATTTTAATTGTAAAATTACACTGATTATACAATCTACACATTTTCCGCTTAAATTATTAGTATTATGAAGCTTATATATTGAATTGTTATCACACAGGTTATACATTCATATCTGATTTAATAGTAAAACAGTTTCGTTCTATGATATGAGTCATTGTGATAGTCAGTTTTATAAAGTTGTTTTTATTAGAATCGCCGCGCGCTGCTTTCTTAAAAAAATTTTTTTAACTTTTTGAATGTGGTGAGTACAAATTCTTCTCTTGCTCTGTTCTGTATATATATTCTTTTTCAATTTTTGAGCAAATTATTTCAAAGATTATTTCTATATGACAAGTATAAATTTCATTCTCCGTCTTTCTAATTATACATATATGTATAATTCTGAAATAAAATTCTAATATCTTTTTTCAGATTTACTAGAATTTGTAGAAAATGAATAATAATAAACGGTTCAATCCATATGCCAGCGTTGATGCGGAGGAAGAAATAGTTATCTCTGGTATCGCTGGACGATTTCCTAATTCTGATAATATGAAAGAATTTCAGGACAATCTTTTCAATAAAATGGATCTTGGTTCGGAGGATCATCAACGCTGGACCAACTGTAATATTTTTTCTGAAATTTTTTTTCTCTATCTTGGGAAAAAAGTTTACACAATAATATATAATAAATTAAATAAATTAAATAAAAAAATTAAATAAGTTAAAGTATATATAAAATATATATCGATCTATATTTCTTCTCTAAATCTCTATTTCTATATACAAAAATAAAGAATAATTTAGAAAGCAATTAAAATTTTTACATAAAAAATAAATAAAATTGAGGAAAAGTATTGAGGATAAATGATCTATATATAATTATATAAAAAGAAAAAGTTTACTACATATGGGACCCTTTTTATTTCTTCAAATCTCATTTTTTCTAAAAGAGAATGAAAAAATTATTCTTTTAATTATTCACCAATTATTCTTTCTTATTATTTTTTCTGTATATACGCAGCAGAGTACAAGAGTAAGAAAGCATATATATATGTATGTAGGTATATTTTATATATAATTTTATATATAATTATATGTATATATAAACTTTTTTCCTGGGTTTGAATATCATTATTCTTTATATTTAAAAAGATAATATTTATATCTCGTAAAACATGTATTAATGATACTCACGAATTTACAATATCTATGCGGTTACTTATAAATATAACATTAAAATTAATAATTAATATTCTATATGCAATTTATACTTATATAAATCAATTTTATTATAACATGTTCGACGATGACGATTGAAAAAGATGACCTACAGGTATATTTATATATATCGGTGCTGTCAATTATTTGCAACTTTCGGCCGGATTTCTTAGTTCACGCCTACCGCTCTCCTCTCACCGCGCGCGTCTTAGCAACCACGCCATCGAATGCTTGTAACTAAGGAGCGCGGCGGTAACCCCAGGCACGTGCGCGTCACAAATGTAATGTAGCGATCTAATAACAAAAAATTAAATAAAAAATAATATATAAAAAATTATATAAATAAATTATATAAATAATAATAATAAAATTATATAAAAAATAATATATAAAAAATTATATAAATAAATTATATAAATAATAATAATAAAATTATATAAGAAATAAAATATAAAAAGTTACATAAATAAATTATATAAATAATAATAATAAAATTACATAAAATATAATATAATTTATTTATATAATTTTTTATATATTATTTTTTATATAATTTTTTGTTATTAGATCGCTACATTACATTTGTGACGCGCACGTGCCTGAGGTTACCGCCGCGCTCCTTAGTTACGAGCGTTCGGCAGCGCGATTGCTAAGGCGCGCGCGGCGAGAGGAGAGCGGTAGGCGTGAACGAAGAAATCCGGCCGAAAGTTGCAAATAATTGACAACACTGTGTTACATAATTGTATGCAGAAAGTTAAATTTATAGTATTATTTTAAAATATTATTTTATTTAAAAGAAAAATAGAAAGTGTTAAAATATATAAAAAAAATTACGCATATTACAGATCGAAATAGTTGATCTCTTAATAAGTATTGGTATCACTCCTGATGTAATAATGGGTCATTCCATTGGCGAATTAGTTTGTGGATATGCCGATGGATGCTTGACGGCCGAAGAAACCATCATGTTGGCTTATTATGTCGATTTAGCATTTCTTAAGTCTAAAATAATAGATGACTTGATGGCTGAAATTAATTTAGATTATAAAACTATGAAGAATATGTATCCATTGGATATCGATGTAGCTTGTTATAATAGTTCGCATAATTATATTGTCAGTGGACCAACAAGCTCTGTGAGAGCATTCCTCGCTAAGCTACAGGTTTGGAAACACTTAAAAAGTTCAAATAAAATATAATATAATATAATTTATTTATATAATTTTTTATATATTATTTTTTATATAATTTTTTGTTATTAGATCGCTACATTACATTTGTGACGCGCACGTGCCTGAGGTTACCGCCGCGCTCCTTAGTTACAAGCGTTCGATGGCGTGGTTGCTAAGACGCGCGCGGTGAGAGGAGAGCGGTAGGCATGAACTAAGAAATCCGGCCGAAAGTTGCAAATAATTGACAGCACTGTTATACAAGATTGTCGTTTTCATACAAGAATTTTATCGCTGTCTCTCTCATGAGATATTATTGCTAAATATTGTTAATTAAATATAAAGAAATATCGAATAAGAGTGTGAAGATTCGATAAGTCAACGATTAAATATTAGCTTCAAAAAATTTAACGATCACCTTCGATATTATATAGAATCGCGAGTTAATTATTATGAATTTAATGATTTGTTTTTTCAGTTATGTTTGTATATTTACGAATTTCGTATCGAAAAATATTCACAAATAAATTAATAAATTACGGTTGCGAAAACACCATGTTTTTCGCGCGTTCTTAGACGAGATTGTCGTTTTAATAAAAGAGTTATAGTTGTTTCTTTCATTAAATAAACGTTAATGAAAGTTGCGTGGCTCGTATCGCCGAGGAGTCGAAACGATTTTTATCATGGAGAATTATTTCTCATCAATTTTTGTGAGATCCATTCGCGACGTCTAGTTCGATGCCCCGTTGAAAATTGGGGATTTTTATTGTAAGATTGGAACTAATGCCAGGTTTTCCTAGCAATTTCCGAAAGCAATGATTTCGATAGTAATTCAACGATGAACGCCATACGCTTCTTTAAAGTCGAATCAAAATAATATATATTTAGATGAGAGAAATGCATCTTTTCTTTTCTTCGTTAAAAATATTCTATCATTATTAGGATTGGTATTATTATTATCTAATGCCAGATAGATTTAATAGTAGATTAAATATGGATGTAGCGTTGTGTATAAATTTCTATTTTTCAAGTAATTGCATATTGTAATTAGGTTTTATTAACTTTTTTGAGAAAAATGATTACGAACGAATATATTTTATTAATTATTATAATTTATATTTTTTGAAAGATTATTTCTAGGTATTGGGAATATTAATATTAGTTTTTAGTTTCTTTTAAGAAACTATTTACAGGTATTGGACATCCATCGCCTTTTTAGAACATTAATTTTTAAATATATGCCATTTTATATATGTATGCATAATATAAAATACATGCACAAATTAACGTATCCAAAATATTTTTATAATTTTTATTAATATTATATATTATATATACGAAATTATATATGAATGTTACATAAAATATGCGAATACTTAAAAATTTCAAGACAAATCGAATGGGTACCCCTATATCAGTAAGATATTGATTAAAAGAAAAAAAATTATTAATTTAAATGTTATAAGAATAAGAATCTAGAGAATTATTCTAGAATTAATTATTTAAAATTATTTGATTTATTTTATTTTGCAAACTATTCCAATTGAAATTTTAAATCTTGCTGTTATCAAGTTTGATTCGTCTCGCGCGCGCGAAACGGTACCCGAAAATTATTATATGTGTTCGCACATTCAACACAAACTCTAATGATGCATGGATTTTATTATTTATGTAATCGTTCGTAATCACATTTCTATAAAAATTTGTTATATCCATTTAATTTTCAATAAAGAAATATATTTCTTAATAATGGAAGAACATGTTTTCTGACGTGAATATCAATTTCGTGAATTGAAAATAATGACGAGGAATAATTGTCGTTGATTTATTACTGAAATCATTACTATTGGGAATAGTCCGGAAGATCCGGGATTCGTTCCCTCCTACAGTAAAATTCCCGATATTCAATGGATCACTTAACTTTTCTTCGCAGATTGATCTTGCGAAATCTGATGTAGAAACAAAATGTTAATCGTTCTCCATTTTTAAAATCGCTCCTCTTTTTATTACCGGTTTGTCACCCGCGCATCTGATGGCTTCGATTATTATATTATAAAAATTATACGCAATATGAATATTTTGAATATTATCGATTTATTTATTCGTCGCGTTTTCTCGCGAATTTTAAATCGCGATTTATTTTGTAATTTAATAGTTGATTTACATCGAAGCTCATTTTATTTTTTCGCGTTTTGAATATTTTCTTTGATAATCTACACAAAACGCGCCAGTAATGCAAATACTTTCTTCTACAATCGAAGAAATGATCAATAATTTTATTAATGACTCTTTTGATCATGATTATTTACGTTACATACAACTTATTAAATTCTATTATTGCATATCGATTATTAACGATGTCGCGTAATTAATCATCGCTAATCAGGCTTGTCTGGACTATATAAAAATTTTAGAAAATTTCATATTATACGTATATTTTGGACATTTTTGCGTAATAAATTATTCTATGTAATAACTTATTTTGTATTAAGTTTCAAATTATTTTTTATATTCACTTTTGTATTAAAAGAAAATAAAATGTATTGAAAGAAAATAAAAATAAAATTAAAAAAAAATTTTTCCTTCTCGATGTATCTCCACCTTAATGGAGGCATTTGCCGGGTGAGAAGGTTTGCGTACTCTCGTGAACCTAAGACCTGTAATGCCGGTGGTAATGTATGCCGATATTCATATAGATTATTCTTATATTTAAGATCATTTTAAGTATATTCTTAGATCGCGTCTTAATATTTCGTTCAGTTATTAAAATAGTTGTACAACATTTTCCAACTTACTTAAGACGATCTTAAAATATAAGAGTGAATTATGAAAATCGGCCGTAGTTACTGGTAGAGTTACCCATGCCGGACAGGTTGAAGGGGAAGAGTCAGACTAAGAGAGATACCAAAATTATATACATATATATATACAGGGTGACCCATTTTAACTTAGGCAGCCAAATAACTCGAAAAATAAGCAAGATAGAGAAAAATGTTTTAGACAAAAGTTGTATGGTTTCGAGGGGGCCATAAGATGGTATCATTGGTTTGACCTTGAAGAGTCATTTGAAGGTCACGTGAAGGTCACTTCAATTTTTTTAAATAGAACATCCTATATATTTTTGTACATTCTTGTAGCTCATCTCGAGAGCTTTCCAAAACACTATAATTAAGTACATTTTCGTTAAGTACTTTTTGAGTTATGAGGCTTGAAATAATTTCTTAATTTTACATAAACCGTAAAATATCTTGTAAAATATTCATTTTTCGATTACCTTACCTTAATAGTTTTATGTACAAAATAATGAGAGGAATCAATTGGTGTTCGCGAGCGAATCCGACAGTGCGTTGATAGGACCGGAAGGTCGTAAAGCGAAAAAAGTGCGCCTCGTTCACACAAAAGACTGACGTTTATTGAAGTCAAAATTAAAAGACAAGTGTTTAGTGCAGTGATTTCGATTCTCGAAACAGCGGTGTAACAAAGTGAGCGCGGTTTCGCGAGCGGTATCGCGAGCGGTGTAGAGACACAAGAGCGAGAAAAATGCGTTGTCCAAAGTCGTAAGCGGTCGTGTAATGCGGTTGATCAGCGGTTTGATACAGAGATTGCGGAAAGTCCAAGAGAATAAGCGGTCGTTATAAGCGGTTTTTACTATGCGGAGCGGTTTTAACTGAGCGGTTTGACAAAAAGTGCGAGACTTTACTTGCGAATAATTTTTAAGCGCAATGATATTTCGGTTTTTCGAACATCCCGCCCGCCTCGTCAGTACGTGACGAAATTTGCGAATGTGTTCGGGCGCGGGCAGGTGTCGCGAACGGTCCGATTGATGAGTTGGTGATAGTGATCATGAATGGAATGCGTGACGTAGTACAAAGACACGTGTCGTTCAGTTTATTCGTGTCTTTCGCGAGAATAGTATCGTGCAAAGTAAAGAGATTTATACAGTGATGAACGATGAGAAAATGTACAGTGAATTTGTGAATAATCTCGCGAGTGCAGTGAAATGTTAACGTGAACGTGAAATTGTGGTGCAAGAGAGAGAACAGAGAAATCAAAAAAAGAGACTGATGACGCGGCTCGCGGATCTCGCACAATATCGAATGTGCCTTAGTATAATTACATGTGATTAAGCGCGTACGATTCCCGGAATTATGATACCGTGAAACATAATGTGAGTGAATATTATACAATGTGGATGAGATATGAGAGAAAGTTCGGGTTTCGTGAGAGCTCACGAATCCGAGTGCGTTGGAGATGCTGCGGTGTCAGTTCCTGGCAAGAGGATGATCTTCGCGAGTGGCCGAACGAACTCCGAGGATGCTGTGCGCACGGTGACCACGCGTGTTACGCCGTCGTCTCCCGGGTGCAGTGCCGTGATTCGGGCGAGTGGCCACCTGGTTGGAGGTGTTGTCTCCGCCCGCAGGAGGCACAGGTCGCCGACGCTTGGGCCGGTCTCGCTCCTCTGCCATTTCGGTCTGCCAGCCAGCGTCTGAAGATATTCGCGCGACCACCGTTCCCAAAAGTGATCGCGCATTTTTTGAAGAAGCTGCCATCGTGACAGCGTGTTCTCTCTCTCGGTGGCAAGCGACGGCTCGGGGACGGCCAGAAGGGGAGCTCCGATCAGGAAATGACCGGGTGTGAGTGCCGCCAAGTCGTCCGGATCGTCGGTCAGTGGTTGAAGCGGGCGCGAATTGAGGCATGCCTCCACCTGTGTGAGAAGAGTCGTCATCTCCTCAAAGGTGAGCGTTGCCTCGCCGATGACCCTTCGAAGGTGATGTTTCGTAGACTTGACGGCTGCCTCCCAAAGTCCGCCAAAGTGAGGAGCTGCGGGCGGATTAAACCGCCACTTTATGCCGTCTGAAGCTGCTGCCTGTGCGATGCGACGGCCGTCGGCAGTTGAGGCGCGAAACATTTCTCGGAGTTCTCGGCTTGCTCCGATGAAATTAGTGCCGCAGTCCGAGAACACCTCGTGGCAGAGTCCCCGTCTGGAAACGAAGCGACGGAAGGCAGCCAGGAACGCCTCAGCCGTGTAGTCGGAGACCACTTCGAGATGGACTGCCTTGGAGCTAAGGCAGACAAAAACAGAAATAAAACCTTTGTTTGCTCGATGGCCTCGTCCCTTGCTGGTCCGGATGAGGATCGGACCGGCGTAGTCCACCCCGGTGCGTAGGAATGGACGCGCTGGAGTCACTCGCTCCTGAGGAAGGTTGCCCATCAGTGGCTGCGGTACAGTGGCTCGCCATCGCGTACACACGATGCATCGATGGATCTGGCGCTTGACCATGGCTCTTCCTCGCGGGATCCAGAATCGTTGGCGGAGCAACCCGAGGGTGAGCTGCACTCCGCCGTGTAGTGTTCTGCGGTGGCAGGAATCCACCAGGAGCCTTGTCATCCAGGAGTCCGGCGGAACGATGATCGGGTGCCGTTCATCGTGAGACAGGATGGCGTGTTTGAGTCGGCCTCCGACGCGCATTACGCCGCTGTCGTCAAGGCGAGGACTCAGCCTGGTGAGCGAGCTGCGTGGTGGCAATGCACGTTCCTTGCTCAGTGATGAGACTTCAATGTGGTAGTGCAGTGCTTGTGATGTTCGAACCCATCGCAGAAGTGCGTCTTCGATCTCGTGTGGCTCGAGATTGTGTGCGGTGTCAACGGAGTTGTGCGTCCTCTTGACGGTTTTTTGACGCCATCGCAGACACCAAGCCGTCACCCTGAGCAGCCGGTGCAGCGAAGAAAAGCGGAGAAGGACGTCGGGCTCAGCAACGGCCTTGCCGACGGCGTTGAGCGAGCTGACGGCTCGTTGCTCTGGCAGTTCCGCGTCTGGCAAGACGTAGTCGTTGCTTGGCCAAAGTGCCCTGCTTCCCAGCAGCCAGGATGGTCCCGTCCACCATAGTGGATGACTAACCATGTCACCTGGCTGGACTCCTCGGGAGGCGCAGTCGGCAGGATTGTCTCGTCCCGGCACGTGGCGCCATTGAGCCTCGGGTAGCTGGACCTGGATTTGCGACACTCTGTTGGCCACGTAGGTCTTCCAGCGGGAGGCGTGTCCTTGTATCCAGTGCAGCGTTACCCTGGAGTCAGACCACAGGAAGACCGGTGCTGTGGACAAATCTAGCAGAGTGCGTGTGTGAAGAGTGAGGTTCGTTAGTAGGGTGGCCGCGCACAACTCGAGTCGCGGCAATGACACTGGCTTCACCGGAGCGACCTTGCCCTTGGCAGCCAGCAAGTGAAGTGCGGTGTCATCTTCAGTGGTGGAGCGGAGGTACACCACCGCGGCGTATCCTCGCTCCGAGGCGTCGGCGAACCCGTGGAGTTCGATCTGTGCGTGAGGTCCGTCGCTGCCCAGCCAGCGAGAGACCCTGATCTCGTTCAGCCGCGGAAGGTCAGTGAGAAGATTCCTCCAGGACAGGGCGTCCGCTGACGGAAGAGGAGCGTCCCAGTCCAACTTCTTCAACCAGGCGGACTGAATTAGGATTTTGGCTCGCATTGTTACTGGAGTGAGCCACCCTAGTGGATCGAACAATCGTGCGGTTTCGGACAGGACGCGTCTTTTTGTGAGTTCCGTGAAGTGACGCGCCTGTACCGAGAAAGTGAAGTGATCACTGGCCGGGTGCCAGTGAAGACCCAGTGTCGCGTGGCTTTCGTGAGACCACGAGTGCGGTGAGCTGGGGAGCCAGTGTTCGTGCGGGACTCCATCCAGAATGCTGGGGTGATTGGCTGCCCACTTCCGAAGTGGAAACCCGCCCGCCGTGCAGAGACTGCGTAGCTCCCGCTGCAATGTGGTGGCCTCCGGGATGGTGCACGCTCCGGTGAGGATGTCGTCCACGTAAGTATCGCGGCGCAGCGCGACAGCTCCACGCGGATATCGCAGACCCTCGTCGTCGGCGAGCTGGCGTAAGGTCCGTATGGCGAGAAATGGCGCGCAAGCCAAGCCATACGTGACCGTTCGTAGGCGGTATTCACGGACGTCGTCGGCGGTACGGTGCCGCCAGAGAATCCGTTGACAGTCGCGGTCCTCCGGGTGGATGAGGATTTGGCGGTACATTTTCTCCATGTCCGTTACGAAGACATGGCGGTGCCAGCGCCAACGGAGGAGCACGTCGGCAAGAACTGGCAGGAGGTTGGCGCCCGTCAGCAGATTAGCGTTGAGAGAGGTGCCCGAGGTCGTGAGCTGTGAGCCGTTGAACACGACCCTGAGCTTTGTCGTTGTGCTCGTTTCCCGCAGCACTCCGTGATGCGGTAGGTAGCACTTAGCGGTGCCTTCTTGTTCGGATGAGGTGTTGATTGTCTCCATGTGTTGCAGGTCTTCATACTCCTGCATGAAGCTGCGGTAAAGATCGCCGAATCGAGCGTCCTTGGAGCAGCGGCGCTCCATGGCGTTGAGCAGACGTTCGGCCGGCTTGCGGGTCTCGGTGAGAGAGGGTGGTGCTCCAGCGAACGGCAGTCTCACTATGTACCGTCCGGTGCTGGTGCGTGCGTGCTCGCGGGTGAAGAGGTCTTCGCACCTCTTCTCTTCGGCGGTGAGAGCGACGGGAGCGGCAGGCTCTCTTTCCTGCTCCCAAAATAGCTGCACCAGGTCATTCAACTCGTGGTCGATGGAGCACTGGTGCGAGGTATGGCTGCTCTGGAGCGTGGCCTTGTGACCTCCAGACAAGATCCAGCCGAGCGAGGTCCGCTGAGCGATGGGCTCGTCCTTGCGTCCCTTGCGGAGCCCATCTTGAAGTACGGCGGAGTATACGTCTGCGCCGAGCAGTATTTCTATCGGATCTCGATCGAGATACTGCGGATCCGCCAGGGAAAGGCCGCGAATGTGTGGCCAAGTGAAGCTGCTTCGCAAGATGGGTCCCTGGTACGACGAGAGGCGCGGAAGAACGTACGCTAGTACCTGAAGGGTTGCTCCGGTCACCCCAGAGGAGAGGCTCAAGGATAACTTTCCACGCGTTGCTCCGGATGCTCCTCCAATGCCGGCGACGGACATTGAAGAGTGACTTCGCGGCAGACGCAAGCGTTGCGCCAGAGCTTCTGAGACCAGGGAAACTTCTGACCCCTGGTCGATCAGCGCACGGACGGCGTGAGGTCTTCCCAAGTGGTCCGTGATGTTGACGCGTGCGGTGGCGAGAAGGATCGCCTTGCGATCCGATGCGAGTCGCGTGGTGGACAAAGAACTCGCTCCGTCGGATTGTGCGTACGCGTCGTGGAGTAGCGTATGGTGTCGTGACTTGCACGTGAAGCAAGTCTTCACCGACTGACACTTGGCGAGGAAGTGATTGCCAAGGCAGTTGAAGCACAGTTTGTTTGCTTCCACGAAGTTCTTTCTGTCGCTCGCGGTTTTCGACCTGAATTCCGTGCATTGCATAAGGGAGTGCTGGCCCTTGCATGCTGCGCACGTCGAGGAGTCGGATGTGCGCTTCACGAAATGCGATTTCGCGGATTTGGAAGTTCCTCCGGATTTCGCAACGGAGTTCGGATGCACGGCGTTGAGTGTGAGGATCTGCTCGGACATGAAACCCATCAGGACGGCATTACTCGGCGGATCGACGGAACCGCGTATGGAGGACTCCCACTCCATCCGAGTTTGCGGATCGAATCGATCGACGAGCAGGTGATTGAAAAGGTCCATCCCGTGCGTGGCAATGGGCCTATCGATGCTCTCCTGAGCGTTGATGGCAGTCGTGGCGGCGTTATAGAGGCGACTTAGCTCGTCGGCGGTTGCGGCTTTCATTTTTGGCACGGCGGTATAAGCGGCGAAGTTAGCGCGAATGAGTTCCCGTTTGTTCTCGTAATGCGAGCTCAGAATCGTCCACGCCCGATCATAATTGCCCCCGACAATCGGTAATGACCGGATTAATTTTTCCGCAGGACCTTGTAAGCTGGTACGGAGGTAGTGGAGCTTTTCCACGTCAGAGATAGACGGATTGTCTCCTATGATGGACATGAAGATGTCGCGAAACGCTGGCCAGTCTCCGTACGCGCCAGAGAACGTCTGGAGCTTTATCCGCGGCAACGATGTCTTGAGCGCGTGCTCCTGGTGAGCCTCGGTCTTCGGCACGCTGGGCGGCTCGCTTTTGAGTTTGTTCGCGTATCCGACTAACGTGCTCCGCTGTGTCACGTAAGTTGACTCCGCAATGTCAATAAAATCAGCTTTTGCGTACTCACTGTCGAGATATTTCTCTTTCAGCGCAGTCCTGATGAGTTCGTGCTGAGCCTCGAACTTGTTCCACAGCGTCTCGAGGAGGTGGAGGCGAGCTTGGATGGCTTCGGCGGTGATGTTTGAGACTCCCATCTTGCGCAGATTGTCCACGGAGCGAGACATTCGCCCGTGGACATCATTCTGCGCCTCCAGCAACGCCTTCAAATCGGCACTCATCTTCACTAATTGTCTTTCTGTTCAGGTTCGCGCACTGGACGACACACGTGAATTTCACCCACGAACTGCGGAGGCGGATGTTAATCCGGCTCGAAGGACCAGAAATGTTCGCGAGCGAATCCGACAGTGCGTTGATAGGACCGGAAGGTCGTAAAGCGAAAAAAGTGCGCCTCGTTCACACAAAAGACTGACGTTTATTGAAGTCAAAATTAAAAGACAAGTGTTTAGTGCAGTGATTTCGATTCTCGAAACAGCGGTGTAACAAAGTGAGCGCGGTTTCGCGAGCGGTATCGCGAGCGGTGTAGAGACACAAGAGCGAGAAAAATGCGTTGTCCAAAGTCGTAAGCGGTCGTGTAATGCGGTTGATCAGCGGTTTGATACAGAGATTGCGGAAAGTCCAAGAGAATAAGCGGTCGTTATAAGCGGTTTTTACTATGCGGAGCGGTTTTAACTGAGCGGTTTGACAAAAAGTGCGAGACTTTACTTGCGAATAATTTTTAAGCGCAATGATATTTCGGTTTTTCGAACAATTGGTGTAAAGAAAACACATAGTTGTTTCGAAGAAAAAATATGTAATTTGCAATTAACAATTCCATATTTTTTCTTAAAAACAACTATGTGTTTTCTTTACACCAATTGATTCCTCTCATTATTTTGTACATAAAAGTATTAAGGTAAGATAATCGAAAAATGAATATTTTACAAGATATTTTACGGTTTATGTAAAATTAAGAAATTATTTCAAGCATCATAACTCAAAAAGTACTTAACGGAAAGGTACTTAATTATAGTGTTTTGGAAAGCTCTCGAAATAAGCTACAAGAATGTACAAAAATATATAGGGTATTCCATTTAAAAAAATTGAAGTGACCTTCACGTGACCTTCAAATGACTCTTCAAGGTCAAACCAATGATACCATCTTATGGCCCCCTCGAAACCATACAACTTTTGTCTAAAACATTTTTCTCTATCTTGCTTATTTTTCGAGTTATTTGGCTGCCTAAGTTAAAATGGGTCACCCTGTATATACAGGATGAGTCTGATAAAACGCCCACCGTGTTTTTCTCGAAAACGGTAAGAGATAAGTACAAGACATCCATTATGAAAATTGTAGGATAAGTAGGGGCACATACTTTGATGACCTTGAATAACCTTGAATGTCCGTTTTTCACATCAAGAATTTAAAAAAAATTTTTTTTTAAATGGAAAGGGGTACTTTGTAGTCACTCTATCGATAGTACTCAATGAGCTTAATAACTTTTGTATCAGAGTTTTTTTCGAAAATTCAACCGTTGTCAAGGTATCGACAAAATAAGTCAGAATGAAAATTTGGAATAAATTTTTTTATTATTCCTAACAGTACTTACTGTAGTACACTTACTGTAGTAAGTGTTCAAAATGTGTACCACGTTGAGCCAGACATGCCTGTAGTCTTCGCGAAAAGCTTACTTGTACTTCTTCTAACTCCTATGTGATTATTTCGTGAAAAATTATTTTAATTCTTTCTATCATATTTTCTTGAGTGGTAGGACATTGAAAATAGGCTAACTCCTTCACTCTTCCCCAGAGGTAAAAGTCCAAACATGTTAAATCGGGTGATCTCGTAGGAAATAGTACAGGACCATCTCTACCTATCCATTTGTTTGGAAACATTCTGTTGAGCTCTCGCCTCGTATTTATTTCAAAGTGAGGTCGATCACCCGACTTAACATGTTTGGATTTTTCCAAATTTTCATTCTGACTTATTTTGTCGATATCTTGACAACGGTTGAATTTTCGAAAAAAAACTGATACAAAAGTTATTAAGCTCATTGAGTACTATCGATAGAGTGACTACAAAGTACCCCTTTCCATTAAAAAAAATTTTTTTTTTCAATTCTTGATGTGAAAAACGGTCATTCAAGGTTATTCAAGGTCATCAAAGTATGTGCCCCTACTTATCCTACAATTTTCATAATGGATGTCTTCTACCTATCTCTTACCGTTTTCGAGAAAAACAGGGTGGACGTTTTATCAGACTCACCCTGTATACATATACAGGGTGAGCCATTTTAATTAACGCACGCAATTATTTCGGAAACAAAGCATTTTAGAGAAAAATGTTTCAGACAAAAGTTTTATGGTTTCGAGGGGGCCATAAGATGGTATCATTGGTTTGACACGGAAGAGTCATTTGAAGGTCACATGAAGGTCACCTTCAATTTCTTAAATGGAACCTACTATTTGTCATTGCATATTCTTATAGCTTATCTCGAGAGCTTTCCAAAACACTATAATTAAGTACCTTTTCGTTAAGTACTTTTTGAGTTATGAGGCTTGAAATAATTTCTTAATTTTACATAAACCGTAAAATATCTTGTAAAATATTCATTTTTCGATTATCTTACCTTAATACTTTTACGTACAAAATAATGAGAGGAATCAACTGGTGTAAAGAAAACACATAGTTGTTTTTAAGAAAAAATATATAATTTGCAATTAACAATTCCATATTTTTTCTTAAAAACAACTATGTGTTTTCTTTACACCAATTGATTCCTCTCATTATTTTGTACGTAAAAGTATTAAGGTAAGATAATCGAAAAATGAATATTTTACAAGATATTTTACGGTTTATGTAAAATTAAGAAATTATTTCAAGCCTCATAACTCAAAAAGTACTTAACGAAAAGGTACTTAATTATAGTGTTTTGGAAAGCTCTCGAGATAAGCTATAAGAGTGTGCAAAAATATATAGGGTGTTCCATTTAAAAAAATTGAAGTGACCTTCACGTGACCTTCAAATGACTCTTCAGTGTCAAACCAATGATACCATCTTATGGCCCCCTCGAAACCATAAAACTTTTGTCTGAAACATTTTTCTCTAAAATGCTTTGTTTCCGAAATAATTGCGTGCGTTAATTAAAATGGCTCACCCTGTATATATATATATGTTATATTAATTACATTAATACTTTTGAATAAAATGAAAGAAAAAGAGACAGTAATCGAGAAAACAGATAAAAGGCAATTACAGTGATTTGAATATATCTTAAACCTGAGTGATTTAAATATTCCGATGAACTCCATAGGAAGGAATAAGCATGACAAGTGATGATAATTTTTATGATGTTAACACAAAAGAATACAATAAACCATATAATAATTCAAGAACTCGAAGAAGAAAATATATTGAATAGAAATGCATAGTGATTGGAAATTATTAGAAACTAAAAGACTGTGTGCATACAACCTACTTATTAATAATAATACTATTTTGTAATTATATTAAATTTTAAAATTTAGTTATATAAAGCACATTAAGCTTAAAATTATTATGCTGATACAAAAATTATAATAAAAATATTTACATAATGGCCATATATTAAAATGGTACATATGAATTCTTTATATTTTATATAAAAAAAGAGACATTTAAAATATTTTACAACATCTATATACTTTTTCTACATTATGATTTATTGAATCGTTCGGAAAAGAAGAGAAACATTAATTTAATTATATCGGCTAAATAGTATCGACTGGACTCAGTAAGGTATCTTCTATGTTCTTCCTTAATGCTATAATATTTTTCAGATAAAATTTGAAATTTGGTCTAGCATCCGCTGTACTCCAGCAACGTAGCATCAACTGGTACAATGCTGACGGACAGTTAAGAGTCATCGGTAACCTGCCTCCAGCACGTACATAATTTATCACTTCTTCATTAGTCTTGGCACTATAAGGTTGCTCACCCAACGATGTAATTTCCCACATTAAAACACCAAATGACCAAACATCGCTTTGAGAAGTAAATATTCTGATCATCAAAGATTCGGGTGCCATCCAGCGAACAGGAAGCAAATCTTCTCCTTTCTAAAACATGATTTTTTTTAAAATTTAATTTTCTGGTTCAAGTTGGTCATTTTTACAATATGTGCAAAATGAAAAACGTTAATTTATTTCTTGCTATGTATAAATAAAAACTATTTATATTCTATATTACTTAAAGAAACAATGCACGATACTATTATGATAAAAAAATGGAAAGTATTTTCAAAAGAATTCATTTCTTAATTACTAATTTTTTTTAATAATCATATTTACCACGCGATAATAATCATCCTTGTAGATACCTCTAGCTAGTCCAAAATCTCCAATTTTGATGACACGATTCTCGCGATTTCTCGAAGATACTAAACAATTGCGACACGCTAGATCTCTATGTATGAAACGCAACTCTTCCAAGTAGCAACAACCTCGCGCGACATCTTCGCACATGGCGAGCAAATCCTGCAAACGCAGAGCATGCGAATCTGACGCTTCCAAATTTCGACAATCTCTCAAATATTTTAACAGATCACCAGTTTCCATCAGTTCCAACACTAGAAACGGAGAAACCCCATCTAAACAAACGCCCAACAATCTTAATATATGTTCGTGTCGAAAATGATTCATAAGCTCGGCTTCCTTTAACAATTTCTTTTTCTCATGGGAAGAAGCATCTTTCCGAAGCGTTTTTATTGCAACGAATATCTCTGTGCCCGATCTTTCTAAGTTCTTCACCTTTCCTTGAAACACCTGCGAAATATTTCACACAAATTGACATTCGTACTTCATTAGAAAATGTATATAGTTTAATGACAAGTAATATTATATTTTACTTTATATTAAATAATTCAACGAAAAATATATAATAAAGTGCATGTTTGTTGTCTCATCTAAATTTTATATTACTTATAATCTATTATAAACATTTATGTAATTTATATCTTTTTTAGAAAATACATATCTGTTTTGTTGATCCAGAAATTAACTTAAAACATTGCTTGGAAAAATTAATTTTTACCTTTCCGAATGCGCCGCTACCGATAAGTTTTGTAAATGTAATTTGTTTACGTGCGATTTTAGTTATCGCACATTCATCCGGATTATAATGTAACATAGGACTGTAAATCATATTGAATTGAGTGTTTCGGCTAGGTACTTCATGTAGAATATCCAATTCTACATCGGTCATTGTTGAAGGCAAAAATTGCTCATTATTACTTCTGCGTTGACGATACACTGTTATAAAATTTCGACTTAATTATGTAATAATATGTATTATAAAATTTACTGTTTTTTAGTAAACTTATTCGTTTAGTTTTATATAAGTAAATTACTATTTTCAGTAAATTTTTAGATATTATATCACATATACATATATGTATGCTCTACAATTCAAGTTGATACCTACATCAAATATACTTACAACAATAAAAGTAACAGAGGCAGATTATAGTAACTATAACGATAAAACCTAACATCAATAATAAGTAATATTTTTTCGCTGTTATTCCAGAAGTGTCCGAAATATCTATATTAAGCAAAAATATAATTTTAATATCTTCGTTTGTGTATGTTTTTACAAATTTATTTTTATTTGTAACTTTATTACAAAAATTTAATTTTTTTAAATTTTAGACCTATTCATATCTAAAAAAATCAGCACATAATATTATAATATCTATGCAGCACAGAATATTACAACTACTTTGCAACAATATTGCAAATTGCAATGCAACATTACGCAAACATTGTAGAAATATAAATTAACAAAGTATGAATTAGATATTAGCAATATGATATTTATATTTTGAAAACATTGGAAAACTATAACACTTTTTAATTTATCTATAAAAATAATGTAATAATATATTTTTTTATATTTGTATATATGTGCGACAATTTTTAATTTTTTGCAGGTAAAGTCAAATGAATTAATGACACAAATATAATATCAATCGATTAATATAATTCTAAGTTAAAGATAAGCAGTACTGTTTTTTCTATTAAAAGATATAGATAACATTTTATATCATTGTTACAATGTATTTTATGATATACTTTCAATACACTCATGTATAATATGATAAAAGATTTTCAAAGATAATATATTTTATTACTATATTAGTAATATTTAATATTTTATCCATCATTATACTTTTTATTTGTATATTTTTGTGCATTCTTAAGTATTTTTCATATGCAAATATATGTGATTGTAACGGATTCTTAAAACTTTTAAATGAAATTATAATTAGTAATAAATATATAATTAATTCTAATTAATGTTTATATATTTGTACTTTCATTATAGAAGTATAGAACATCTAAAATAAAAAGAAGTGATTTATATAAATAAAAGTTTAAAATAACTTTGTATCCAAAATATAATATTTTAAGTTATATGATTATGCTTAAATATAATTGTATATTATCTTAGATATATGAAATCGCTACAAATTTCTCGATGTATATCAAGCTTTTAAATTTAATTATGCTTCTATTGCTTTCACATGCTTCCGAGATACCTATTCATCCGTTACAAATAAAAATATTCTAAGTAATATTATTAAATGAGTGTAATAAATTGTAATAATATTATTAAATGATTGCATTTCAAATTTATTACACTGCAATGTTGCTATAACGTTTCATTGCAAAATTACAAAAAATTGACATTTTAACGTTGTCACAATCTTGTAACAATGATTCAGCTGAGTTTTGCAATTGATTTGCAATATTGCAATGTTTCAATGAAATTACATCTTCATTATACATCTGCAACCTTTTTGTGCCGTATGGGTATCTTTATTTGCTTACCAAGTGTTAAAAAAATAAATCTTTCATCATCTGGCCATATAAAATTTTCCTCATATTCGAGGTATTTCAATATTAAGCGAAACTGGTATAAAGTTCTCGCTTGTAAATTTCCGATATGGTATATTGCTTCTTTGTCATAATTCATTTTAACATAATTCGTTGTTTGCCACTTTTCTGTTGCAACATTTTTATACTCTAGTGCAGAAGAAACCGTTGAATTGATATTTGAGATCCATGAAATGTTCATGCTATTTATGTTGACATCGTTCAAAGTAATATTGTTTGGTTCTGAATATATGTGAACGATCTCGTTTAAACTATCGGTGTAGAAATCGCTGAAATTAACTGGATACACACGCACGTATATCAAGTAATCTTGTACTGGTAGCAACAAGTACATCTTCGCGAAAAATCGTCCGTCTGTCATACGTTTCAGCATATTGATAAATTGTTTGCCTTTTTGTTGCGGTTTTGTTTGCCCTTTTGTGCCGTTCACTAATGTAACTGACTTCCAATGCACTTCGTAGGTCACGGCCACGCAGTTCACTTTCTTGGGTGGCATCCAATAAACTACTGCTATAGTAGGCGTCAGAGCTTGAACACTTAAGTTTTCCGGTGCATTAAGCTTGCCCGAATCAGTTTTTATTGGTATCACATTCGAGTCGAGTGGATTTATCGATAATCGATCAAAATAAAAATTACTTAAAGCAAACTTCAACTTGTACTCTGTAAGCGGTGTTAAGTTCTGAATCTCGTAATATCGCTCGAACGTCTGCACATTGAATTCTCCAGTCTTATTGAGATTGTCGTCTACACAATGGCTTACTGAGATAGTATATATAGTAGTTGGTAAATTATATTTTTTGCATTTACTCTTTACAACCGGCTTCGGAAGATTTACAATGATGCTGTTTATCGTTGGAGTCACTTTTTCAAAATTGTAAACTTTTTCCTCAGGTGTCAGACATCTCATTGGAGGATATGGTTGTAAAGATTTATCAAAAGCGTAAATTCTAAAAGAATATTGATTTTCAACTGAGCTTATCATTTCAACATATTCGGCTGCATTTACGCTCTTGAGACCTGCATATTTCTTTTTCAAAACGTAGAAAACATATCGAAACGAATCAATTGCTGAAATGTAAATGTTTGCTTTGTCAATCGTCATATATTTGAATAGGGTGTTATTACTTATGTTTCCTCTGTCTAAAATCATATTGCACATAGAAACGTTAATGTCTGTCACAATTATGTGATCATCACTTAACCAGTAAATTAACGGCTCTTCATTATTCATGTTATCAATTATCATATCCTTAAAAAACCTTATGAAATGAAGTGGGCAGAAGGATGAATTTATCTGAACAATTTGCTCATTTTTTCCATCGAGATCATATTGTATCATATCATTTTCTCCATTCTCCCGATTGTATGGTATGCGATACAAAATTCTAAAAAATATATAATTATTTTACTCATTATAAAACATTATTTTAACAAAAACAGAAACTTATATGTAGTAAAAATTCGGAATTCTTATAATTATATAATAAATTACTATTTTTTTTTTCTTATGATCTTAATTATAAAAGCACATAAAATTATAGAAAAATTACTAATTTGCATAAATCTTTAATGGAAAATTATTTTTTCAGGTGAACGGTAGTAAACGTACCCCATAGACGGTGATACATTTAAATAATCAGTAATATATTTTGCTTTGAAAATCTCATCAAATTTAATTATGCCATTTTCCCACATTGTTAAGTCGAACTTTACAATGTAAAAGTAGCCTTTGGTTATATATAGATTTCTTGCTACCCAGTCAATGCGAAGATCAGATATAATATGAGCAAAAGTAGCTATTTTTGTGATTTTATTTTCATTAATCTTTAATGTCATTAGGTCTTTATTGTCATTCCAATAAATTCTCTGTTCTTGTATCGAATAAGCGACATTTACTACATATAAACTGAAAAAAAGGAGTCAACTTTAATTATATAGTAAAAAAATTATAGTTGAGATTTCTAATTTTATAGTTATTACTGCTATAATGTTGATAATAATAAACTTGTGCATAATAATAATAACTTTAACTTTATAGTGTCAAAACTAATTTGATAATTATAACCATTTTTTTATCAGTATACGTACTCTGACGACATTAGTATGCCCAAGTTAGTAAAGGTGTCTAAATCCACGTCCCATATTTGGATACGTTTTCTCGATGTGAGTAATAATTTAGGTATTGGATTTTCATGTGTAGTCGACACATTGATTAAATCCGTGTAAGGACCGGCAACAATTTTAGTATGCGCACGTACTCGAAAATAATATGTCGTGTTAGATGTTAGATTGTGCACCGTGTGCTCCAATTTTGTAGTTGTGATATTTTTATCGTCGCAGATTTGAATCTCTTTTAATTCCTCGATGAAAAAGCACTGCACTGTGTACCCTTGTATTATTTCATCGGTAAATTCAGGTTGGTTCCATCTGCAAAAAAATAAAATTTTAGCCTTTTTATAATTAACAAAATTATAACAGAATTAACATTTTTATATATTTATGTCGTTGAATTTAAGAAAAAGAGAGAAAAATGAAAGAATACAAACTGAAAATTTAGATTCTTTACCTCAATGTCACAAAAGTGTCGTTTACTTTTTCTGTGAATTGACTGTCGAATTGTACAAATGCTCTGAGAGATGTTGGCTTGTTCAAATTGTTTTCTAGAGAAGATTGTACATATTAACATAATTATATTAATAATTATGTGGATATCTCAGTAAATCAGAAAGAACAATTTAATGTGAAAATAAAGGAAAGAGGAAAAATAAATCTAAGTTACAAAATATGAAAATTAGCACAGTATTGATCTTTAAAAAATAAAATAATATAAAAAATTTTTGCGTCATTTAAGACTTAGAAAAATAATTGTTAATACATAGCAAAAACGAATAAATAACTTTTAATAAAATGACAAGTACTTTTCGAAAAATTCCTATAGTTTAAGAAATCAAAAGTATAATATTTGCGATTGCTTTAAAACCAAGTAGACAATTAATAAAATTGACTTTACCTTAAATCATGACAATTTTTACATACAATGTTATATTCATATTATATTTTTCTATTTCTTGTTTCAACAGAATATAGAACTTATATTCTTCCCACTAGAAAGTATTTTTAGATTTGTGTGATTTCACTCTCTCTTGAATTTAAATCGTATATATATTTAAATTATATTTATAATTTTCCGTCGTAGATTTTTTCATTGATGTTTTGTGCATTTTTTTGCAACTTACCGATAGATTTTGGGATCGTAGAATTACTTGCAAGTGGAACCACATCGACTTTTCGCTTATTTCTCACAGTCATATTATCAGAATAACTCCGATGAGATTTCAAATTTCGATGATCACTTTTTTCGAACATTGAAATATCCTGAAATAAAGTATAACATACGAAAAAAATTAAGGGAGTATCATTGGGATAGAAACGCAATTGTTTTTGGTGCTTTTAATGTGCTAAGATTATATAAATTATAAAATTAAACCATTACAAATTACCATTCGTTTAATTAATAATATCGGTTTGATATATATACTATTCCTAATTGATAATATGTTAAATACAATGTAATTTTATTTTTGCAAAATCTATTTTTTATTCTTTTTTAAAACATCCTGTATATCAAGCTTATACATATATCAAGATTCATATATCAAAAGGGAAGTCATGCAATAGGTTAATAAAAGTCAATAAGGATTTATAACAGCTACTTGTAGCAAATAATATAAGTGTAAGCTGAAAGTGTAGCTCTTTGCAATTGAAATAATTTTGCATAACGATTTGATTCTTTCATGATGGGTTAGTTAACTCTTCTCCAATTTTACTGTAACTCAAAATTCTTTTCAAAAATTTGCTCGATATCATTATAGTTTTAATAATGTTTGTACTTCGAAAATAAAAATGTTAAAAATATTCTTTCTTTACACAATAATACAGTCAAATTTTAAAATAACGTTTTAATTAAATTTAATATACTATATAACATCCATTTTTGTAAACAAAATTTCGAAACATTATCCATCTTTTTTTTACAACATCGTACATACTTTTTACTTTTATATTGAATTGTTTTATTTTATCTTATCTTCTTATATAGATAGAATATATAATTTACTATCATTCATTTTTAATTACACTACTAACTGCAATAACATTCAATTGTTTCTTAATCAAGCGAAAAATATCTCTTACCTGCGTGAAATTTAAATCCGGACACATGGGAACACTTTCTTTCTGGGGATTGTTTGAAATGGTATAATCTGTCGGCATAAACGTGATAGTTGCCTTTGTCAGTACTAAACCTTTCAATAATACGCATAAAATTGTTCCAAACATAATTTGCATTTTTCGTAAACGTTTGCACTCAATCGGTTTCCGTTGAATCCTCAATTAATTGTTTTTCTCACTCCACTAATTCTGATGTGTTAATCGAATTGATATTAATTCACATATATACATATGTTTTCGATAAATTCCTTAAAACTCAGTTTTAACGAATCGCAAGTTATTATCTTCTAATATTATGTTTTTAGAGTTCTCTTTATGGTCGCGATCACAATATATATCTTAAGATTAAATTAGGGAATTCTTAGTAAATAAATAATTTCTATTTTTTTAAGAGAACAAATGACAATGCAAAATCAAATGCAAATACATATTCATTTGATTGTATCGCGAACACAGGAATATAATTATTATCAGCCTTCCTTTTTTATTAATATTTTAGTAGAAAAGCAGTCGATAAAAAGATAATAGCAATCAAATTACAAACGATCAAAAAAGTTATAGAATTATAGATCTTGTAACAGTTTCATCCATATTCAAGCACACGCAGCGTGTAATCGAATTCACTTAAATATTTGCTATATCTTTGGTCTTACTAAAAATATAGTTATGACAATTCGTTCGTACGATTGTGTTACTACGTGCTATGCTTTTTAAAATCCACTATTCATACACAATTACACGTTTCCTGTGATATTCATATAATGCAGTTTGAATCAAGCGACAAGTAACGCGATAGTGTTTTTTGGCTAGCGATCACAGTAGTAACTGACTTCGAATGATCAATCTGATCATGTGTTGCCTGACGTCTTAGGGCCCTCACACACGAAATTGCATAGCTGTATATGCACAGCATAAGACCATATGGACCAATGAGCATCGAGTATTAAGTCGAAACGATTTTCATTATGGAAAATTATTTCTTATCGGTTCTTGTAAGATCAATTCACGACGTTCAGTTCGATATCCTGTTGAAAATTGGGGATTTTTATTGTAAGATTGGAACTAATCCCAGGTTTTCCTGGTAATTTCTGAAAACAATGATTTCGATAATAATTCAACGACGGACGCTCCGTGTAATTTATTCATTTAATCAAGTATAAATCGAAATAATAGGGGAGGGGAAATTTAAAATAATAAATTTAATAATTAGAGAATTAGCTCAAATAATCAAAAAATTAAAAAGAAAATGGCATAAGAGCCAACGCGCGGTAGTTAGAGCGCAGAGAAGCAACAACACTTCTTTCTTTTTTCAATATTAGTTTATTAAGAAATACATTATAATAACAAAAAGCGAACGTTTCGGATCATCTTTTAATCCTTCTTCAGCGCGATGTTAACAATATACAGGGTGTTCCTAAAAGGTCTCGTCAAACTTTAACCATAGATGCTACGTATCAAAACAAAGCAAAATGTCCATATAAACATGGGTCCGGAAATGCCCCCCTTCTGAGATAACACAGGGTAAAGTCACGTATCTTCATAGGCCTATTTGGCACAATCACTAAATCCTCTGGACTTTTTCGTTTGGGGATACCTCAAAAGTCTTGTTTATGCTACACCAGTTCCTGATCGACAGGTTCTGCGCGATCGTATTGTTGATGGGTGTAACACAATTCGGGGTACTCCCGGAATTCTCGAACATGTTCGACAATCCATGGTGCGACGCTGTGGAGCGTGTATTGCTGCTCATGGTGGCCACTTTGAACATCTTATCTGATGCAAATCATTACTACAGTGATTGAGCCAAATAGGCCTATGAAGATACGTGACTTCACCCTGTGTTATCTCAGAAGGGGGGCATTTCCAGACCCATGTTTATATGGACATTTTGCTTTGTTTTGATACGTAGTGTCTATGGTTAAAGTTTGACGAGACCTTTTAGGAACACCCTGTATATTACAGATAGTGACGCGTTACATTAAACGAATTTATTCTCGACGCGTAGGTGATGCTAAATTGCATCCCGCGGAGGCCTAGTAAGCGCTCTGCTTCAAACAGTCAATTAAATATACTATAGTTATGCTATGCGACGTCATAGCAGATCTAACAAATCGAGTAAAAATAATAAAATAAATACCGAAAGATATTACACGTGAATGAGCTTTTTTTGCTTAAATTAATAGTTAGAAGCATGGCTCATCAGATTCCGCGCTTTTTACAATTAATAATATAGTATGCCGCTGTGCGCCTCATGTCGATTCGAGATTCGATGACGAACTGTATAAATATGTCCTAATTGTCAGAACGTAAACATGGACCCAACCAAGGACATGCGCAGTTGACTCAACGATAACATATACACAACATAACATATTTGTTATAATGTGTTTCTTAATAAACTAATATTGAAAAAAGAAAGAAGTGTTGTTGCTTCTCTGCGCTCCAACTACCGCGCGTTGTGGCTCTTATGCCATTTTCTTTTTAATTTTTTAAAATAATAAATTATTGTTTCATTGCGATCTTTACGGACAATAATTATTTCTTTAATGATATTTAGAAATAAATATATTTCGCCATAATGCGCTTTGTCTCTTTATTTCTTTAAGATCTAAATATAATTTAGATTGAAAACGCGCAATAAAACAATCGAATTGTAGGTCCAAATAATTAACATTACAAAAGACTCCTAATTTAAATGTTAATCGTTTAATAAGTAAAATCGTTAATCAATCTTATAAATTAAAATATTTTCATAATTTAATATTTCGCATATACATACATGTCATAGCATATATAATATTTCGGCAACGAATTATCGATAACACGGTGTTCGACTTTGGCAATATAAAATGTAAACAGTAGCGCTCTATGTTAGGGCTTTGTCATCATTCACACGGTGACACTCGAGCAATGAAGTAGTGTTGCGAAAAGCTTCGCATATTATCAAATTTTTTTTCTAAGCACGATTACGATAAGTATCGAAACATAATTTGCTATAATTATTAATAATTAAAAATTAATCAACTTTTGATAAACGACATAAAACTGTTCCGCAACGATAAATATTTATATTGAATCACAATCATTCATTACTGCGAATAAAAATTAAAACAGGGGTTATATAAAAGGGGATAAGAGAATTAATTAAGTAGATGATTCAATGCCGGTTCTAACCCAGGGATCTCAGGGGGGGTAAGGCGCGAGGGGGATTTCGGTGGCGCGGGGGAATGACGTCACGCGGGACGGAGGGGATTTCGGAAGCGCGAGGGCTGCGGGGCGGGTGTTGGATGTTTTATCACAATGATAAGCAATATTATATTACATACGCGGTTGATAAACGATATAAACAGTAGTGCATATACCGATGTCCGATTTATAAACAATATAAATAGCAGCATTTCTTTGAAAGACAACGCGTGGAGAACGCGTGCGAGAGAGAGGGAACGATAGCGCGAGATGATCGCGTACGAGAGAGAGAAAAAAGGTAAAGACTTATAACTAGCGCAAAGGATGGAAATATGTGCAAAGAAATTACATCATGATTTAGTAAACTTGAAACTCTTTATTCTTCTTTTTATACATATTTTTCTTACGTACTATGTGGACTAAAAACTAAAGCTGCCAGCTCGCAATCGACGAGTTGATGCTTGTTGAAAGCGTCACTCGCGCGTATTACATTCGATACTTCTTTAGGATCCGTTACAATGGACGCGATATTGGAGAATTGCGTAAATTTGACATCGACTGTCTCGGTCACTCTAACCAATCGATTAAAAGTTACATCTATGCAATCATCGAGATCGAACATACGATGTAACGTCGATTCGATCATCATCATGCGTACATCTGAAGATTCGAGACTTATGAGTTTAGCATCGTTAATCGTATGAACTCGCACTGTGAGCGGTCCAACACTTATAAAATTGTAGATCTTGAGAGCCGTTCCGAAGGAGATTTAGAATATTATGACGTTGCTCGTAGAGTCCCTTCCACGTTTCGAGAGATAATATCAGTTCCTTTCCCCGATGATCTCCTATGACAATCACCACGTAACTCGGCGGACCTACGTTGATACCAATTTCGAGGAATTTGAATTCCGTAGCTGTCAATGCGTATCGTCTACCTAGTATACGAACCGCACGACGCTCCACTGAAATGCTACGGGAAAAATTAAAATTAAATAATAGTAATAATAATACAATTTGTAAAAATAGAAAAAAATAGAAAGAAGTTAAGCGAAACTTATCCGTCACATTTGTTCTCAAACGATGGAGTTTTATCACGACGCGGCACGTAATTATTCACGTGTCTTCCGACGCCGCCGCTGCTGCTGCTGCTTCTTTCGACGTAGTACATTTCTCTGGGGTTATGAAAAGTGAACGGTTAACGCGACACTGATCGTACAGGAATTAACCGAGTATACGTGACGCTCATCTTCCAAAAGTATAATGTGGTGGGGGATCAATGCTTCTAACGCTCTGAAATTTAGGAGAAGGGGAGGCGACGCTCGGACAAAAGAATTCTTAGAAACGCAATGAAGGATTAGGGTGGGGAAATAAGAGATAACACATATTAATGTTTACATATTTTATTTTTCTTGCAATTCTTTCTGGCGTTGCGACCACCAGTTAAATATTTTGAATACATTTTGTAATGCGCAATTCTTAACATGTTTTCCACATCGCATACTATTGGTAATATCTAATTTATTTAGAGAATCAATATCTTCGTAATCAGCATCCAAGGTTTCAATGATATAGCCGTTTCCCGCATCGTCTAGTATATCGGTCAGCCATTCTCGCTTTTCAAGTCCTTTAACGTACACGACAAACGATTCTTCTTCTTCTTCTTCTTCGTGTATCGTACCAACGACAGCTGTTGTAATTACACGCTGAGCCAAGCCATACGGAACGTTTCCGTCTTCCCATTGTAATCCGTGATGATTTCTAATCAGCCATGAGACTTGACATCGCTCAGATTTTGTAAGCACTCTCCACGGTACGGGACTTGCGAAAAAGTAATGCGAGAGAACATATCCCTTTCTCAGAACCGCAGCTTCCTTCACGACAAAATTTCTCCCGACAATAAATCCTTGCAGATCCACAAACGTTGATACGGACATGACGAGATCTCTCGTCGAGAGGAATGACGACACTCTAAAACCAACGCCTCGCAACACTTTGATTTATATCCTGCTCCTCTTCCCCTCTCTCTTGTGTAGCGAACACTTAGGTGATTTTGCGTACAACGTTGGTCAACGGATTGTACTGGATCACGCGATCGTGTATGATGAGACAGTACGCTGTGGTATTCGTCGGCACGTTTTCCTTACACTCGAATTCCAATCTCACATCCACGGTTGCGCTCTTGACCGATTCGTTTTGTCGAGAACAATCGATAATCACGAACGGACCGTTACGTAGAAACATCGAGACGGTGAGACTCGGCTCGAGATACTCGTATCCGTAATAATTCTTGCAGAAGCGCGTGTACGTGTCGTACAGAATGGACCATCTGTTTTTATCGAAATCCAGATTCATATCATCGTACGGATAACATTCCGAGTTCAGATAGAGTTTCACGTTGACCAATTTGCAGTCGTCGAATCGACTCGTATCCTCAGACATAACATTCTTCCGGCCTGTTTGCAGAGCGAAGACAACGTAGCGTGGTTTCTCCAGCTGAGTCGCGGTCTTAATGGCCCACGAATGCTTGGTGGTACGCTGCAATAGCGGATACTCGTACAGATCCCACGAGCGAAAACCCATGCTGAGATATCATCCGCTTTCCAGAGCACGCAGCATCGACAGTTTTTCGATCTCGCTCAACAGCACGTGTGGCATTCGCCATTGTATCTTGAATATGTTGATCACAGGCTCCAGCGTCGAATCTCCAAGCAGACAATTGTTGTCGTTGCGCGATCGTATTAAGATCAATTCGTGACGAGCGTTAATCACCACGCGTTTGTAATCTTCGCAAAATCCCAATAACATGTAGAGCGGTACGCAAAAATTGAAGTGTCCATTCGCATTGGTTGACGCATCCCAGCCGGCGTTCCTCATAATCACGCTTCTATCGGATGATACCGTTACATAGTTTTTGAGCGTAGTAGTTATTCCTACGTTTCTATTGCGGTCAATCTCAACGCCATCGAGTTCGTATCGAATCTCATCGAACATGAATGCGACGCAATTATTTCCCAGCGCCACATCAACTCCTCCGTCAGCTGGTGGTCTGTTTTTCGTTAGTTCTCCCTCGATGTATAGGAAACTCTCATACGGCAACGTATACAGATCCTGTTGTTGTATGGGTATTCTTATCTCGTCACTGTATCCGAACGTTGTATTGGCGAACGGGTTGTACGTGTGAGTCTTGATCTTGACGATACGATCGTCGAAGATCGGTTCGTCACCGATGTTGAGGATGTCGGTCATCGTTCAGCTGTTTCGCACCGCAAATCCCAAAGATTGTAAAAACGCAACGTTCGATGCGCTGAGTTTCTTTTTCTTGGATGATTGGATATTAGCGAACGTCGACGTTGTTGTTGTAGCTGGCCTCGTAAAGATTGCGTTATCTCTCACGTCTTTCGATCCGTTCAACACGAGCATCTCATACGTCGCATACGTATGTTATCGCCATAGCCGTCATACGTGTAATCTTACGGTGATCTCTTCTCCTCGAAAATCGAGCAATCGTCCGTTCTGGTCGACAACGCGTAACGTTAAATCCGTAATGCTCCGCGCGATGATCGGCAGGTAAATGATCTGCGCCGGCGTTTCCGATATCTTATATCCCGGTGGTACCCTCGGTGAAAATTCATGTATCGTATGAACGAGTTTGCCGTTGTTGTACGCGCCCGCGGTCACGTTACACTCTACGCGGATAATATTCACGTTGATAATGTTAACCGGCATGTTCGATTCGTGCCATTTTCGCGGCTCGAGAATACGATTCGAGAATCCTAGCAGCGATCCGATGTTGTTGGGCTTGCTAAAGTTTATTCTGTATGCGCATTTGATCTCGCTCCTCATCGTATTGTAATTAGCACGGAGCATTATCGGATATTCTCCATCTTCATAGTCACCGTCGTCAATGTGTTTCTTATCGCGATGTTTCCGTGAAATTGCATGTTTTAAAAATGCATGTATATCTCGCAACTCGTAGGATCCCTCGGGAATCGTAATTTCCGCGTCGTCTTTGCCAAAGTAAAATTTATTATTCGAGGAATTCACATTCGGTATCGTGTGATAAGTCTCAAAATCCGTTAGACCGAGCTCGTATTCATCGTCGCCCAAATCTACGACGGGAAAGAAGTTTGCCGCGAGAACGCTACTCTTCCCAGTCAACGTGAATGTCATAGACATGTCGGCAAAACTGTTTAACGAATACTGAATTAAATAGCGCAATATCAGTCTTTAAATTCGCACGCATCGACCGTTCGAAGAAACTGTAAGCACAATTGTCCGCAGATGCTCTGATCGTAAGTTTGAACAGGTGTGTGATTGTATCTTCGTTACGTTTCGTCCGAAATATCGCACCAATTCATTCGGTGGTCGAAGATTGCCGAAACTGTCGAAATATACGACACGATCTCCCCTCTTTGCATACGCTACCCAATGAGTACCCGGTCCTTCCCGCTATCCAAATTTACGATACCGCTCTCGTTTCGATATATACCACCGATCGGTAAAGAGTCGCGCATGAAAACACCTCTAAAATATGGAATGCGCACACGTTTTGCCAGTTGTAGCAATTGTACGTTGGTAGTTGCGCCCTGCGGCATTTTTAGCGTCTCCTTGACGTTTTTTTTTTTTTTCTTCTCGTTGAGGCTCCTCGTCCGTATTTGTAAGGAGCGAGATATAATCCGCGACCTTCCATGGCGTGATTGTGACGTAGCATCTCTTGCAACTGACGTTGCGCGGCTTTTCCGTCGTTCACCGCCTTCGCTACACCCGCCGCTCCACCGATCAGGGATCCGAGCGCACCCAACATTGGTAGAATCGGCAACACGCCGCCGCGTTTCGCTACCGGAAGTATCCGTTTCTTCGCCGTTTTTTTCTTCGTCTTCGTCTTCGTCTTTGTCCTCTTCAGACCCATACCGAGCTTCGTCTTGGCTTTCATCGCTGCCCAGACAGCTGTGGCGGCGGCTCTCTCACGGAGAGTCGAATCTCTCGCACCGATGCGATTTCGCGCTTTCTCGGCGAGTATCCTATCCGCCGCGTGTCTCTCGGTGAGATCGTTGCTCCGAGAGTATGCTATATCGTGTTCACGACACGCCGCGTCCAATGGATTAATACCTCGATCGCCTCTGGCTAATCGCTTCTGCAACCGCGTGCCTGGACCGCAAAACTGATAGCCGGGAATATGGAATTCGATCGGAAGCGCGTTTATCGCACGATTTAAGAGACCGCTGCCTCTCACAATTCTCGCTGACATACGTAGCAATCTTTTATTAACGGTGGCGGACCGTCCATGTGCGTTCGCTGCCACGGCTGATTGTAATGTCGCATGCACGAACGATATTGTTGAACCTCAGAATCAGCCTTTATATATTCTGGAAGCTTGTCCCACAATCGTTCCACGTAATCACCAAAATTTTGCAGTAAAAGAATCTTTGGGATATACTGCAGTTGTTCAGCGGTAAGCCGGAAAATGTCTCATTCATCCGACAGAAGGAGAAACATTTTTAATACTGAGCGGTTTCGAGTCGAGACACCTCTATAAATAGGTCTCCCCCCTCGCGATCATTCGCAAAATTGATTCGAATGAGAAAACATGCGGTTTGTACGACAACCTTTGACGATACGCGTGACGAATTGCGATGACAGATTACGATCAATGGGGGACAACGCAGAGATGCGCAGACACGGTACGATGCTACCGACTACTATACGCGCGATCGTTTGCGGCCCCTCGAATTGCGGTAAAACCAACGTTCTGATAAGTCTACTGGAAAGTCCGCACGGTGTACGTTTCGAGAACGTGTACGTGTACTCGAAGTCGCTGCAACAGCCGAAATATCGATATCTGGAGAATTTGTTGACGCCGATCGACGAAATCGGCTACTTTACGTTCTCGAATAACAGTGACATCATTCCACCAAGCGAGGCACGTCCAAACTCGATTTTCGTCTTCGATGACGTGGCGTGCGACAAGCAAGATACGATAAGAGAATACTTTGCAATGGGTCGTCACTCGAACGTCGACTGTTTCTATCTCTGTCAGACGTACGCGAGAATACCAAAACATCTTATACGCGACAACGCGAACCTACTGATCTTGTTTAAACAGGACGGTACCAACTTGAAACACGTGTACAACGATCACGTGAATACCGACATGTCGTACGAGGATTTCAGTGAATTATGTCGTACTTGTTGGCAGCTAAAGTATGGATTCCTAGTGATAGATAAGGACAGCTCGCTTACGAACGGGCGATACAGAAAAGGATTTAACGTGTTCGCGATACCGCGAAACGATTAGTCGCTGCCGACATTCCGTCGAGAGGAGTGAAACGCTCGACATTCCGTCGACATGGCTGGAAGCGATAATATTCGCGAGCGTGAAAAGGTTGCGAGGGAGATTGAGAAAACGAGCGAATCGATCCGCAAGAAACATCGTGCTTTGAAGACCGGTAAGATCGACGACGATATCGCGGTCAAGACCCATTTTGGGCCTATTATCGAGCCACTGCAAAAGATCGCCGACAACTCTAGCTCAATCGCGGTGAAAAACGAGCCGGAGAGTAACGCTGACGCGAAGATTAAAACGTTACCCATCAAGCGGTACAAGGAGGAAGAGGAGGAGGAGGACGAAAACGACACCGAAAAAGAGGAAACGATTGAAGGCGAATCGTTTATCGACGCCGCGTACATTCGATCTATCGGATGCTTTACTGGATGAACCGCCGATAACCTCTACACCGTCAGCGACAACGAGAATCGTACAACCCGCGATCAATCCTGAATCACTCGCAATCGAAAATGTTTTCGAAACCACGGGCAACCCGCTCGAAACATCCGTTCGAAACATGTTACAAACGTCGGAAGGTCAAGAAGTGTTACGAGAGCACTTGGGACCACTGGGACAAAAGTACATGAGCGCTCTCCTTAGTGGCGACGAAAAAAACAAGATCGATCACGTGTACGGTGTCTATTTCGACGAGAATGAAATGCGTCTCGGTAACAAACGATTCGACATTGATAGAGATGACTCTATAATCATTGACAAAGTGAGGTATATCGGTACACCTGGATTATACGAGTTGATCTTCAAGAGAATTCCCGATGACATCATATACACTGAGGATGATATGCAAAAATATAAGAGCATATTAATGGCGACGAGTGCGCATAAACGCAAATATAATGCGCAAGGTCGATTAAATAGCAACAAGGGATACAAGTATAAACAAATAATCGCACCGTTGATGTCGATCGAATCGAAAAAAAATTAATCCGGAACGGGAGTATTCATGCCTCGCGCGATGACGCTAACCGACAATAAGATCGATTACGTGCACTGGGACGACCCCAACGAGCTAGTGGATCGACTACGATTGCTCGACGCTTCGCGCCGAGCTGGCCACAACGCTTACGATAACGAGATCCTGTCGATCCTAGAGGAACTTCGCGAAGCCGGCCTTATTATAAATTAAACGGTGTCTCGACGAAACTAATCAGTCGATCGACGTCACTCGCATCGAAAAAAAAATGCCTATCAACAAATTTGGATTATTCGAACGGAGAAATGATGCGATCGACACAAGCGATCATTGGGGTAAATTGGCGAAGAGTTACTTGCGTCAAAACGCTCTGTGTCGCGTCGCTACGGACTATGACGCGAGATTGCGCAAGATTCGCCGTGTAGCGCAACCTGAGGCCGATACCGATGCAGTCAACAAACTATACGTGGAACAATGCGTTAAAACGTTGAACAATCAACAGAAAGAATCAGACGAGAAGCTGACTGCGTTCGAGAAGGACGTGCGAGCTTTGCAGACTGCGATAAACGAGCTTCGGCGTGCGATTAACACTAATTCAGAAACGGCTATCAACCTGTAATGAGCTGTAGTGAACGGCTTAGGAGCGGCTATTGTACAATTATTGAACATCTACAAAGGCTTATCGAACGGCTACGAACAGTTACTGAACAGCTACAAACAATTATCGAACGACTATAAACGGTTATCGAACGGTTATCAAGCTACAATGAGTGGCAGTGATCGAAGAGGAAACGGTCTCGAACGAGGCTACGAACAATTCAAGAACAGCTGCGAACGAGGTTACGAGCACCTCAAGGACGGCTGCGAACAAGGCTATGAACACGTCAGAAACGGCTACATACGAGGCGGTATACAACTCAGGAACGGCTACGAACAGGTCAGAAACGATTGTCAACGAGGCTACGAACGGGTCAGAAACGACTGTGAACGAGGCTACGGACTACTTAGAAGCGACTACCAACAGGGCCAAGGACGGCAACAAACGGGTCAAGAACGGCAGTGAACGACTATCAAACGTGTAAGGAACGTCTATCGAACGTCTATCGAACGCCAACGAACGAGCCAGGAACGTCTATCGAACGCCAAAAACGCCAACGAACGGGCCAGGAACATCTATCGAACGTCTATCGAACGCCAACGAACGGGCCAGGAACGTCTATCGAACGTCTATCGAACGCCAAAAACGCCAACGAACGGGCCAGGAACGTCTATCGAACGCTAAAAAACGCCAACGAACGGGCCAGGAACGTCTATCGAACGACTATCGAACGCCAACGAACGGCAACAAATGATAAAACGCACGGTGATACTCGGGACACATATCATTTGGTCGACGAATCGAAACAACGATGGATCGACGATCGGGAATAACCGAGGAAGCGAAGAAACAACATAGTTTAGAGAAACGGCAGTTGGTGAACGAACTGCACGCACCGGCGAGAAAAAATTTTCCCGAAGACACGTCATAGTGCGGGGATACGATGACCTGTGGCAAGCCGACATCGTCGAGATGCATCCGTATTCTCGTTTCAACAGAGGTTACCACTACATACTCACAGTCATCGATGCGTTGAGCAAGCACGCGTGGGCTGTACCACTCAAGAGTAAAGGCGGAAGCGAGACAGCTGACGCTATCGCCGAGATAATTCGAGATAGCAAGAGATGACCGAAAAACATACAGACCGATAGGAAGGAATTTTATAACGCCGACGTGCAACGGCTCGTGCGAAAACATAACATCAATCACTATTCTACGTATTCGGTATTGAAGGCATCGATCGTTGAGCGATTCAATCGCACGCTGAAAAACGACATGTGGAAGATGTTTACGCTGAACGGATCTTACAAGTGGATCCACGCGTTGCCGCGACTCGTCGGATTACAACGCGCGCAAGCATCGAACGATCGGTATGCGACCCGTCGACGTTACCCCCGCGATCGCTGAAAGACTCTTGGCTACTGTGTACAACCGTGTAAATATCGCGGGTCCGGCGAAATTTAAAGTAGGTGACTCGGTACGCGTTAGCAAGTACAAGACAGTTTTCGAGAAAGGTTACACGCCAAATTGGACAACCGAGGTGTTTAAGATCGTTAAAGTGCAGCATACTAATCCCGTAAGCTATCTACTCGAGGATTATCGTAAAAAATCTATCGCTGGAGCGTTCTACGAGCACGAGTTGCATCGCGCGAATTATCCGGACGTGTATCTCGTGGAGAAAGTACTGCGCAGGAGGGGTGACGAGGTTTACGTGAAATGGCTGGGATTTGACAATTCGCACAATTCTTGGATACATAAGGACAATGTGATTTAATTCATACAAATTGTATTTATTTTTAAGAAAAAATATGTACAGCATATAAAAATATACATGAAATATATAAAATACAAAAATCTTTATTAATACATCCTTCCCAATAATCGTATATAATACAATATATGAAATATGAAATACATATATATATGAAAAAATACAAAAATCTTTATTAATATTTCTTCTAATAGTATAATACACACACACACACACACAATCGTGAAATATTGTAAGAGAGAAAGAGAGATGGATAGCGACGGATGATAATTAGAATAAACATATGAGAGTAAGCGCGTTTCAAGTATCACATTGGAATGAAAACAGTGGAAAGGATCTATGGTAGAGATGAAGGTGATGAGCGTTTAAGAAACAGAGCAACTGTCAGTATCGAATTGGATAGCAGTGAAAAGAGTGTCGAGCGAACGGTTGAAAAGAGTGTCGAGCGAGTGTCGAGCGAACGGTTGAAAAGAGTGTCGAGCGAACAGAAGGAAGTCTTATATATCGGATTAAATAGATTATAAAAAAGAAAAGAAGGAAGGTAAGAAATAAAGAAAAAGAAAATAAGGAACAAGAAATAATACAAAGGATAATGATATTATTTATCTTTTTCATATTAGCATGTGCCCCCCAGTGCTATATAGACCCGCCCCGCGGTTCGACCCGCTACTCCGCGGATTGCGTAATGCAATGTGCTTTAAGGTCTATGGTCGCGTTTTAAAGATGCCCCCACGGGTTCAGGACATGAAATTTTGCCTAATTTGCTATCCGGTAATGTTTCACCGGAGTAATCTCCTAAAACCTTTTTCGCAACATCAATTTTGCGACGGACCCTTCACTGTGGAGCGCTGTCGAAGATGCAAAAGGTCAATATCATTGGTGCAACCCATCTATGATTGCGATGAATGCTTCCCAATGTACATACGTGTGTACAACGTAATGAAAGAAGAAAATCTTAACATGAGCGAACTCCTAGTATTACATTATGATATGAATGCTCTTAATGTAATCAAACTGCATTTTATAACAGATCCTTTTATTGACGATGAAACCTTACCTAACCTAGATATAATTTTTCGTTTTTTAGTAAATTTATTCGTTTAGTTTTATATAAGTAAATTACTATTTTCAGTAAATTTTTAGATATTATATCAGATATACATATATGTATAATCTACAATTCAAGTTGATACCTACATCAAATATACTTACAACAATAAAAGTAGCAGAGGCAGATTATAATAACTATAACGATAAAACCTGACATCAATAATAAGTAATATTTTTTCGCTATTATTCCAGGAGTGTCCGAAATATCTATATTAAGCAAAAATATAATTTTAATATCTTCGTGTGTGTATGTTTTTACAAATTTATTTTTACTTGTAACTTTATTTAAAAAATTTAATTTTTTTTAAAGTTTAGACCTATTCATATCTAAAGAAATCAGCACATAATATTACAATATCTATGCAGTACAGAATATTACAACTACTTTGCAACAGTATTGCAATATTACAAATTGCAATGCAACATTACGCAAACATTGTAGAAATATAAATTAACAAAGTATGAATTATATATTAGCAATATGATATTTATATTTTGAAAACATTGGAAAACTATAACACTCTTTAATTTATCTATAAAGATAATGTAATAATATATTTTTTTATATTTGTATATATGCGACAATTTTTAATTTTTTGCAGGTAAAGTTAAATGAATTAATGACACAAATATAATATCAATGGATTAATATAATTCTAAGTTAAAGATAAGCAGTACTGTTTTTTCTATTAAAAGATATAAATAACATTTTATATCATTGTTACAATGTATTTTATGATATACTTTCAATACACTCATGTATAATATGATAAAAGATTTTCAAAGATAATATATTTTATTACTACATTAGTAATATTTAATATTTTATCTATCATTATACCTTTTATTTGTATATTTTTGTGCATTTTTAAGTATTTTTCACATGCAAATATATGTGATTGTAACGGATTCTTAGAACTTTTAAATGGAAGTATAATTAGTAATAAATATATAATTAATTCTAATTAATGTTTATATTAATATTTGTACTCTCATTATATAGAAGTATAAAACGTCTAAAATAAAAAGAAGTGATCCATATAAATAAAAAGTTTAAAATAACATTGTATCAAAAATATAATATTTTAAGTTATATGATTATGCTTAAATATAATTGTATATTATCTTAGATATATGAAATCGCTACAAATTTCTATTTATATCAAGCTTTTAAATTTAATTATGCTTCTATTGCTTTCACATGCTTCCGAGATACCTATTCATCCGTTAGAAATAAAAATATTCTAAGTAATATTATTAAATGATTGCATTTCAAATTTATTACACTGCAATGTTGCTATAACGTTTCATTGCAAAAATTACAAAAAATTGACATAACGTTGTCACAATCTTGTAACAATGATTCAGCTGAGTTTTGCAATTGATTTGCAATATTGCAATGTTTCAATGAAATTATATCTTCATTATACATCTGCAACCTTTTTGTGCCGTATGGGTATCTTTATTTGCTTACCAAGTGTTAAAAAAATAAATCTTTCATCATCTGGCCATATGAAAATTTCCTCATATTCGAGATATTTCAATATTAAGCGAAACTGGTATAAAGTTCCCGGCTGTAAATTTTTGATGTAGTACATTACTTCCTTGTTATAATTCATTTTAATATAATCCGTTGTTTGCCACTTTTCTGTCGCAATATCTTTATACTCTAGTGCAGAAGAAACCGTTGAATTGATATTTGGGATCCATGAAATGTTCATGCTATTTATGTTGACGTCGTTCAAAGTAATATTGTTTGGTTTTGAATATATGTGAACGATCTTGTTAAAACTCAAGTTGTAGAAAGCGCTGAAATTAACTGGATACACACGCACGTATATCAAGTAATCTTGTACTGGTAGCGACAAGTTTAACTTTGTGAAAAATCGTCCGTCTGTCATACGTTTCGGCATATTGATAAAATATTCGCTCTTTTGCGTGTCGTTCACTAATGTAACTGACTTCCAATGCACTTCGTAGATCACGGCCACGCAGTTCAATTTCTTGAATGGCATCCAATGAATTACTGCTATAGTAGGCGTCAGAGCTTGAACACTTAAGTTTTCCGGTGCATTAAGCTTGCCCGAATCAGTTTTTATTGGTATCACATTCGAGTCGAGTGGATTTATTGATAATTGATCAAAGTAAAAATTGCTTAAAGTAAACTTCAACTTGTACTCTGTAAATGGTGTTAAGTTCTGAATCTCGTAATATCGCTCGAACATCTGCACATTGAATTCTCCAATCTTATTAAGATTGTCGTCTACACAATGGCTTACTGAGATAGTATATATAGTAGTTGGTAAATTATATTTTTTGCATTTACTCTTTACAACCGGCTTCGGAAGATTTACAATGATGCTGTTTGCCGTTGCATTCACATTCTCAAAATTATAAACTTTTTCCTCAGGTGTCAGACATCTCATTGGAGGATATGGTTGTGAAGATTTATCAAAAGCGTAAATTTTAAAAAAAGATTGATTTTCAACTGAGCTTATCATTTCAACATATTCGGCTGCATTTACGCTCTTGAGACTTGCATATTTCTTTTTCAAAACGTAGAAATTATATCGAAACGAATCAATTGCTAAAATGTAAATGTTTGTTTTATCAATCGTCATATAATGGAATAGGATCTTATCACTTATGTTTCTCCTGTCTAAAATCATATTGCACATAGAAACGTTAATGTTTGTCACAATTATGCGATCATAACTTAACCAGTAAATTAACGGCTCTTCATTGTTCATGTTATCAATTATCATATCGTTAAAAAACGTTATGTAATGAAATAGGCAGAAGGATGAATTTATCTGAACAATTTGCTCATTTTTTCCATCGAGATCATATTGTATCATATCATTTTGTCCATTCTCCCAATTGTATGATATGCGATAGAAAATTCTAAAAAATATATAATTATTTTACTCATTATAAAACATTATTTTAACAAAAACAGAGACTTATATGTAGTAAAAATTCGGAATTCTTATATTTATATAATAACTTACTATTTTTTTTTTACTTGTACTTTTTTACTTGTACTTTTTTTTTACTACTACTATGATCTTAATTATAAAACCACGTAAAATTATAGAAAAATTACTAATTTGCATAAATCTTTAATGGAAAATTATTTTTTCACACTTCATTTTCACTGTTAATTTACTACGCGAACACATGATTTTTACTAAAACTGTCTCAGCTGTCGCAGGCTGTTGCCAGAGTGCATACGCCAGCAGCATGCAACTACAGCTGAGCGGACATGTGAGTGTAATCATAATGCGCAGGCGCCGAGCTCACACGTACGCTTACACTCGCATGTCCGCTCAGCTGTAGTTGCGTGCTGCTGGCGTATGCACTCTGGCAACAGCCTGCGAGAGCTCAGACGGTTTTAGTAAAAATCTTGTGTTCGCGTAGTAAATTAATAGTGAAAATGAAGTGTACTCTGCAGGAATATACGGATATGATTGTGGCATACGGGCTAGCGGGAGAAAATACTTATCGCGCGGTCGTAATTTACGTGGAATGATTTTCCGGGCGTGCACGAAAGCCAAGTGAACGTACAGTTTTACGAGTTGTGCAATAATTATGTGAAACTGGGTATCGTGCATAACATCGGGATAACCGGTCCAGCAGTGCGTCTTCGTGTACGAGATGAAGAAAGGATTCTTGAAGCATTTTATGAAAATCCTGGAACTAGCGTGCATCGTGTGGCACATGAATTTGGTTTTTCGCGATACGCGGTACATCACGCTTTACGTGTAACGGATTACGCTCGTATCATTACCAACGTGTGCAACACATTTTATCGAGGGATTTTCAACAACGGATCAATTTTTGTGAAGGTACTGTCATCATCAATTTTTTACATTTACCTAGTATATTGTAATCGAGATCATTCTATTCATATGACGCGCGCATCAACTGAACGGCCGGATTTTCCAACCGGTATAGCCGCGCGGCGCCACTTCAGATGCTAGAGGAGGAGGGGACGGAGTGGGCCTTCTGGCTTTTCTTTGTCCCTTCGCTTCCTTCTTCTCTTTGTTACGGCCGTGGCTAGTCACGGTTTTCGTGTGTGCAATATTAATTGGTTTTATTGTGCAATAAGGCTTTTCCCAAAGGTGAGATTCCTCGAATCTCTTGATCGCTTCTCAATCACGAAGGTGACTATTAAGGCCGATCATCTATATCAACGAGCTCTCATATCATAAGATCAGTCACGAGAGAAAGCAACAGTAAAGTACGACCATTCGGCCATCTTGATGCATTATACGACGAATGGACTAAGCGACATACACAATACCCATCAATTTTATCATTTACAAGTTGGATTACATATTTCACATTTAATATCTCTAACTCAAGTAATTCAGGTAACTCATACGTTAACAGGAAAGTTGAATATCCATTGTGAATTATATTGGTTTGTTTTTAATTATTATTTTCTAAGACAAAGACATAATTTGATACTTGGAAGTCAAGTCGTTTAATGATTATTTATATGATTATGTGTCAAGTCGTTTAATGATTATTTATATTCATTAATATTTCATTATTTTTATACTTAATATATATTTGATTATACTTATTTATACTTATCTATACTTAATTATACTTATTTTCTTTTCTTCTTCATTATTGTTGTCTAGTGAATATTACGAATATCAAACCGCTCAATTCAAAGAATTAGATATACGTAGGTCTTTTTATATTGTATGATTTTATTTTATCTGTATATCTGATTTGTATAACTAAAACCTTGTCTTATTTATCTGTGTTTGTTGCAGTTGTAAGATCCCTTATATTTTCTCCTTCTCTTAAATTAACAAACAAAGTTAAGCAATTATTACTCTCTACACAGTTACCATTGCCGTAACATAATTTTTGGTCCTTCGAGCCGGATATGTGATTTAGGAAATATAACACAAGGATAAAAGAAGCGCACTTTCGAATCAAGATTAAGCTTCAACTCGTGTACTATCACCATGAGGATCTCACACATAAAGAATCGTATCGAACAACAGCCCTCTTTGAGCAATCTTATTTTTCAGGCAATTGAAAGCTTCAACAAGATAGCTCCTACTGACATTACGACACGGCTGGTCAATGCTCGCGTTACGGCGTTAAAGGAAAACTGGGATAAATTTGCTATTATTCATGATGCTATTGTTTATCGATCGGTCATCTCAGTACGGAGGACAAGGAGGTAATACGAGAACACTCATATTTTGGTGATAATGTTCACGCTCGAACATATGAACGATATTTGGATTCCATCGATAAGATGAGCGCTCACATTGAATCTGAAAGCCTGACCATTCCGAGAACCTCATCTACGCAATCGCTCTCTCAACCTGCTTCACATCAAATATCTGTCTCTCATCACACAAGGCTTCCTCGGATTGACTTACCTAAATTCAATGGAACAGCCTCTGAATGGATGTCCTTCAAGGATTTGTTCTCATCAATAATCATTGGAAACATAACGCTAAGCCCCGTTGAAAAGCTACAATATCTGAAGGCTAGTTTGACGGGTACAGCAGCTCACCTTCTCAAAAATACTGCCTTAACTGCTGATAACTTCGAGAAGGCGTAGACCGATCTTATTTCCTTTTACGAGAACAAACGCTTACTTGTTAATTCGGCTATCCAAGCCTTACTTTCATTAAAGAAGATCACGAAGGAGTCAGCCAGTGACCTCGAATGTTTATATACAAATCTTATGCAAATTTTTAGAACATTAGAGACGTTACAACCAGTGTTGTGTAGTACCTAGGTACTTGTACCTAGGTACTGTAACTAGGTACAAATTTACGTACCTAGTTACTGTACCGAGGTACTTCTTTTCTTCGGTACCTATACCTATACCTAGATACAATTTCTTGTGTACTGGTACCTAAAACGTAGTATTATTTTAGTTACTTTTTGGATGATATATTTTTATGGAATTAATTGGTTACTGCGTCGCCGTGCGACGCGGCAAGCATTTCCGCATCCCGCGCCGGCTGCGTGCCACGTCCAGTGTGTACGTGCACGAGTGCTATAGTCAAGAATCCTAAAACTTGCATCATTCCAAGTTGATTATTTCTTGACGATAAAATATAAAGTATGAGTGTGACGTGCAACATGTATGATGATACAATCGATACAGATGATCCACCTGTACCAAATAAAATACTTTCGACAAATAATGACAATAATAATGTTGACAGATTCAACTGTGAACGTTATTGGTCGTTTACCAACTTACTTGTCTAATTATTTTAAAATTAAAGAAGTCAAAGGGACTTCGTTAATCGTGGAATGCACACAATGCATTTGTTCAAAAACACTTTCTACGCCCTTAAACAGTACTGGAAATTTATACAAACATTTAAGGGTGAGTATTTTTGCATGTTATTTGAATTTGAGGTTATTAAAGATTTTTTCTCTTCATCTCTTGTTACACAATTATTCTTCAACTATTCTTTGACCATCAATTAGTATTCAAACTACTTCTGATAATTATTATTTATTTATATATTTACAGCGACTACATCCAGCTACCCAAAAATCAATAAAACAAGTAAAAGACAAATCCCTGAGCGAAAATAATTCTCAATTAGAGAACAACAACAAACTTCAAAACAAAAAATCTCTATGGACTACAAATATAAAAAATGAAGAAAAAAATAAAAAAAAAGAAAAGGTTTGCCTAAACATGCTAATACTTATATACTTATTTATAATTTATAAAGACATGTATATATATTTATATATTTATATATAGTCTGTATAATGAAATATAAAATTAAAATTCTAATTTATATAATCCTTATGTACAATTAATATTTTTTACTTTTATGGATTAATATTATATTATTGATTTTCAGGTGAATAAATTAATTGAGCAATTTATTATTTAAAAAATGCAACCAATATCTTTGGTGGAAGATCCATATTTCATAGAATTAATTGAAGGGATATCTGGTATAAAACCAATATATAGACGGACCCTTCAAAATCATTTGTTGAGTAAGATGATGTCTATAAAATCCAATATGATAGCTACTTTTGAAAAACAACCTTGGTTTTGCACTACAGCAGATATCTGGAGCGCCAATAATAAATCGTACATGGATGTAACCTGCCATTTTATTGATGAAAATTATCAGAGGAAAACATACATGTTATCTTGTAAGCGAATTATGTTTGCGCATACCCACTCTGTGATTGCGAATGCTCTGTATGAAATACACAAAGAATATAATTTGAAATCAAAAATTGTTGGTATTATAACAGATAACGCAGCTAATTTCGCAAAAGCTTTTAAAGTATTTCATACAGAACAATCGGTATCACTGCTGGATGAATTAGATGATCCTGAAGTAGATACCTTAATAATCGATTTTAAAAGTGGTCTAGATGATGGTGATGAATCTGAAATTAATCTTCCTAAGCAATTTCGGTGTATTGCTCATACATTAAATTTACTCGCATCTCGTGATTCATTGAAAGCTCAGAATGATCAGTCGTATTGTAAAATATACACGTCAACTTTTCGAAAGACAACCAATATTTGGAATTTAGTCAATCGGTCGACAAAAGCAGCCGATATATTTTATGAGATTTGTAAATGTCGCTTAAAAATACCTTGTAAAACAAGGTGGAACAGTTATTATGATAGCATTAAAGCTTTATTAAACGTAAAAAATAAATTAGAAGATGTTTGTGAAAAATTAGAAAAGCCCAAATTTACAGATAGTCAAATCTCTTTTATGGAAGAATATATAAAGGTTATGGAACCTATTGCTTCTGCGCTTGACTTTCTGCAAGGTGATAAGTATTCTTGTTTTGATCATGTGTTGCCTGTTCTCTTCCAAATGAAACAACAATTAGAAAAATTGAGACATTTACATTTTTGTAAAATTTTACGCGACACTTTAGTGACAGCTCTGGACAAAAGATTCGGAAATATAATTGATTTGACGAATACAAACAGTCAATATTATATATTAGCAACTGTTACTATTCCAAAATTTAAATTAAAATGGCTTGCAATGTCCGACTGTCCAAATTCAAAAGAATTGTGCGAAAATGTGTTATTAGAAGAAGCACACTCTTTTTGTAAAGACGTAAATAATGTAGAAAAGTCTTCTTCAGAATCAGAGGAGAATACTTTCTTCTGTTTTCTACACGATAAAAATATTAATAAAACAAATAGTGATATTGATATTACAATATCAGATGCTACCAAACCATTGGATGTAAAAGTGCAATGTTTAACATATTTGTCTGACAAGTCAAAAGATTTGAATTCTTTGGATAAATATCCTATTATAAAAAAAATGTATATAAAATATAATACACTTTTACCAAGCTCTGCGCCTGTTGAGCGTATATTTAGTGCAGGGCAACAAATTTTAACGCCGCGACGAAATAATTTATCTGACGAAAACTTTGAATGTTTAATGTTTTTGAAACATAATGCATAAACACACAATATACACACACAAATGTGAAACAATATAATGAATAAATTAAATAAATTGAGAGTACTAACTTAAGACTACTAACTTTATAAGAGTTACTTTATTTTTTTGACCAACAATTCCAACATGTTAAATTAACAAGAAATATTTATGTATATCCTATTCAAAAGAAGGCATGTACATATAAAAACACGTATAATAATATTAAACATATAAAAACACGTATAATAATATTAATAACTGTCTAAAAATGAATCAATGTATATACTGTTTCATTTAAAAAATACTAAATACTAAATATTATTTATAAATACATGAAATCATAAATGCCTACTCTAAAATTTTGTTGATAAATAAAAATACCTGTAACTAGGTATTTTATAGATACATATGAAGTACCTCTACCTCCGTACATTTTTTCCAGAGTACCTGTACCTGTACTTCGGTACATTTTTTCCAGAGTACCTGTACCTGTACCTAGGTACTGAAAATAAAGTACCTTGCACAACACTGGTTACAACGCCCTGTGGACAAATGGGATGATTTCCTTGTATTTTTAGCTGTACAACGCCTAGACTCTAATTCTGTTAAAGCGTGGGAACAACATCTAGGTTCTGCCAAGGAACCGCCTACGTGGAAACAGTTTTGTGAATTCTTAGTCACACGATTACTCTTCTTGCAAGCTTTTGAGAAATCTCGCGGTATTAAGACTATGACGAAAGCACAACAAAACACCTTGAAATCACATTTTCAAGCTAAGGATTCAGAAATTGGTGTCAAGTCTTCGCCTTCATGTATCATCTGTTCTTCCAAGCACTATCTAGGTGGATGCCCACAATACATATCAAGAACCACTCAACAGCGTTACTCAATCCTCACAAAACACGGACGCTGTTATAATTGCTTGGGAGCTCATCGAGTTTCAGATTGTCGTTCAACTAAACGGTGCATAAAGTGTGGTCGAAAACATCATACCACCATTCATAAACAAACCAGTTTAGATAAGGAAAACCATATTGATTCAACAAAAGCTACTGCATCACAGGAGACTGTCACAAAAGCTGGTTCTTCTCAAGTCTTACATTTGAATACTAATTCAGATTATGCTACCTCATGTGTGTTGCTAGCAACAGCTCAAGTTGTCATCATCAATCAGAAAGGAAGTACCTTACAGATCAGAGCATTAATTGACCAAGGCTCAGAGGTTACTTTAATAACAGAAAGAGTCGTTCAGACTTTAAGGCTTCCTAGATCGCAATCATGGATTCCTTTGGTTGGAATTGGAGGACAGTCGTCTTGTAAAACGCGTGGCTTCACATCGTTCAAGATGTCTGCTATTTATGAAAACGCGGAACAACTTGAATTGTCCGCACATATTCTAACTAAGCTTACCAACGCAATTCCTTCGGTTCAAATTGATATGCAACACTGGCAACATCTTAATGGATTAACTTTAGCAGATCCTCAGTTTTTACAACCATTATCTGTTGATATGATAATTGGAGCTGATGTATACCACCAAATCATCCGTGAGGGGTTAAAGAAAGGACCTCTGCTGATGTATACCACCAAATCATCCGTGAGGGGTTAAAGAATTGACTCTCCTATCGCACAGCTCACTGCCTTTGGGTGGATTATTTCTGGCCCCATTTCGGCAAAACGAACATCATTGGTCAAGAGTTACCATGTCTCTATGGATCAACAATTGTATGATGTGCTCCGTAAGTTTTGGGAACTAGAGGAAGTATCTATCAATAAGAGTTCCTCCCTATCACCAGAAGAGCAAGACTGCGAGAAACATTTTCAAGACACACACTCAAGAGACCCACAAGGTCGTTACGTGGTATGTCTACCGTTTAAGAAACCTGTTAAAGAGTTAGGTAATTCACGACATAAAGCTTCACGGATGTTGACATCTCTATGGAATAAATTCAAATCAGATATAACTTACGCTGAAGCTTATTCAAAATTCATGACTGAATATAAAGATCTACATCATATGAGGTTGATAGACGACACTCAACCTGAACCTCAACCCAATTTTTACTTACCTCATCATGGCGTATGGAAAGAAAGTAGTACGACTACCAAGCTTAGAGTTGTATTTAATGGATCAAGCCGTACAACATCAAGAATTTCTCTTAATGATATTCTTCACACGGGTCCTAAATTACAACTCGAATTACTAGACGTACTTATATGGTTTAGACAGTTTCCATATGTCTTTTCGGCAGATATCGAAAAGATGTATCGCCAGATCAATGTCCATCCAAAGGACTGGAAATACCAGCGAATATTATGGTCAACTTTGGAAGATCATTTCGATACATACGAATTGACGACAGTAACGTACGGAATAGCTTGCGCTCCGTACTTAGCACTCCGTACAATCCTGCAACTGGAAGATGAGAAAATGAATTATCTTCTCGCCATTCCTTGCCTCATTAAAGGCAGATATGTGGACGACGTGTTTGGAGGAGCAGAATCACCTGAAACGGTGAAAGCACAAATCGTACAATTAAATCAGCTATGCATGGCAGGCGGATTCCAATTGCAGAAATGGACAAGTAATCTGGATTCAATACTTGATTCACTACCACGAAATATCCGAGATGATGCATCATCCAAGTTCATCGATCGAAATTCTTGTGTCCAAGCTCTTGGGTTAAAATGGCAGCCACAATCTGATACGTTTCATTTTACCTTCAATTCTCCAACAAGTCATTCCATTACTAAACGAGCTGTGTTGTCTCTTATAGCAAAATTATTCGATCCACTCGGTTTATTATCACCTATCATTATCAAAGCTAAAATTCTTATACAAGAATTATGGACTCAAAAGTTAGACTGGGATGATCCGTTACCAACTTATATTGCCGACAAATGGATCACATTTTTGAGAGAGTTAACAGACATTAATCTCATTAGCATTCCGCGATGGATTGGAAGTAAACCAAATCATCATATTCAAATTCATGGCTTTTGCGATGCCTCTCAGCAGGCATTTGCAGCTTCGGTTTACCTCCGAACAACTAATGCTGAAACAAATTTCACTACTATGTGTTGAGATATACGTTCTAATAATAGTTCCTGTAGTTAAGTTTGAACGTGCCGCGTACACATTGACTGATGTACGTTTAGGTAGGCGGCTCTGTTCTCAGTCACTTGGGACAAAATGCCCGGGAGTAGCGATTCTAGTACCGACGCTATCGGACGCCGTCCGCTATAACGCTGATATATAATCCTTTTGTACCAAATTATTATTAAAAGGCTATACACAACTATCTACAAATTAATTATTGACTGCCCACTGCACCTCCAACAGGTTATGGGACCAGTGAGCCTGTGCAGTCAGTGCTAATTAATTAAAAGTTGTGTCGCACGTGGTCACGCTGCAAATCTGCTTGTAGTTCTTTGTTCTCACACACGAGAAGATGGACAAGTTAACGGTCAGCAAATTCGACGGACACGACTTCGCCGTGTGGAAATTTCAAATGATGGGTTTCCTGGAATATCACGGTTTGTTAGAAGTAATAGATGATACAAGGAAAAGACCAGCTGTCAACACAGGAATGGGATAAGCTGAATAAAAAGGCGCGATTTTTTATCGGATTGTCGCTGGAATCGGCTCAAGTAAGACAGGTAATGAATTTAAAAACCTCTTCTGAAATGTGGAATCGACTCGAGTCACTATATGAATTAAAGAATGCAACATCTAAACATTTACTATTACAAAAATTTTTTGAATATAAAATGGATAATGACAGCAACGTTGCACAACACGTCGCAAAAATTGAGAAAATGGCTCGATAATTAGATGAATTCGGACACAAGCAAGAGGAAGTCACGCTAATAACTAAGGTCTTACATAGCTTACCGCCGTCATTTAGAAATCTAATTTCAGCATGGGATTCAGTACCCGAAGAAGAGCAAACGATGAAGAATTTACTGCCATGACTCCTAAAGGAAGAACTGCTAAATAAAGGACTGACTGAATTGAATCTTGATGACGCGGATACAGGTAACGCTTTATACAGCAAAGGTAAACATCGCCAAAGTACTAACAATAATATCAGAAAACATCTAAATAAAGATCAAAACAGTCTAAAAAAGTTTAAAGGAAAATGTCACGGCTGTGGCAAATATGGTCACAAACGCGCTGAATGCAGGAAGACACGCAATGAAAGTCAAACGAATGCAACAGTCTCATCAAATGAATCGCATGCATTTACAGCTGCTAAATGTCCAGGTACAACAGATTGGAGTAACGTCTGGTTAGCGGACAGCGGTGCAAGTCATCACATGACGTCACGCAGAGAATGGTTTACAGTATTTAAACCGCTTGCGAAAGGAGAAATAATGGTCATCTTCGGAGATGGTAATCGTGTTAGTGCTCAAGGCATTGGTCAAATCAACACGAAGTCAGTGGTGAACAGTCGACTGGAAAAACACACGCTGCACGACACACTTTACGTCCCTGAACTTAAACGAAATCTTTTTAGTATTGGAGCAGCAACACGCCGCGGAGCAAATGCTGAATTCAGAATGGACAAGCTACTAATGAAGATTAATGGCAAAGTAAGAGCATTAGGTAAGCGAATTGCTGATCAGATGTACCAAATAGAAATCCAAGTGGTTGTCAATACAACTGAGGCGAATGTTGCAACAACTCAAGAAGAATCATTGGAATTGTGGCATGCACGCCTTGGACATGCAAGCATGAAAACCATTCGTGAAATGACCAAAAACGATATCGTAATCGGTATGCGGTGCAACAGTACAACTGATTCAGTTCGAGATAATTGCGAAGCGTGCATATTAGGTAAACAATGTCGTAAATCATTCCCATCGTCGATGACTCGCGCTGAGAAACCAGGTGAGCTTATTCATTTCGATATTTGCGGACCAATGCGCACTCAAAGTATAGGTGGTTCAAACGTGATGGCTGTGTTTGTCGATGATCACAGCGGGATGACATTTGTGAAGCCACTAAAGTCAAAGTCCAACATTACAGATGCAGTTCAAGACATAATCGCGAAGGTATCTGCAGCTGGACATAGAGTCAAAAGACTGAGATCGGACAACGCAAAGGAATTTAAATCAAAAGATTTCAAACAAATCGTGCGTAAGTATAAAACACAGGAGTTCTCAACTGAATACTGTCCTGAACAGAATGGTCGCATAGAACGTCAAAATAGAACAATTGTGGAGATGGCACGCACGATGTTAGCAGCAGCGGATCTACCATTGAGCTTATGGGATGAAGCTTCAAACACGGCAGCGCTCATTCGAAATTTTTTGCCTTTAGATCGACTTGGTGGACGTACGCCATGGGAAACTTGGTTTGATGCAAAGCCTGACATCAGTTTCGTACGTGTGTTCGGTAGCAAAGGATATGCTCTGATCGAATCAGCCACGCGATAAATTCGCACCAAAATCTGAACAATTAGTTTTAGTCGGATACGAACCACAGCAAAAGGCATATCGCTTATGGGAATCTGGAACAAGAAGAGTTGTTATTCGCAGAAATGTCGAAATAATTGAGCCTGTTTGTCGACGATCAGTAATAGATGTCGATGTAAAATCTGAAGTGGATTTATCAAATTCGTCAGAGGAAGATTTGGAGTCTACGAGTAACGAAGTGCGAACGAAAGAATCAACGACGGATGCTCATACTCAAGAGTCAACTCAGCATAATGTACAACGTCAACAGCGCAAATATGAAAAACGCACATGGACGCAAGATCCAAACGGCATTGCAACCAGAACACGGACAAAGACTGGTTCCACTCAAACGAAGGAGGTCAGTGGACAATCATGCATTGCTTATGCATTGATGTCTGAAGTCTGTCCGCTCGACATCAACGAAGCACTTAACTCACCAGATGCGAAACAGTGGGAGGAAGCAATGAGAGAAGAAATGAAGTCTCTCACGAAAAATAAAACCTGGGAGTTAGTCAACCTGCCACCAGATCGTCGCACAATTAAGAATAAATGGATCTATCGACTTAAGACAGACGGAAATATTAATCGCTATAAAGCAAGATTAGTTATAAAGGGATGCTCACAGAAAGCAAACATTGACTACAACGAAACTTTTTCACCTGTTGCTCGGTTCGAGTCAATACGAATTTTGATGTCAATTGCATGTGCAAACGATTATGAAATCTATCAATTTGATATCAAAACTGCATTCCTGTATGGTGATCTCAAGGAAGAAATCTTTATGGAACAGCCAGAAGGCTTTAACGATGGAAGTGGCAAAGTCTGCCAACTACGAAAAAGCTTATATGGATTAAAACAAGCTCCGAGACAATGGAACATAAAGTTTGATGAATTCCTGCAGAGATTTGGACTAACTGCATTACAATGCGATCCATGCGTCTATGTTGCACCTGAAGAAGCCTTGTATTTGGCACTGTATGTAGACGATGGTCTGGTTATTGGTAAATCGATTCAAACGATCCAAAAATTTCTTAACGAAATGAAAAAGGAATTTGAAACAAAGCATTCGGAAGCAAAGTGTTATTTGGACATCGAAATTGAACGAGATCGAGAAGTACGCAAGTTACGATTACATCAATCAACATACATCAATAGAATGCTCAACAATTTTGGTATGGAGAGCTGCAGCTCAGTGGGAGTACCAGCCGATCCACATCAAGTTTTAACACGCAACGTCGATAAAGATGGAAATCCTGATCCAATTATTGATGTACCATATCGACAACTAATCGGTTCTCTTTTATATCTGGCAATTGGTACACGTGCGGATATTTTGTTTGCAGTGAGTGCTTTAAGTCAGTTTCTGGAGAATCCTTCAGAGCTGCACTGGAAAGTAGCAAAACGCGTTCTAAGATACATTGCAGGATACTCGCACCATGGGGATCGAATATAATTCTACCATGTTATCAAATACTTTAATAGCATATTCTGATGCAGATTATGGATCTTGTCCTGATACACGTAAGTCAATTAGCGGTGTACTACTAACGCTGAATGGCGGCCCAATAATTTGGTTTGCACGCAAACAAGGAGTCATCGCAACATCAACAATATATGCAGAATATGTCGCTGCATATGAAGCTACAAAAGAAATTGTATGGACACGTAGAATTCTAGATGAATTAGGATTACGTCAACGCAAACCGACTGTGCTGCATTGTGACAATTCAGCAGCCGAGCAATTAATTAAAAATCCTATGTTTCATCAACGTACAAAGCACATCGACATTAAATTCCATTACACTCGAGATATCTTTAAACAAGGAGATTTAGTAGTAAAACATGTTGCAAGCAATGAACAATTAGCGGATATATTAACTAAACCGCTTACACGCCAAAGATTCGAAGTAAATCGTGCAATGATCAAGTTGATCTAAGAACTTTCAAGTTTACTATATTTTTTCTTGTCTTATGACCAAAGATTTTTTTGTTTAAAGTTTTTTTAGATTGTTACAGATAGAACTGCGCGTCACTATTATCATTCCGAGTGTTGAGATATACGTTCTAATAATAGTTCCTGTAGTTAAGTTTGAACGTGCCGCGTACACATTGACTGATGTACGTTTAGGTAGGCGGCTCTGTTCTCAGTCACTTGGGACAAAAGGCCCGGGAGTAGCGATTCTAGTACCGATGCTATCGGACGCCGTCCGCTATAACTCTGATATACAATCCTTTTGTACCAAATTATTATTAAAAAGCTATACACAACTATCTACAAATTAATTATTGACTGCCCACTGCACCTCCAACACTATGTTGATCGTATCAAAAACTAAAGTAGCACCGTTAAAAAGACTGACCATACCAAGACTAGAATTATCTGGTGCAGTACTGCTTATCAGAAACTAAGACCGTAATCAAAAATATAACGACACTTTTATTATGTAATGTGAATATAAGCTTTCGATTGCACCAGTTTGAATAAAATCGGTGCAGTCAATCCCGAGAAATGATGATCGTATATCAAAATTGTGACATTTTACGTTATCCCGGATTTTCAGTCTCACGTACGTATGCTCGCACGCACACAAGCAAAGCGAGTTTGTCCCTCAAGCGGCGTTCACATCGTGCGTATACGGTTATACGGTATGCAAAAGGCTTTAACAAGAGACAAGTTGTATGTTGTGTGAAATTATTAATGTATAGTGCGGAATAGTGTAACAAGGAAGAGAAGTGACACGTTAAGCAGTCAGGTTATTAAACACAGATTAATAATAAATAAATAAAAATGATAAAAATAAAAATAATAATAATAAATAAATAAGTAAATAAATAAAACTATAGTGCGGAACAAGGAAGAGAAGTGACATATTAAAGGTTATTAACAAGTGACGCGGTAGCGTCGCGACGACAAGTACATTTATTATATAATAAAAACACAGACTTGTGTGTGTGACACTTAACAACAATCAAGGGGATTGTGAAAAATTTTGTAATATTCATCAAAAGGTAAAAATATTGTAAAATTTTTTTCATTAATCTGTTTATACATAATATATTTTGACATATTATATATTAATCTTAATAAAGAGAATAGACAGTTATCATTTTGTGGAATATAATTATGTAATTTATAATTATATATATATATATATATATATATATATATACAGGGTGAGCCATTTTAATTAACGCACGCAATTATTTCGGAAACAAAGCATTTTAGAGAAAAATGTTTCAGACAAAAGTTTTATGGTTTCGAGGGGGCCATAAGATGGTATCATTGGTTTGACACTGAAGAGTCATTTGAAGGTCACGTGAAGATCACTTCAATTTTTTTAAATGGAACACCCTATATATTTTTGCACACACTTGTAGCTTATCTCGAGAGCTTTCCAAAACACTATAATTAAGTACCTTTTCGTTAAGTACTTTTTGAGTTATGAGGCTTGAAATAATTTCTTAATTTTACATAAACCGTAAAATATCTTGTAAAATATTCATTTTTCGATTATCTTACCTTAATACTTTTACGTACAAAATAATGAGAGGAATCAACTGGTGTAAAGAAAACACATAGTTGTTTTGAAGAAAAAATATATAATTTGCAATTAACAATTCCATATTTTTTCTTAAAAACAACTATGTGTTTTCTTTACACCAATTGATTTCTCTCATTATTTTGTACATAAAAGTATTAAGATAAGATAATCGAAAAATGAATATTTTACAAGATATTTTACGGTTTATGTAAAATTAAGAAATTATTTCAAGCCTCATAACTCAAAAAGTACTTAACGAAAAGGTACTTAATTATAGTGTTTTGGAAAGCTCTCGAGATAAGCTACAAGAATATGTAATGACAAGTAGTAGGTTCCATTTAAGAAATTGAAGGTGACCTTCATGTGACCTTCAAATAACTCTTTAAGGTCAAACCAATGATACCATCTTATGGCCCCCTCGAAACCATAAAACTTTTGTCTGAAACATTTTTCTCTAAAATGCTTTGTTTCCGAAATAATTGCGTGCGTTAATTAAAATGGCTCACCCTGTATATACAGGGTGATTCTAAATAACTTTATGCTTTTGCAAAAACATAATCTTGACCGAATTCTAAGACGATTTTTCCTTTGGCAAAATTTCATCCGAAGCTTAGTTTTTGAATTATTAAAGGAAATAGTTAACGTATGACGGGTCGAATACAAGAGGCAGGCAAGGGTGACGCGATTCACCGTCAGACGCGGGTGCTTACGCGGGGCGCCTGCTGCGATCAGCTGGTCGCTATACACATACAGACACACATGCGAACACATACATTCTCTCTCTGTCTGTCTGTCTGTCTGTCTGTCTGTCTGTCTGTCTGTCTCTCTCTCTCTCTCTCTCTCTCTCTCTCTCTCTCTCTCTCTCTCTCTCTCTCTCTCTCTCTCTCTCTCTCTCTCTCTCTCTCTCTCTCTCTCTCTCTCTCTCTCTCATTCGCTCACTCACCTGTAATTTTTTTTTTTTTTTTACGAGAGGGGAAAATGCATTTTATGCATACCCACCGGTCGATCCAGTGAGTTATGTGGGACTCGAGTACCAAGTCGAATTACCAACTCGGTACTCCCTACCCACTAAAAACCCCTCTCTTTTCACGAATTTCCTTTGACACACTGTCCCTCTGACTTCCCGAGATCTGTTTTCATATAACGTCAAAAAATAGTTATTATTACCTTGTTCGATGACTTTTGATGTATTGCTGTAATTGCTTGAAGGAGAAATGAATTTTCCGATAGATCGTACGTTCTCAAATTTAACGTAGATATCACGTTGCAAAAGACAAGAAATCCACACTAAATTATTAACTGAAAGTTTTTCTCCTTTCATGAACTGTATTCTTTTATAAACTTTAACGTAATCACATTTATTTACTCACTCGATGAGACGAGAAATTTACTAATGACTCTCACTAATCACTATTAATCACTATCGAATAATAACTGTTGGCGATTAAAAATTACTCGATGAAAGAAACACGCGCGGACACGTTACTACACGACGCGACGACGCGACAGTGTGACGATAATTACTCGGCGACTGCAAGCAGTTTTTTGTCATGGTAGGTTGCGGTAGGTTAAGGTACTACTGGCGCAATCGAACGCGATCATGTGTTCGATTGAAGAATGCGATAAACATAATAAACATTTAACATATTAATATTATTATTATCATGAATGTGTGTGATATCCATACATCGTATGATATTTATTTAAAAATTAATTAGATTAAATAAGTGTTTTTAAAATATTTATTACTTTTACTATTATCTTAAATAAATATTTAATATTAATATTTTGTATGATAATAGTAAAAGTAATAAATATTTTAAAAACACTTATTTAATCTAATTAATTTTTAAATAGATATCATACGATGTGTGGATATCACACACATTCATGATAATAATAATATTAATATGTTAAATGTTTATTATGTTTACCGCATTCTTCAATCGAACACATGATCGCGTTCGATTGCGCCAGTAGTACCTTAACCTACCGCAACCTACCATGACAAAAAACTGCTTGCAGTCGCCGAGTAATTATCGTCGCATTGTCGCGTCGTCGCGTCGTGTAGTAACGTGTCCGCGCGTGTTTCTTTCATCGAGTGATTTTTAATCGCCAACAGTTATTATTCGACAGTGATTAATAGTGATTAGTGAGAGTCATTAGTAAATTTCTCGTCTCATCGAGTGAGTAAATAAATGTGATTACGTTAAAGTTTATAAAAGAATACAGTTCATGAAAGGAGAAAAACTTTCAGTTAATAATTTAGTGTGGATTTCTTGTCTTTTGCAACGTGATATCTACGTTAAATTTGAGAACGTACGATCTATCGGAAAATTCATTTCTCCTTCAAGCAATTACAGCAATACATCAAAAGTCATCGAACAAGGTAATAATAACTATTTTTTGACGTTATGTGAAAACAGATCTCGGGAAGTCAGAGGGACAGTGTGTCAAAGGAAATTCGTGAAGAGAGGGGTTTTTAGTGGGTAGGGAGTACCGAGTTGGTAATTCGACTTGGTACTCGAGTCCCACATAACTCACTGGATCGACCGGTGGGTATGCATAAAATGCATTTTCCCCTCTCTCGTAAAAAAAAAAAAAAAATTATAGGTGAGTGAGCGAATGAGAGAGAGAGAGACAGACAGACAGACAGACAGACAGAGAGAGAATGTATGCGTTCGCATGTGTATCTGTATGTGTATAGCGACCAGCTGATCGCAGCAGGCGCCCCGCGTAAGCACCCGCGTCTGACGGTGAATCGCGCCACCCTTGCCTGCCTCTTGTATTCGACCCGTCATACGTTAACTACTTCCTTTAATAATTCAAAAACTAAGCTTCGGACGAAATTTTGCCAAAGGAAAAATCGTCTTAGAATTCGGTCAAGATTATGTTTTTGCAAAAGCATAAAGTTATTTAGAATCACCCTGTATATATATATATATATATATATATATATAATTATATACTATAGAACTATAGAGTTATAGATAATATGCAAATATTTTCCCCCAAAAAATAATTTGCAGAAAAGGTATAAAATTTTACAAAAAGGTGTGAAATCCCTCTAAAAAAAACCTTACAAAAATAAGAAAAATACGCCAAGTACGTAAAAAATATTCTACCTTGTATGCATCTTTAATAAAAAAATTCCTTAAAAATAATTTTTTACAGTAATTTTCCCTCAAAAAATCATTTTCCTAAAAAACAAAACCTCAACAAATAATTTTCATAAATAAATATTAAAAAATAAAATATCATAAGTAAATATGAAATCAATAATTACTATTAGCCAAGTACTTAAGAGCAATTTGTAAATTTGATATAATATTCGCCGTGAAATATCAATTTTATACAGTAGAAATATTATACATAAATTCTGCCTAAGATATTAAAACGCATTTTATATTTATTCAGAGAAAATTGATTTTTAAACTATTTAATGAGAATTAGGATTCTTTTAATTCTTAAAACACTTTTTATATAATGTATATTATTTTAAAAAAAGTTTTACGCAAGTTTTAAATCGCACAGTCTTTAAATCGAAGTTATTGGATTGTTTACATCATAAACAAATATATCTCCAATAAAATGTAAAATATTAGACATTATGTAATTAAATATTTAATCTGTATTTGATTACGATCCGGGCACGCCAAGTTTTCATAACTTATTTCGATTTAAAGACTGTGCGATTTAAAACTTGCGTAAAACTTTTTTTAAAATTATATACATTATATAAAAAGTGTTTTAAGAATTAAAAGAATCCATGTAAGAAAAATTTCATATTAAGTATTAGATCAGCAAATTTATTTTCCTCCCTTCCTTTCTTCTCACTGCACCTATACGCCATTACCTTATAATTGGTACGTTGTACTGCTCTAAATATATAAATATATATATATATATATATATATATATATATATATATATATATATTCCTTAACAAAATGTCAGTTAAGATAATAATAGTAATAATGATAATAATAATGATACTAATAGCAATAGTGACAATGGTAATAATAATAATAGCAGTAAAAATAATCACACGGTTTCCATCTTTTAATAAAACACTGGACGAAATACCTTTTCGATAATACCATCGACATTATCGCTCTTTATAGAAAATGGAAATCGAATCCATCAACACCACACATTTACGCTCAGAGCATCAAGAAGTAAGAGTTGTATGCGTGGAATCGCCGTTACTCTTCTGGGTACAACTCCGAAATGACGAAAAAGCCTACGAAAAACTGCAAAATAGATTACAAATTAAAATGGCAGCTAATAAGACACTCATGACAAATATACAAGAAGATCAAGCCGTCAGCGTAATACACAGCAAGCTCTAGCATAGAGGTATAATAACCAGAGTCAGCAGAATAATAGGAGCAGCCGAAATCTTTCTAAAAGACATTGGCCGGAAAATATGTCTGCCTCACAATGAACTGTACGAACTTGACGATGAGTCAGAAAATTATGAGTTCAGAAAATTACCGTGGCGTGCCATCGCTTGTGCTTTAGCTCACACAGGATCAGAACCCCCCACTTCCACCTGGCCAGAAGTTAATAAAAATCTTGCTTGCATAGTCGCTGAGGGTAATAAAGGCTGGATAAACATAGTACAACCTCTTTGGAAAGGAGCTGCTTTAGTTAATCTTCGACTACAATCAATAAATTTCGATGCGTCGTACGATTTTAAAGAAGCACTAATTAAATTAGGAATAGCTCGTCACAGCAAGAACATTATGGAGCATGTTTCCCCCGCAGTGTAAAAAAAATATATAATAATAATAATAATAATAAAAATATATATATATAATGAATATATACAAAATATATATATACAATAAGTAAAACATGTAGGATAACAACTATATAGCGCAAAAGCTATTTATTCTAATTTCTTTTATATACAACAAGAGTCACCCTTGAACACTTGACAATCGCTTACAGCGTAGAAATGCCGGGACATCATTACTTATCCGTTGAAAATCAAGAAGAAGACGATGAATTGATCGATGACGTAAAACCAAGCGATCACCCTGAAACCTACAGCTACCTATTTGAACTTCGATGTATTATTTCACTCGAAGGCGAAATTTATCAACGTATTTTAGACTGCTATAAAATCTGCAATTCATGTTTCTTTAAAATTCCGGAAGACTATCAGCAAGAACGCTATAGTGACACCACATAATCTAGTACACAGAGCGTCAGTAGAAAATCAAACCAGATGCACACAATGCTACAAGATAATAATAATAATTAGACCAGCTGAAGAGTGCAGAGGATGCATCGAAAAATACTTGAACACCGATAAAGCATATCTTAGCGAAGAATGGGGAGCGCCTGTCTTCGCCCGATGGGAAGAAACATAACAGTGAAAGGAGAAACCTTTTTCCCCCTCGCACTCTCACCATCAAATCCTGACTTTCTGACCATAACCACATGCCCTTGTTTGTCTCTATATTATTTTCTCCTTTTCCTCAACAAAAAGAAAATAATGGTAAAAAAAAAATTTTTATAATAATAAGAAAAGAAAAATAATACTAGAAATATAATCAAAAACAAGAATATAAGATTTATATATAATTTCGCATTCCAAGTATTTACAGTTAATTCTTGAATAATTAACCATCAACTGCAGTGTAAAATGGCAGAAAGACAATGGCTTTCCTGGAACCCCGACATGCATGGAGAAGAAATTCATAGATCTACCAGCGGAACAAGACCACAAGATCATTCCGGAACACCAGATTACCTATTGGAACTCAGGTGTGTCAAGCAATCAGAAAACTACATCTTCCAACACTTCACAAACCATCAAAGAATTTGCACTCCCTGCTACCTTATAGTGCCAGAAAGCCACTGACGTAAGTACATAATGGTGTTGCCACACATGCTAATTCATAGAGATTTTGCTGAATCTCTAAGAAATTGCACGCAATGCAATCAAACCATGATGAGAATCAAACCTATAAACGAATGTGGAAACTGTATTGAGACATTTTAGAACACCGACGAGACTAACCTGAATCGAGGGTGGGAAATAGCAGTCTTTCCCTTAAAGAGAGAAGAGTAAGATCAAAAGACAAAGAAGGAGCCTTGTCTCTCTCTCATACGCACATCTGGTATCGACTCTGACAAAGACAAAATGTCCATATCTCTCTCTTGTCCTTACTATCCTTTCTCCGCTCCAGTCTTCTCTTTCACGCGACTATACAGGGTGATTCAAAACAACCTGATGTCTTTGAAATATGATATTCTTGAACGAATTCTAAGACTATTTTTCCTCTTGAAAAATTTTGTCCAAAGCTTAATTTTTGAGTTATAATAGAAAATAGTTGGCTACTCACGAGTCCGATACAACGGGCAGGCAGGGACGGCGCAATGCGTTACGAGACAAATGCTCTGTCGTTTCCCCAGACAGTCAATTTTATTGCACAATATTTGATCCTTTGAAGTGTATTAAATTATTATTGCAGTTTCTACACAATATTTAACAATACCGTCTAGGAGGATTATAACGTAACGTTCAAGAATAAAATATCCAAACGCGAAATTACATAAAGTAACAAATAAACTGAAAATGGACGAATGAAAAACGAAATAATAATCGCAATTTGATTAAATATTCTTATCTTTAATCAAATTGCGATTATTATTTCGTTTCTCGTGTGTAGACAACTATTTTCTATTATAACTCAAAAATTAAGCTTTGGACAAAATTTTTCAAGAGGAAAAATAGTCTTAGAATTCGTTCAAGAATATCATATTTCAAAGACATCAGATTGTTTTGAATCACCCTGTATAACTGCGTTAAAATACCAATTATCAATTATTTTTATTAAACTATCCTTATATTCTTCTTATGTTAAGTCGCCTTTATATAATATTTAATCATATTATATTTTAATCATTACTAAAAAAAAATATATATACAGGGTGGGCCATTTTAATCTATGCACCCAAATTTCTTTGTACCTAAGACAGATACGGAAAAATGATTCAGACAAAAGTTGTTTGGTTTCGAGGGTGCCATAAGATGGTATCATTGGTTTAACCTTGAAGAATTATTTGAAGGTCACATGAAGGTCACCTTCAATTTCTTAAATGGAACCTACTATTTGTCATTGCATATTCTTGTAGCTTATCTCGAGAGCTTTCCAAAACACTATAATTAAGTACTTTTTTGTTAAGTACTTTTTGAGTTATGAGGCTTGAAATAATTTCTTAATTTTACATAAACCGTAAAATATCTTGTAAAATATTCATTTTTCGATTATCTTACCTTAATACTTTTACGTACAAAATAATGAGAGGAATCAACTGGTGTAAAGAAAACACATAGTTGTTTTGAAGAAAAAATATATAATTTGCAATTAACAATTCCATATTTTTTCTTAAAAACAACTATGTGTTTTCTTTACACCAATTGATTCCTCTCATTATTTTGTACATAAAAGTATTAAGGTAAGATAATCGAAAAATGAATATTTTACAAGATATTCTACGGTTTATGTAAAATTAAGAAACGATTTCAAGCCTCATAACTCGGAAAGTACTTAATAAAAACTAACTTAATTATAGTGTTTTGGAAAGCTCTCGAGATGAGCTGCAAGAATATGCAATAAAAAGTAGGCAGTTCTACTTAAGAAATTTAAGATGACCTTCACGTGACCTTAACAACGCTATTCAAGGTCGTACCAATATTACTATTTAATGCGTTACTTGAAACCCTACAACTTTTGTTTGAAATATTTTTATCTACCGTTCTTGGTTTTCGAGATATTTGGCTGGCACGGGTGGTCTGATACACCCTGTGTGTGTATATATATATATATATATATATATACATATACATATACATATAAAAAGAAATCCTGTTCAAGAAGGACGAAAGAATAAAAGGAAGGGGTTATGGAGGTCGCCTTTTCTTTCCTCCTTCTATAAAAATTATAATACACTTATACTCTTACACATTACTTTAAGTATATAATAATGCGTATAAATGTCTTTTTTCCGTTTCTCAGAAAGAAAAGAATCTAATATTTCTATTATTTGCAAATGTCGTGTACCCCCAACATTTGTCTAAGGCGGGGGGTGTTACGTCCGGTGGACTCCACGATTCTTTTCTTTCCTCGAAACGATTTCGTGGAAGAAAGAAATCAAGGATCGACTTGCATTTGGAATGTAAAGCGATTCTTGGAATGTAAAGCGATTCTTCTTAGGATTATTCCGCGATAGAGA